>NC_059367.1:44835203-45142203 GCF_019703515.2 Myxocyprinus asiaticus
AGGTGTTTTTGCCAGGACATAACTTACATTTTACTCATAAATTCATAGTAATTGCTAAGCGGCAGGCCTGTGGTACTCACTTGATATTGCATAGTTTTGTGGTTGGGTTCAGTGTCTCCATTTGTGATGATCAAACTCTTCTCATCCATGGTTCCCTTCTTCTTCTCTCCACACTCTTTCACCACCTTCACTTTCAGACGACTGCGCAGAATGATCGCAGCATTACCTACATTGAGGACCAACACAAACGCTGCATAAAACCCTGGCAGCCCTGGGGATTTTTTTCTAAGGCAGTATCACAAATGAAATGGACCCTCATAAGTGACAGATTTGAAACACTCAACGTAGGCAGCAACTCCACGCAACATACAAATACAATAGAGTTTGCTGTAAGCAAAGACACAATACTCTAACACGCATTAAAATACACAGCACTCACAATTGTCAAGTAAAATAGTTGATTTTAATTAGACCAAACAATTTTTAGCAATCATTTTCAGTATTGAATGCACTATAAGGACTGCCTGAACACAAAAATGTCAAAATGAAGAGTTTTATAGCCCCCCCCAAAAAATCACTAAAACACCTAAATCAAAACCTACTAAACTGACCCTATGTGCTATACTGTCTATTGTCACTGAGAGCAGTTTTCATAATGCAATGTATCAGATACAGCTCACAGACATCTTACTATCTGTGACACATGAGCAATAATGTCCATAAAAACGGACACCTCAAAACACAATAAAGCTGCGTACAGGAAAAGATTAAGAAAATACAACTTCCTGGAGCTTAAGTAATCAGGATAGGGATTTTAAAGCACATCAGTAAACTGGGACAGTCTCATACTTGAGACCCTTCTAACAACCTGGAAAATGAGACTCACCTTCAATAATCTGTGTGACCTGAGACTGGTATGTGTCGAAGTTAAATGGTGTGAGAAAGCCCAGAGAACCCAAATGGAAGGCCATGACAGGAGGCACACTCTCCTACATCACACACGCACAGTTACAGTTAGGCTATTAGAAGACCAAAATGACTTCATACAATGACTTGTGAAACATCTTTTATAATGTGATTTTTAATTCTTTTGATATTACACTTAGATCTTCATTATTCTGTCAATATTACATCAGTTATGAACACACCTGGAAGAGTGAGGAAGCATAGAGCAAGGTCCCATCTCCTCCCAAACAAATGATGAAGTCTACGCGTTTGGAAATATCATCATAATCTGTGAAACACACATCAACAGGTCAACTTTTTCCACACATTTCCACATGTTCTCATGTTTATGCTCATGACCAAACATCACTGACATCAAACCTGATGCAAAATGTCTAAGACTCCGTTTCCACCTGGTATTAAGATGCTTTGTTGGTGATCCGAAATGGTTAGAGTGACATACAGGAGGAAACGGGGTCTAAAATGTTTTATAATCGAGTCACTGAAACCACATACGGATGTAGTCAAAAATGCATTTGAGCACATCACATCTGAGGTTTGAAACACAACCTGCCCAGCAGCGAAGCAACACCTCTCAACTGTCATTCAACCTCTGCACTAAAACAAGAGTTTAAACTTTGCCGGTTACATGCGGCTTTAAAATGGAAATAACCGTCCGATCTAAAAATTTGAAAAAGCACTACATATACAAGTACTACACCTTTACGGATCTTTCTCAAGTGTGTCTGATATCAACATGCAGAGACACCGTTGACAAGCACACAGCCTTCCAAGTTATGACGTGGATCATTTTTGCACACACTTCATTTGCACCAGTTGATTTTGCTTTAAAAACGAAATTCATTTATTGAAAATGGAAAAAACTTCAAGCAAATGTACTTCTAAATTCAAATACCACTTCAAACAAAATCAAAAGCAATTAAAATAAAGTGGTCAAATAAATCATATACTGTATAACCACCTCCCCAAATCCAAACATTTACGGACTCCAACTTCCTCCAACGGCCCCATTTGCTGTGACGCAAGTATCTGTCTTTGACAACAGGTGGAAAATTACTAAAATGAAGATTATAAAGACAATTATAAATGTAAACAATAATAATACAAATAATTGAAATGTAAATAAACCATTACTTTAAGAACGTTTAACCCAAATCCCATTTCTTGTATAAAACGGCTACAACAGGTACTTCAACAAAATAACATAATTCGGCTCAAAATATTGCGTTTGAGCTTAGATTAAATTTCAGATGCAAAAACAGTGCGCTTTTTTCGTTTCTTTGTCTTTTATTACTTTTATCGTGGTTTATCATCATGAAGTCACACACTGACACAGTCGTCATGAAATCAGAGACCTTCCCCTTGAGACGCATGTTAAAACCAGGTGGAAACAGCAATGTGTCTCGGTTGACAACTTAAAGGAATAGTTCACCCAAAAATGAAAATTCTCTCATTATTCACTTATCCTGATGCCATCCAAGATGTGTCTTTCTTCAGCAGAACACAAATGAAGATTTTTAGAAGATGGAGCTCTGTCAGGTCCTTATAATGGATGTACACGGGTGCCAGCACTTTGACGGTCCAAAAGTCATATTTAGTTTTCTGAAGCAAATCAATATGTTTGTGTAAAAAATACATCGATAATTAAAACGTTAATAACTTTTAAAAAGCGCTTCCTGCCAGCGCGTCGGCAAGTTAACGCGAGAATTCGGAAGCGGTGCTTATTTACAACAGATGAACGAATGTCATGCAAGAGTTCAGCCATATCAAACTGCATCAGAAACCTGGATGGAAGCGTGATTTAAAGTTAAAAACCTTTTAATTATCGACTTGTTTCTTACATAAACGTATCGGTTTGCTTCATTAGACATTCTTTGATCGACTGGAGTCGCATGGATTACTTTTATGCTGCCTAAATATGACTTTTGGGACATCAAAGTGCTGGCACCCGTGTACATCCATTACAAGGACCTGACAGAGCTCTATCTTCTTCTGAAAATCTTCATTTGTGTTCTGCTGAAGAAAGACAGTCATACACATGAATAATGAGGGAATTTTCATTTTTGGGTGAACTATTCCTTTACTACCAGGTGGAAACGGAGCGGAAGGCAAGATTTTCAGTATATAACAACATAAATTTGGGTCTCTTCCTCACACAAAGCTATGGCATGGCTTCAGAAGACACTTTTAATCATACTTTAAAAGTTCCAATCAATTTTTGGATATTGACAGCACCAGTCCCATTATGCAGGAAAGAGTGACCAGGATATTCTTTACAATTTCACCTTTTATGTTTCAAAAAGTCAGATGGGTTTGGAACAAAATGAAGGTGAATAAATGATGACAGATTGTTCATTTTTAAGCAAACTACTCAGTTAATTTTGTTCAGATCAGTAACAAAAACATTGCACCAGGACTCATTTAGTACTCTTTAAATCAACAATAAAGACATTTCTTTCTAAAGATATATACTTTCAACCATTATCATTATATCCAATTGTTAAAAACAAAATTTTATGAATTTATCACAAAAGCTGACTGAAAGATCCAGTGGAAAGTCTCAAAAACCCACAGACTAATGTCAGGCCATTTACAGTCAATAGCAGAAATTTGCCAGCCCACACCTAGAGGAAGAACAGAACTAATGTAACAATAATATCTGAATGAATCAGAAGGCAGAGTTGTTTGACACCATGTTTGGCCATAAATACTGTATCTTGATTATTCATAATTGTGCATATAAATATGAGCACTATGGGGGAAGCTACTTTAAAACTGTCGTTTGTTAAGCTACAAGCCACTCATAATTTAATATTGTTTAACTAGAGTCAGGCTACCATTTTTAAACAAGTTAGCTATACTAGAAGCTAGAGATGCACTGATGACAATTTTGAGGACCAATACAAGAACCAAGAACCTAGTTTCATGTATCAGCCAATACAGAGTACCGATACAAGTAGTACTGTATGTATGCCATTTAGTGGTCAACCGAACATGGTTTATTTTAATGGCCGATGCCAATATCCAGTGAGCAGGGTGGCCGATAGGCCAATACAATGCAGATAAATTACACAATTTAATATAGTAAATAACAAACATAAAATATCTAAAAAAAAATAATAACTCTTATTTAGCAATATATTTACTCAATTTCACAGAAAACTAAAAAATAATATTGTATTTTAAATGGTAGATAGCCGTTTCTTCAGATTTCTGTTTTGTCATCAAATGTTTGTAATTTATTTGCACATGAAGAAATTGTAAATATATTAGGAAGAAGGAAATAACAGTACACACAGTAGTCCAGTAACCATGGATGGCATGTCCACGTTAGCAAATGCATTTACTCAAAAAATACCGAATCAAACCAACTGCACAGACAGTGCATAGTGAATATGACATTTACTTATAGCACATGTGAAGCGCTTTTACATTGGGCTGCATCCGAAAACGTAGACAGCTGACTTGCTGCCTTGCTGCCCAATCAGTTAATGGTTTAACTGACATCTGTTTTGAATGAATGGAACTCCTCTTTTTTATTTATTTTTTTATTTTGAATGCCCAATTCCCAATGCGCTTTTAAGTCCCCGTGGTAACGTAGTGATTCGCCTCAATCCGCGTTTTGGAGGACGAATCCCAGCTGCCTACGCGTCTGAGACTGCCAACCCTCGCATCTTATCACGTGGCTTGTTGAGCACGTTGCCACAGAGACACAGCGCGTGTGGAGGCTTCACGCCATCCACCACTGCATCCACGCTCAACTCACCACGTGCCCCACCGAGAACAAACCACATTATAGCGACCACGAGGAGGTTACCCCATGTGACTCCCTAGCAACCGGGCCAATTTGGTTGCTTAGGAGAACTGGCTGGAGTCACTCAGCACGCCCTGGGATTCGAACTAGCGAACTCCAGGGGTGGTAGCCAGCATCTTTTACCACTGAGCTACCCAGGCCCCCAAATGAATGGAACTCTTAAGGAAACTGGTCTCCGAACAGCTTGAAAAGCATCTTATTTTCATCGTAAATCCATATACAGCCTCCGGAGGCAGCATTTTCCTGGTTTCAGACACAGCCTTTAAGTTGCACTCACGCGCTCGTGCAGATCCATCTCCTGACAGTTTAAACGGCTGGATCGCCTGCTTGGATTGTCACAAGTCAGACGTCATGATTTGTGAATGAGTGGAACTTTTGATCCTGATGCTTAAGTTTCTGATTCTGGCTGATAGAATATGCGCTTCAGAGGAAGATATTATATGAGTGCTCAATGTGAAGAAAACGCTCGATATTTATGAGGTTCGTGAATTGCATCTGTTTAAACGAGATATGCGCATATTTGCAGATGGTATATAATAGTTTTATTTATATTTGCCTTTTTATCATTAGACAAGACAGTTAAAAGTTACAGGGAACTGTTGGGGAGAGAGAGGGAGAATGAAACAGGTGAGCACTTTAACATTATGAGACTCATATTTGGACAGTTTAAATGACACTGTGTTGCACACCGTTTTTATTGTAGTAACACGATGGCACGCAAGAACAAAATGAACCGTGACTGGTCGTTTACATGTCTCAGTCACTTCACATGCAAGCAGGTGATTTTCAGCGCCCTCAAGAAATAAATAAATAAATTAAATAAAATACAAAAATATCGGCCAATGCCGATAATGAAAAAGTCAGAATATCGGCCGATTTATCGGCCTCTGCAATATATCGGTCGACCACTAATGCCATTCTGTTTGTATTTGATATCTTAATATAGCCATTAGTATTTTATTATTCATTAGCGTGACTCCACACAGTGATTAACAAAGAAAATTAAAAAGGGCACGTCATGTCAATAAGGTTGCCGACCCCTGGTCTTGTATTTATCTGCCACAACAATGAGGGTCTCAGTTATGGTGACAAAATCAAATCTGAACACATACACTGGCAGCCAAAAGTTTGGAATAATGTACAGATTTTGCTCTTATGGAAAGAAATTGGTACTTTTATTTACCAAAGTGTCATTCAACTGATCACAGTGTATAGTCAGGACATTAATAATGTGAAAAATTACTATTACAATTTGAAAAAAATATTCAGAACTTCTTAAACTACTTCAAAGAGTTCTCATCAAAAAATCCTCCACGTGCAGCAATGACATCTTTGCAGATCCTTGGTATTCTAGCTGTCAGTTTGTCCAGATACTCAGGTGACATTTCACCCCACACTTCCTGTAGCACTTGCCATAGATGTGACTGTCTTGTCGGGCACTTCTCACACACCTTACAGTCTAGCTGATCCCACAAAAGCTCAGTGGGGTTAAGATCCATAACACTCTTTTCCAATTATCTGTTGTCCAATGTCTGTGTTTCTTTGCCCACACTAACCTTTTCTTTTTGTTTTTCTGTTTCAAAAGTGGCTTTTTCTATGCAATTCTTCCCATAAGCCTGCACCCCGAATCTTCTCTTTACTGTTGTACATGAAACTGGTGTTGAGCCCAAAAATGAAAGTCATTGTCATTGTTTACTTGTTCCAAACCTGTGTGACTTTCTTTCTTGTAAAAACTGAATAAATATCCCAATCTGTCTTTTCAATAAAGAAGGTTGATAGTGATTCACTTTAAAGCTTAACAAGGACCCAAAAGTATCATTACAGTAGTCCATGTGATTCATGCGTTGTATCACATCGTAAGTGTTCTGAAGTCATACGATGAAAATGTAACCCAAAATGCAAGTCGTTTTTTTTGTGAAAGTCTTGATGTCCCTTGCACATTCATGTGTGCTATGCAGCTTCTCTGACTGTAAAAAGATTATTCCTTTAAACAGCTTCAGTGTAGTTAACTACTACATAGTTTAATTGTTGCAGATTACCTTTTTAAAAGTGCAGCTTGACAGTAGTTCTACTACTTTCATTTATGAGTAGCTTTTGAAGCTACAGTTTCAAAGTTTTTTTCTCCAACACTGGTCATGTGAAAGTCATGGAAACAAACTCAACTGTTGGCTATGGCAAGGTGTAGCAATAGGCTAAAAGGCTTTTATTCTATTCTAAATCCCCAGTATCAGCGTTGTTGACATGAAGATATGTATCCAACCATGCAAATATGTTAAAACACACAAACATGTACTATGAGTGTACCATGTTACAGCACACTAGTGTAGTCATTTTTGGACATATCTCACCTTCTCTAAAAGTGCAAAAGTTTTTCTTGACAGAGACAAAGCTCTCATCGTTAGCGATGGCAGGATCTTCAAGGACTTTCCTCTCCACGTAAACAATCATATTTTTTTGCTAAAAGCCATTAAAATAGAACAAATACAGCGTCAACAAAGATAAAACATGAAGAGAACTCAGGAAACATTGTGCTTTAATATCACTAATCTGTCAAAGAGCACTCTTAATGCAGTCAGTGACATACTGGAGATTCAGACAGATCTACAAAAGCAAGAATTTTTCTTGTGCCGTGTTTTGTGAAGCTCTCACCTGTGTGAGGAAGACGCAGAGCTCTTTGAAAGGCTGCAGCAGACTGGCGTCTCTGATTTTCTTAATAACAAGGACACTTTTGGGTGGTTTATTCCATGTCAGCCTCTGACTGGCTGGATCTTGAATATGCCTGAATGCAAAAATACAAACAAAACTTCTGTAAATACAGCATTATTAAACATTTGAGTTTTTTGGGAGACAAAAGAAAGCCTCCTTATTAGGGGTGGGCGATATGACCAAAATCTTATATCACAATAGGAGTAATTTTATATCACGATAACGATATACAGTATATCACCATATATTAAAGTTTTCTGGAAAATCAATACAAATTGGTTTATATATGAAATAACCATATTGTAATGCCTATATATGGAAACGCCAGTCAGTGAATTAAATAGGATACTTTATAAATGAAAACTACTTCTACTATATGATATCGTTGTGCAAGACAGTTTGTAGATCACATTTGTTCTGCTCTGTGTCGGCTTTTGTGAACCCATACCACAGATGTCACATGTGTTTTAATAACAAGCTCCTCTTCATTTTCTTGACCTGTTTGGGAGTTCAGTGGAGATGTCTTTCTCCATGAGGGTTTTTCCTGGGTCAAAAATGATTGAGTAGCGCGAGTAATCCCGCTCTGTGCTCTCCTGTCTGTGGAGTACAAATATCTGGAAGCATGCAGGACTCGCGCGCAATTGCGAGCTCCAGAGATAGCGCACACCACACTCACGTAAATCACAAATGCTCATGTCAGATGAGAGGGATATTTAGTGCTTTTGAAGTGGCGATCACAAGATTAATATAATTGAATTTGCTTGGGCAGCAGCAGAACAATTTTCAATGCCGAAAAAACCCTCTCCATGTTTCTTAAAGTCTCACGTGCTCACATTGATATTTACATATCACGATATGGCAAAATATCTATCGATTAACACTTTATATTGTGATATCGCCCAGTGGCAATGAGTTCTTATGGATTAAAATACAGTCAGCTGAAGACAAACAAAGCTTTTTTTAAACTAGTTTAATCACCAACACATTAGGGGTTTTCATAGAGGTTTTAAACAAATAATCAGTGCCGAATCTGCGACCCAGCTCGTGCCTCTCGCAGCGCTGTTTATGGGTGTGTTCTATTCTGAAGTGATCATCCTTATGCCCTATTCCCTTTGAAGACTTTACCATCCACTCTGAGAGCTTTGCAAGGCTAAAAGGTGTAGGGCTCAAAAATAAGGGTCATTTGGAACTCTCTTTTTAAGTAATTTTTTGTGGAAATTCTGTTTGAAGTGATCTTACAGCATGACTATCATGATTGTTCTCTGAAAGTGCCATTCGGAGGGTGAGTTATGCCGTTTGAAACGTAGTCTATGATGATCCGTGCAGCTGAGAGCTCGAGACCGGTCCCCGTGTAATCACATGTTCTTTGCGCTGATCTGTCCATTAAGCTGCGTTGACTGATCCAGGTAGAGCTGGATCAGTCAACGTTTTATATATATTATATATATATATATATATATATATATATATATATATATATATATATTGTTAAATATTAAGTGCGTGCATTTAGTGTGGATTGGTTAAATGCTCTCAGAAAACAAATTTTATTCCAAAAAAGGTACATTTTTGTGAAATTCGACGTTTTATAGTTAATACAATTTTTATGACTGGATTCTGCAATTCCGTCTGTGTTTCCTGCACACACACATATACATTATATATATATATATATATAAACTTGTGTCTAGACTGGATGATTTTTTTCTTACTGACAGTATTAAGAATGAGATTTTTATTTTTTAATTTTTATTTTTTGCCTTATGGTAATGAGAATTCTGGGGTCAAGAGCTCCAAAGAGTATTGCTTTACAAACCACCACCACCCCCCACTGAGCAAGCCAAAAGTGACAAGGAAAAACTCCCTATGATGTTTAAGTAGATGAGGAAGAAACCTTGAGAAGAACAAAGACTCTTTAATGGAAGTCAAAATCTTACTCGTCCTGAAACAGACCTTATGTTCTTTAACCAAAACAAATTTGAGGTGAAATACAACCCAGATCCTTTGTGAGATTAATCTTAAATCAGTTCTTTTACTTGGCGGTAACAAAACTGGCCAACAAAGTACACATCCAACATCCACATACAGTACATGCCTTAGCAGACTGCTTATAATGGGTTTAATTTTGCATTATATTTTCAGGCAATAGGTGAGAAGGGAAAGCCTCTTAACCGAGATGGCTCTGCTTATTAACAACATATTAGTCGCTTTAGCTTACATGGACACAAGCAGTACATGGACCTGACCATTACATTAGGACTTCACCACAAACGTTTTAAAGGTTTTAACACATCAATGACTTAACCAACTCACCAAAGGTACATAACGGGGTGTGATATCAAAGCTATTAAATACAGATAATTATAACAGATATCATATATATAATGTTTTAGATTTACTATTAACTGAACAGGTGACAACTTTCAAGCCGGTCTCATTATATTAGCAACAGATCATTTATTCTAAATGTGGTAGTAATATAATAATATTAGTATAATAATAATAATAATAATAATAATAATAATAATAATAATAAGTAGTTGTGTCCAAACGTTTGACCGGCAGTGTCTGGGCCTTTCTGCATTTTAAGTATGTGTGATGAGTTTACAGAGTTCTTACCACTTAAAACTCCCAGCAGCAGGTATCTGAAGTTGCAGACATTGGTTATCCTTCATGGCTTTGTGCATGTGATAATCCTCAAAGCTAAAACCAATAAACAGTCTCAAAGGACTGAAAAAAAACAGAGCATACTTAAAAATATCCTTGCGATACTAATTAAGCAGCATCCAGCTTTCATCAAACAAGTGCATTGAATCATTTGAAGGTCCATATCTTCTATGGCTCCGGCTCAGTTCTGCGTGTTATCTACATGATTTTGAATTCCACAGAACAGATTCAAAACCAGTTTTCCTCTCTAGATCTGCTGTCAGGAGTGAGAGCTTCTGGCTGTGCTAGCTCAGTCTAATCTTTAAACTGATCCTCTTCTAACCACACCACACAAGCCACACACCCTTCCTATATAACCACGCCCCCATGGAAAGGGAGGCCACTTATTTGACTAATGCATCAAGGCTATGGAGGCTGATTGGGTTTTCCAAGAAACAACACAATGTTGTCCATCAGTAAAGTTACATCATTACATCTTAAAAATCTAGTTAAGCATTACCAATGTGTTTAAAATGGCACTTCCTAACTAACCCTCAATGTCTTTTGCTTTCACTTTATTCATGAACTGAGAATTCTGGTGTGAACAAAGAGATTTTACATAACTACACTTTAATTTCTTGTGAAACAGTGTGTTTTTCAACATTCACTTCCATTCAAAGTCCTAGTTACTGAACAGAAACACTTCATGCAAAATTGACCCATTTGTGTGTAACATCAATAGTCAAACATTACTTGTTTTTAAATTTGCATGTCTTTGTAAACATTTATGTGAAACATGAAACATTTATTACTACCATCAACAAAACCAGCAAAGCCCTGAAACCTGTTGCTGTCATTGTCATAAACTCCAGCAACATACCACACCTTAAACCTCAGTGAAACCACATCAGCTCTACACTCATACAGCTCATTAACACCTCATTGCACTTCATCAATAAAAACGACCACAAACTCACCCTGCACCAATAGCTTGGAATTAATTTCATTACTGTAACGCATGCAGACATACATACCAACTTATTAGTTAGTTACCAACTTAGTTTTTTGTAATTATCATTATTCACAATGATTCTCATTAGATTCTCATTACTGTAATAGTCAATTGTTTCAGTATTAAGAGTAAAATGTATTGTAATACAATGATTTTCTTTAACCCTTTAAGCTCTTTTAAGCTTTTTTTTAAGAGAAAAAATAATCATCATTATATTAATAACTACAGTCTTGACCAACACAAAATAGGTATCGTTTGAAAGCTTAGAAGCTTAGAAGTGCTTTGAAATTTGCAGACAAATTAGAATTGTTCTGATCTGATAATTTATAAAAAATAAAAACTGCACTGTACATATTATTGTAATCAGTAAAAACATCAGACTGATCAAAAAGCCATGTGTCATATATTGCTGGAAAGCTCTCGAAGAGTAGAATATAACCAGTCTATATATTTTACTCACAAACAAAAATATATAGAGAGTAATCGCTAAGTATATGTCTTTGACAATTATGTTTGTGTTCCTTATATGCCGCGTTTTCACTTATAACTTCATAAAAAATAAATAGAACATAAAATGTCACATACAGTTACATATAGGAGGTGATTATCTTTCAAATGAGCCCACACACAAGGTAATCAAATGCATAGATAGATAATTAGATAATCCACATGAAGCACAATGTTACATATGGTCACCAGGAGATGGCGCCAAATACATGACACAGACTCAATGATGCAGACTCATTGAATCAAAAGGCACTCATTCTGTGAAATCTCATTACTAAAATCATGTCTGCATGCTATGCATACCTTTAGTCATTGTGTTTGCATGTGTAATTAGTTCTTATGTTCAATTATTATATTTTATTTGTTTGGAAAGGCTTTTGGACACATGGAAAAGTTTTTGGACACTATGATGAATAATTTGTGTAATGTTATAACTTTTGATTGCATTGTCGTATCAACCAAAAAATTTTCTCAGTTACAGTTGACATTAGTTGACATTGTGAGGCTGATAAATAGGCCGATATTTAGATTTTTGTAATTATTGCATTGGGCGATTCGTTTCTTAAGCCAAGAATAGCCTGCTTGCAAGTGAAGGAGCTGTAGGAGGCATGTAAACAACCAATCATAGTTAGTTTTGTTGTTATGTGGCATCATTTTACTACAATAATAGACTGGAATGCAACAACTCATTTAAAAGGTCTGGCATATCAAAGCCGCGATGGACGCCACCTTATTTACACCCAGAGATATATAATGTCAAATAAGAAAAATAAGAAAAAAAACGTAAATTTTTGGCAAAGTGTTTGTGATTTTTTTAGCTGTTTCTTAGGCTGAGAGTCTCAGAATGCATCATAATTTATATAGTCAATAATATAGTCAATTATATAGTTAATATTTTAAAAGCTTTTGTCCTCCAAATCAAAGTAAAATGGTGTAACCAACATATAGGTTGCCGTTTTGTTGTTTATGTTGACAAAAAACATAAAACAGACAGGAGCCCTTTAAACAGTGTGAAGTTTAAAAAAATTAGAAACCTGAGAAACTTATTGATATTTTTACTCAAAAACAATGATAGATATATAGATAGATAGATAGATAGATAGATAGATAGATAGATAGACAGACAGACAGAATGACAGACAGACTTTTTTTTCTTTTTACCATTAAAAATGTATATGAAAACTTTTTTCAAGTAATGATTAAATTGTGTACACTCAAGTTACAAGGAAAGTAATTGAATGCCTTTTACTGGATGGTAACACCACATGATAAAGTCATAAAATCAGTTTTGTGTGTGTGTGTGTGTGTGTAGAAAATGCTATAAATGTTTTTCAAAAATGTATTGTATTGTTTTTCAAAGATAATATTTCTACGAACTTGACGTGTTTTAAATGGGAGTTTTAAAAGATTTCTTATTTTTATCACCTTGAACAACCTTATTTGGTCAATGACCCTTCTATCTTTTTATATACATATTCTATCTGAAATTATAATACATGATAACTGGTTAAGCAGCAAGGTCCCCCTCTCTCAGGATCGGTTAACATTTTAAATGTATCTTGTCAAATTTAAACTGTCATTTTGTTCAATATCTGGCGAGTACTCTCAATTACCTGTTTAGCAAATTGCTGAAGGTCAATTTTTATAAGTATCTGCAAGAACAACCATATAACGTAGGCTGTTTACATTATAATTTAAACATTGATCCATCTAAATAAAACTAGAAGAATAGAAAATATAGTACATGTCAGATGTACACAAGTTGTGGTACTGAAATAAAAATCTTATAATTTACACAGGAAAATCACTTTAAAGCTGCCTGACATACAATAATACATTGTGTCTGTATCTGTAACACAATGGCATTTGTAAAGCAATCAATATGCATGTAACACACTGAAACACCTTTAGTTGAGTCACTTCAACACAAAGGAGGAAATATCTGCCAGTCCACATAATCTGTCAGCAGATATGAGCAGTCTGAATGCATTTACATAATCCATGTCAAACAGGGTCATCCACATTTCTGTGTTATCGTCATGTGTTCTTCAGTTCTAAGAGCAGTCTGGTTTACCAGAACTCATCCAGTCACAATAACTCACCCGGTCATCTGATAACATTTACCACTACTCATGAATTACTAGTTAGGCTGATTCACCTACAGACAATGAAACAGCAAACCTCAATCTAGATATCTGACCTCATAATACATGTTAACCTCTCATCCCGGTCAAAAACACCACAGCTAAACACTGTTAGAGAGACCCAAAGAGGAGGATGTTATCATGCAGTCACATGAACACAGAGTTCTGCAGCACTGTTCACATCACAAGGCATCGCACTGTTTCTATAAATGACACCGTAAAAACCATTAATCAAATAATGATAGCCCTCAAGCTAAAAACTGATTCAGAACTGATTTGAACAGTTACAGCCGTTAATAAACACATACCATACACAAGCAAACTCATTTGGGCCATCAAACGAACTTAAGGCAACTAGGGTTAGGTATCATCAGCCGATTTTTAACGGCCACTTATTGACCAAATTAAAACCATCGGCATATCGATTATTAGCATGAAAACACAGATTATATAATTAATTAATAATACACTTTGTAAAAAACTCTGTGAATTCAAATGGACAATCCAGAAATAATAACAGCCACAATATGTAGAAGGTTGGCACATGTAATATTTAATTTTTATTCTTTCTCGCTCTCACGTTAATCCGGAAAAAACACCATTCACGGACATGCCAGTTGTGAAAGCAGCACTTACCTACAGGCTACATGATGAGGGGAAAGTTCAAAAATGTTTAAGTATAAAATAACTTTTTTTCATATCAATCATCATGCTAATATATTTAGTAATTTTTTATATCCTTTTTTATCTTTTTATATTGTATGTATCTTTACTGTGAGTCTCTTTATAATTTTGGCCTGTCATGTGTTCAACAGATCTAATGTTCAATGGAAATTATTTATGTATTGTTGGAACATAAATTTTCTTTTGAAATAAATTTATTTTATTTTTTAATCCCCTTTTCTCCCCAATTTGAAAAGCCCATTTCCCACTACTTTAGTAGGTCCTCGTGGTGGCGAGAGGGTTGCACCACATTACATTTTTATTTTATTTTTAAAATACCAGAACCGTACGATCTTCATGACTTTCGGTTCCGTTAACAGTTCCTGTACATTCAATTTTCCACCGATGCAGACCGATCACTGTACTAAAATACTCTGACAGTGTTTCCTGCAGCACATTTCAGCAGCAGCGCTGCCCCAGAGACAACTTAGCAGAGACGGGCCGCTTCTATTAAAATGAAGGGGAGAAACTCAGGCGCAATCTGAGGAAAAAAAGCTAAATTTATGATTCCAGTGTTGTCAGATGTTACTGCTGATTTGAAATATGTTCTTTGATAGTAGTCTTGACCAACCGTTTTGGAGATTTCGGTCTTTCCCCATTCAAGCAGATAAGAGCTGTACTGTCATGACTGGAAATAGCCTCCCAAGAGCGTTCCAAAGATGGCCGACAGTGGACTAACTTGCTAAAAAGACTTTGGTTGCCGCCTACTGAATCTACAGTGTGAAACACACAGCGCCTACCCGTGTATTTTGATTCATGATCAAATGACTTTAATGAGCCGGTTCTTTTTAGTAAATCAAAAACACTCATACATCAGTCGGAGTTGTAACGGAATTAATCTTATACTGATGCACACATTATGAATGTCCAACTCAAGATGAAATAAGAAATGTTGAGGTCACACATGCATGAAGTACAGCATTAGACTACTTGACACAACTGTCTCTGGAACTGTTACCATTTATTTAATGTTGTACTTCAGACCTGTGTTGACTTTTTGTTGAGTTTTGTTGCAATGAGTTGATTTTTATAAAAGAATAAATGGATGAATAAAATACTGTATACTATCACATTTCTTGTTTGTTTAGAATTTTTCATTTAAAATATAGTTTTAAATATAGTATAAAACACACCTTTTACAAGAATTGTACTAAATTTATTTCTGATTTGTTATATCAGCTCTGTAGAAACTTGAAACGATCCCATCATTTGGCATCAGACTGCAGAGGGCAGTAAATGCAATAAGAATTGTATTTCCAAATAATTCCTGCTCAAAAGTACTAAAAGAATCGTTACTGGAGTCGTTAAGAGGAAATGGACCAGAAATGGTTCAATTCCGTACGATTCCCATCCCTAATTAAAATGACTTTGAACTCAGTAATTGAAAACATGTATTCAAGTAATTGTTTTTTGTGTGAATTGCATTTGAAAAGTTTTGGAATGAAATCTGGACAAAAAAAAAAGCATCACCACATTGACCCTTAATACAAACTTTTTCATTACAAATGTTTGCTGTAATTGTCATTGTTCATTTTAAAATTTGCTTATTTGATTAGAGACCTTAGAATCCTAAGACTTTCTGTTTATTCCCAGGTTTACAATGGATTTTAAATTCTAGACTTTCAGTGTGGTCTCTTGTGATCGATCAAACAAAAACACTGTTCCACAGAGATCAGCTAGAGGATGGCAAACATTAACTGCACTGACATTGATGCAATTAATTAGTTTTATTACCATAACACTGCACTTTCCCTTTGTGCTCGACCTTTCCCGTGAGTGTGATCTCTGAAGCAGCCACTGGACACTGCATATAGTGGACTTGTGGACACCACTGAACTAGGGCCGGGCATCGCCTGGCACCTCACGATACGATACGTATTGCAATACACGTCAAGATTCAATATACTGCGATACATCACGATATCATAATTTTTATTAGATTACAAATCAATTCCAATTTCAATTCCAATTCATTTGGGTATATTTCAATTATATACTGATGTCTGTGAAGAGCATTCAGCATGAAATATCAAGTTTTTGTCTCTTGGTGAGCTCATTAAATTGATTTGGAAGTAACAGTGTGCCAACTTTGTTGTGTTGATTACATTACATGAATACATGTAATATAATAGTTTAATATAAATATCGATACATGGATCTAAAGTATCGATATAATATAATGAGAAAAAGTACTGTGATATATCTATATTTTATTGTATCGACATGATTGTACCTACACTGAACACTTCTCCATTATAAGTAATAAATGGCTGATTTTTAATCATTCATTTTGAACTTGATTTAAGGCATCTTTACACAGCTGAGTTAAGCCTGCTCTGTGCCTGTTCAAAATTCGGTGTAAAGACACAATGGTACATAAAAGCCAGACTAAATGAAGCCTGCTCTGACCCACCTCAGCCTCTAGTGCCAAAGGCAGTTCTGATGCTGCTTTGGTTCCATGTAAACGTAATCCAGCATCAGAGCAGCCTTAAACTAGTTTGTTGTCATGATAGAGCATCTATTTCAGAATTAAGTTTCATATTTAAAAGTATAACTTTCGATTTTTTTATATTCATAATTAATCTCATAATTTATGCATTTGTAATTGCTGTGTAAATGTATTTATGCCTGTTCTGAGTAGAATGAAGTAGTCTGGGTAAAGATGGCTTCAGATTATGAATTGATCATTTTTTGAGTATCACAATTGAATAGATTTATGTCTTTTTTGTGAATGTATATTAATATTTTGTATATTTGTTTTCTGATATATATTTGTTTTCAAAGATGTTTTGTTAATGTGGCTCCCACTGCTGGTATCCATTTCATTTACTGGTAATGTCAAAACAAATTTGAGTTCTTTCTGAAGAATGTTTCATGTGCAGGGTTATTAAAATGACTTACATGACAGCTTTAGGGTTCTTCATCATGCATGCTTTAGGCCCAAATGTGGTGACAGGGCTTGGTCCATGAAGAGACTGTGTCCTCCTTAAAAAGAACAGAGAGATACTGTTAAACCGCTGGTGTAGATAACTGACATGTTTTCAGCACTGACTCACATTGCTAAGGGTTTATGCTACAGGTGTGGTCATTTTCTTCACTGATAGCAGGTCATTAACTTTGAACTAGGTGAACTTAACCTCAGCAAACCAATCACACCTTAATATCCACAGTGACCATAGATCAGGACTGGTACAGATGCTTCAAAGTTAAATTCAAGGACTTTTCAAGCACGTTTTTTTCTTTCTTTTTTTTTTCAAGGACTATGCTCGAGATGTCATTAAAACAATTTCTTTATTTGTTCATTTTATATACAAATATTTTATTCATTCAGTTCATTTATTTTTACAAACACCACTTATTACAAGTACAGCATATCTCAATGAGCATCTTTAACTACATATTCTCAGTAGAAATTCTTGGTTCGTTCATGACTAAATTGATGTGCAGTTGTAGTGTGCTCCCTTAAAACGCACTTCGCTTTCCAACAAAAGTGAATAACTGGGTTCATAAACAGTAGTCCATATGATTCATGTGCTGTGTTCAATGTTTTCTAAAGTCACACAACATATTTATGCGAGGAACTGACCCAAACCACAAATGGGTCATTCTCAGAAAATGCTGACTTTCCAACTTACAAAAGATTACAAATTTCCCGTTCAGTTCAGTTTTTGCCCATAAACACTGAGGGTAAACATTTTGTAACATGTTGCCATTCATTTTTTTCATAAAAGGACAACTTGGCTGTTGTTCTTTCTTTTATTATTTAATTTTGTACCACGAATGAAGAAAGTTAACACTAAATTAACACTAATGAGGGTTAAATGGGTTACAACACCACATTTTGAGGGTTCAGTGGGGTACAACACCAAATATTTGTGTGAATGTGAATTAATAACTTTTAAACATGCTGGGAAAAATCACTAGATGCATATTTAAGCAGCCTCTGAACTTTGACCTTAAAAATTATTTTCCACAACTTTCTGTATTTAAAAAACAAAAAAAAACAAACAAAGTTAAAACAAAAAAAAGGTTTTAACATTGATAACACCAATGCTATGAAACCAAGGGACAAACACTCTTAAATTAAAGTTATTTACATTATTAATAATAATTTTGTTTTGCTTTTTTGTACACTTGTTCGGCCTTGCATTAATGCTTGTATTAAAAATAAGTACAAAATAAATAAATAAATAACATTACATGTCATAGAAGTGGTGTACCAGAAGAAGGGGACAAGGATTTTTTTCGGGCAACTGACAATTTCAAATATATTTTCCATCTTGGAATGCTCAACAAGGAGAGCTGTTTGAATGTAAGTGAATGGAGAAGAAGCCTCAGACCGCTGCATAAACTGCTTTTGTGTAGAAACAGTTCATCATGTAATGAACTGACTGACAGGGTGCTAATTTTCAGTGTGTTTGCCATTACATTCATTTGTAGAGGGCTTTAATTGCAGTTTGCTATGGGGTAAAAAGCCTGTTTTAGAAGTGAAGTCAGGATTTTTTTTTATATTATCTAAAATATTGCCTAATGTTTATGGAAAATCAGATCATGTGAAAGTTGGCAGGAAAAGACAACAGATTTTTCCAGACTGTATCTGTCAATTTACATGAATGTGCTGATGGACGGCTCTTGACCTATCCAATATGGCGGACATATCGCGGTCCATAGAAACAGCTGATAATAAGGTTCTACATATAGATATCTATGACAGTGACAGCCACCTTAACTTTACTAGACGAGGTCACATGACCTTCAGCCTGGTTTGACAGGTTGACTATACACAAGCAAAAACTCAGAAACCTGCTCTTACACAACTCTAAACACAGCGGCATTTAAGGACATTTATTCGTATTATTGAGAGAGAAATTCCACACATTCCCTGCTTAGAGGAAAATGTCACACAATGCACTATATAGGAAATATGGAGCGATCGATCAGATCAGACTGAGCTAGGGAACTGAATAAATAAAAGCTAAATGCCAGCTAATTAAAGTTATCACTGTGAGATGGTCAATGACTCGTAGCAGTCATAAAAAGATCAGATATTTTTGTCCTGCACAGTATGTGCTGTAAAATAAAGCGGCTGATGTCTTGTGAACACAAATGTTGTTGCTTCGATCTGTTCAGCCACCCGCCGCCTTTCTTCTAATGAAACTATGGAACCTGCAGCTATAGGGGAATCATGTAAAACCGCTTTTCGTTAGTTAAGAAAAAGAGGATTCGCACTGAAATAAGATGTCGCTGCTTTCTTTGAAAATGGAGAGTGTAAAGACGCCACAAAACCTGTCAAATGCATTTCAGCACTAAAGGAAATGAACAGTGATCGATCAAACAAAAACATTAAAATTATCTATATTAGACTACAGAAAAACTGATTGACTGTTCCACAGAGATCAGATAGAGCTGGCAAACATTAACTGCACTGACATTGATGCAATTAATTAGTTTTATTACCTAATTGTTTAGAATTTTAGAACGTGCCATGTCGTAATTAACCCTGCTGCTTCCACTTCACCAAAGTTGTGTTGAGAAACATGTTTGAAAAGACAGACTACTGTACAACGAGCAGCCCAATTTATATTGATAATCGGAAGATTTTCTCGATCATCGATGCGTGAAAAAGGCATCGATCCCAAGCATAGGTGGCACCCATGGAGATATACAAATTAAGTGGTAAATATTCACTTTTATTAAATAATTTCGATCAATGAGTCAAAGATTCTACATTACATGATATTAAAACAGGTGTGCAAATCATGGTCAATTAAACTCTCTTTTGATATTCGTACACCTGTAACACAAATGCTAGCATTGCAGCACTGTTTATCAATTGGGTTGCTAGGAGATGTCTCTGGTGACAGTCGAACCCCTGCTAGGCTAACGGGAGCGTGGCAGTTTTGTTTCAGTCAGTCAGTCACTTTTATTTATATAGCACATTTAAAAACAACGACAGTTGGCCAAAGTGCTGTACAAAATCAATAATTACAAAATTCAAAGCAAAACGCAAGGACAACATGAAAGACACAATGTCAATAAAAGAGTACATCTAAACCTGCATATTTCCATAAGCTACCGGCCTCACAACCGCAGACCACGTGTAACCACACCAGCCCAGGACCTCCACATCCAGCATCTTCACCTCCAAGATCGTCTGAGACCAGCCACCCGGACAGTTGCTGCAACAATCGGTTTGCATAACCAAAGAATTTCTGCACAAACTGTCAGAAACCGTCTCAGGGAAGCTCATCTGCATGCTCGTCGTCCTCATCGGTGTCTCGACCTGACTGCAGTTCGTCGTCGTAACCGACTTGAGTTGGCAAATGCTCACATTCGATGGCGTCTGGCACTTTGGAGAGGTGTTCTCTTCACGGATGAATCCTGGTTTTCACTGTACAGGGCAGATGGCAGACAGCGTGTATGGCATCGTGTGGGTGAGCGGTTTGCTGATGTCAACGTTGTGGATCGAGTGGCCCATGGTGGCGGTGGGATTACGGTATGGGCAGGCGTATGTTATGGACAACGAACACAGGTGCATTTTATTGATGGCATTTTGAATGCACAGAGATACCGTGACGAGATCCTGAGGCCCATTGTTGTGCCATTCATCCACGACCATCACCTCATGTTGCAGCATGATAACGCACGGCCCCATGTTGCAAGGATCTGTACACAATTCCTGGAAGCTGAAAACATCCCAGTTCTTGCATGGCCAGCATACTCACCGGACATGTCATCCATTGAGCATGTTTGGGATGCTCTGGATCGGCGTATACGACAGCGTGTTCCAGTTCCTGCCAATATCCAGCAACTTCACACAGCCATTGAAGAGGAGTGGACCAACATTCCACAGGCCACAATCAACAACCTGATCAACTCTATGCGAAGGAGATGTGTTGCACTGCGTGAGGCAAATGGTGGTCACACCAAATACTGACTGGTTTTCAGACCCCCCCGGACCCCCCCAATACAGTAAAACTGCACATTTTAGAGTGGCCTTTTATTGTGGCCAGCCTAAGGCACACCTGTGCAATAATCATGCTGTCTAATCAGCATCTTGATATGCCACACCTGTGAGGTGGATGGAGTATCTCGGCAAAGGAGAAGTGCTCACTAACACAGATTTAGACAGATTTGTGAACAATATTTGAGAGAAATAGGCCTTTTGTGTAGATAGAAAAAGTCTTAGATCTTTGAGTTCAGCTCATGAAAAATGGGGGCAAAAACAAAAGTGTTGCGTTTATAATTTTGTTCAGTGTATATTATGATTCACTAAGTCGCTAGCCATCACATTATAATCTAGCTGCAGCAAATGCACGCGAGTGAAGAGTGTCCCTGTGTCAGAGTGTGCATCAGCCAGGAGAAGATTCAGTCTCTTCCCCGGTCAGACTTGCAAGTATAAATGTAAGCTAATAGACCTGCTGCTGTCTAGTGTGTCTTTATAATAATCAAACAAACAGAACAAGAAAACACTCACTTCTCTTGACTGGATAACTTTAGTAGCTTTAAAGAGTATTGATGTATTGTAATCACAGAGTGAAGACCAGTAGTAGTTTTATGTTTCATTTCATTCTGAATGTTTACTTGAATACTTGAAACTGCTGTTAAAAACTTTTAAAGCTGTTAAAAAAAAGCACTGAATTTTCTTCATTTGCATTTTTAGTTCTATTATTTTTAATCTATTTCTATTAATTGCTGTTTTTTATCATCATTTTATTACAGACTGTTTACTAGTCTTGAATAATTTCTTAAGAACCTGAAACCATTTTTCCATAATTAACAAATTAGTTAGTGTTATTATTTGTTGTGGTATTGAAGCTGGTATTGAGAATCGTCAAATTTCTCTACAGACTACTGAAATTTTGGTTTTGTGATAATGTATAGACTTTATTGTACATGGTAGATCTTGCTGCAACAACATGATGAAAAAGTAGATCTCATTCCATAGAAGTGTGATCATCCCTGCTGTAAATAATAGAGATGGAGGCTTTTCTTTATTTGACTACCAGCCGTAACATAAAATAATTACCATATGACAATAGCCTCCTCCCCTACCCAGTGCAGTTTACATTTCAAGTTCAAGGAAATTCACTGTTAAAAAGACAAGTTTTTTTTAAAAGTTCAATAAATGCATGATGTTTCCAAAGTCAATGAGTAATCATGTTAAATAAACGTGATCTCAATGTTGACCATAATAATCGAGATTATGATTTTTGCCATTATCGAACAGCTCTAATAACAACTTTTCTTAATCGGCAATCGTTAACAATGAATATTAATTTGATTAATCATTAACTATAACAATAATAAAATGTAAGTGGTGAACAACTTAAAACTCAAAATAAAAAACGCATATATTTCTTCAATTTTTCTTAATGCAAAGTTTGTTTTATGTGCATGTAGCCTACTGTTTAAATATCATTTAAATAAATACACTTAAGAAATGTGTGTTTTGGTATTTTCATCTTAATTTATTTTTTAGTTAAAATTAAAAATATTAAAAATACTGTTTTAATTAATTGTCAATGTATTACTGTTACTACTAACGATATAGAAGATACAGATTCGAGTTCATTAAAACTTCACATTGTAGATCGTGGAATATTTCAGAACTTTTTATTTGAAATGAAGTCAAATAATAATAATAATAATAATAATAATAATAATAATAATAATACGCTATGTGAACACAGTTAATAACATACCACTACACTGGTGACGGTGAGATTTCAGGTGAATGTACCTCATGCTCTACCGGCGAGAACTGAGGTGATTGATAAAGGGAGACCGGTGGATCAACAATGCTTGTTGCCATTTTGTACTTTAACATACGATCAGGGTTTATGCCATAAACATAAAGTATATTTATTGAGAAACACTCCATGATTAGCAAGGAAGTGAAGGATGAGCGTCTGTGTTTTTTATCACAATGGGAGAAAGATGCCTCAGGTTGTTCCTGGCAGAGTACTCAGCCTTACAGGCTCAATATGGTTAGGATTAGGGATGGGGGTGGGGTAAGGGCATCTGCTGCCTGCCAGGAACAAACAGAGGCACTTTTGCACAGTGGGCATTTTTTATTCTGTGTTGCTGAAAGGATGTGACATGCAGAGCAAAAGCGGCACCCCCTAATAGTGGATGACTGTATAAACAGTCTTTTCTCTATCTGCTGGCATGATTACTGAACACATGCTAAAATTGATTAAATGATTTAAATGACGATTGATAAGCTTAATAAATCAAATTATTAAAGATGAATAATCGATTATTTATTAACATTTCTAGACAAAATTCAACATGATCACACGGGAAGTCAGAATTTAGCTCCGAGTACCCTGGCATCGGCCCCATTCTACTGAGTTGCTGACAATCGGCATCTCCCATCAGTCATTTTTGCATTAGTTCAAACATGTTTACCTTCTCCTGTGGCGCGACCGGAAGGGCATTGCGTCAGCTGTGTGGGAGACCTGGGTTCTTGTCCCGCGTTGATACCAAGATGTAATCGCGACTGCGTAATCAGTGACGAGTGTGATTCAGAGGTTCCATTTTCCGTTTAGGAGTAGAGTTAATAAAATATGCATTCATCTTCACTGTATTAAATCATTTATATTTTATCATCATATCAGGCCAAGAACACACTTACTAAGGAAATGAGAGTGGCTAAAAGAAGCTACTCTGAAAAGCTGAAAAAACTGTTTTCAGCCAACGGTCCTACATCTGTGTGGAAAGGCCAAAAAACATCTTCAAGTACAAGACACCTCCCCCTCGCTCTGTAGAGAGTCAAGTAATGGCTGATGAACTGAATGCGTTTTACTGCAGGTTTGAAATGCCCAGTCTCACACCCCTCCCCTGCTCTGATCTTCACTTCACACACACACCAACACCTCCTGGAACCACCTCCTCCCCACTCCTGCTACTCAATCTGCACTTATGTTCTGTGAGGAGGATGTGTGCGGGTCTTTTGGAAACAAAAGACTAGGAAAGCTTCAGGCCCAGATGGTTTCACCTGCCTGTCTGAAAGTCTGCACTGACCAACTGACCCCCATCTTCACACAGATCTTCAATAGATCGCTGGAGCAGTGTGAAGTTCCCTACTGCTTCAAACGCTCCACCATCATTCCGGTCCCCAAAAAACCAAAATCACAGGACTTAATGACTACAGACCTGTCACTCTCACATCTGTGGTCATTAAGTCATTTGAGAGACTGGTTTTGGCCTACCTGACCCTCATCATCCTGAACAGCACTGTGGCAGCAGTTGAGTCATTCAGGTTCCCGGGTTCTACCATCTCTCAGGACCTGAAGTGGGACACCCACATAGACTCCATTGTGAAGAAGGCTCAGCAGAGGTTGTACTTCCTTCATTTTGGCCATTCTGTCTACTCGAGTACTCGAGGGGCAATGACATTTACATAACTGTATATATAAGAACATGTATGACAAACATCTTTGGCTGCTGCATTGCGTCTTGTTGTTCCAGTGTATTGTCTATTCAATACTATAGGCTGTTATAAAATAATGTTACAAAAAGTACAAAAGATTGCATAATCCAAATATAATGCATCATATTTTGTCATTATTTGAAGATTCGCTGCCCAACTCAATGAAAGAATGTGCACAACGCTTGTCTGTCTGTTCTTCCTTCAGGTTAACGTGGTAATCTTAGTAAGCGTGCACCAGTTTTTTTAGTGACTATCTGAACCGTCTATATTCAATGGAGACGCCATAACATCACGTTTTTAATATGCATGTTATGTTGAAGTTCAGTTTTGAAGAAACTGCATTCTGTTCCATTTAGTTGCACTCTGTCTAGCTGTTTGAAACACTTGCCTGCTGTATATACGTTGAGTCCACTGCCACATGCACCTGGTGTGTGTGTGCGTCCAAGTGTTCGCTCCCATGGTAAAAGCTGCGATGCTCCGTATTGTTGTTGCTGTAATTATTCATGAAGCGTTCCATTCAACTCAGAGAGTCTGAATTTCCACCTTTCAACTGTGGAAAGTGCAACCAAATGACACTTTGTCAAACTTCTAATTTGGAAACTCATGCGGAAATCTTCAACTCCCATTTCTACAAGATGCAGGTGTGTGTTACATCACGCAGGGCAGGGAGGTTTACAGTCAATGACAAACATTCACTTTTAGTAAATAATATCCATTAACGAATCAAAGTTCTTACATTAAAAGATAATAAAACGTGTTTAGCAAACGTTTTGCAGAGGTGTTCAAAACACGGTTAATTACACTCTCTTTTGATGATCTTAACAATAGCGTTGCAACGTTGTATATCAGTTTGGTTGCTATGAGACATCTCTGACAATAAATGTACCCCTCAAAATCACAACGTAATCAATCTCAAAATTAAAAATTAGCTCCCTCGTTGTTACGTGTGTGTTTAGTTATCAGATAATTGTCACTGAATTTCGAATTAAGTGAAAAGTCACATCATGCCCGATCATGATCACCACGTATCATCGTTTTCATGATCGATCATTGATGCCACATCCGAGTACTCGAGTACTCGTGCCCATCCCTAAACTATACATACCCCTACCTTGCACATACATTACCACTTGCACATATATATACGCCAATCTGTTATATGTCCTATTATTTGTATGTTTATTTATTCTCTTACCTTGTTTTATATTCTGTGTCTCACTGTAATGTTTTGTGTGTGCACTTGTTTCTCCTATCACCAAAAAAAGTCCTTGTGTATGTGAGAACACTTGGCAATAAAGCTCATTCTGTTTCGGATTTACAGCTAAAAACAACTCGCTTTTGGCACTCCTCTGTGGGCATTTCACCTGGAAACTGAAGCTCACATGTGCCCTTATGTCAGGTCTCTATGCGAACAATTTTGTTTAGGAACACTCGTGACCCCAAGTTAAAATTTGAAGGGGCACGATCAAAAATTTAGGGGCACAGTCCAAGCAAAAAAGAAAATGTAATGTTACTGTGTCACAACACAACACATGCATAAGCAGATGCTGAAGAACTGAATTAAGAATTACTACAGGAATCAGAAAGATAATATATAGGCCTACTTGATAAATGACAAAGCACATTAGACATCTTCACTGCTTAAATGAACACTGGTTAAATGAAAGAGGAAGGACACAACAAAAATGACTTCCACCATTGCATGTGCATTTGAGGAAGTAATTTGTGTTGTTTGCTGCCACGGTCTATGTATCTCAGTAGTGTCTCAGCAACTGGCCTTTTTTGAAGTTTCAAGATTTTTAACATTGTCTCATATGTAGCATATGTGTGTGTATATAGTTTCATCCAGTGTAGGGTAACGTTACTTTTAAAAGTAACTCGTTAGAATATTGAGTTACTCCTTAAAAAAGTAACTTGATTAATTAAAAAGTTAAATTTTATTGAAAGTAAAGCGTTACGTTATTTTGCATTATTTTTGAGTTACTTTTTCCACTTTCTCTTCTGCTATGCATTCCATACAAATAAGCTATGCATTGCATTCAAGAGACATTACAGGTCATGCTAGCTACTGTACATGTCAAAACAACATAGTTAACAAACAGATATTTAGAAAGTAGGACTTCATGTCATATTTATAATAAAGACTCAATAACATGAATATGCATGATTTGTTTTTTCATAACATGGCAGCCAATATGAATAATGAAGAATAACCACTGTCTTACCTAAAGCAGCAAAGTCCAACACTTGAATCTGCATTATATATTTCATCATGTGCTGTGCCCATCGGCAATGTCAGAGAGTCAACTTAAGATGTAGAACGCTGCTCGGAGCCACTGATCCAGAGTCAGCTTTTCTCATCCCATTCTCCCAGTTACAGGGGAGCTGTAACATGTAGCAGTTTGGCTGCATAAATCAGGGAATTGAGCAAGTAATTCACCCTGTATATCATGCCATGGCCAGTGGAAGACTAGTCTTATAATCACTCTGCCTAAACGCATTTACTGATTTTTAATGCAGTGTGTATTAACACATGAATCAATCACGTTTCACTCAACCGAATGTTGATTTCATATTATGCCAAAACATGCAATTTTTCCAGCTTGTATAGCTAATGCGCATGTGCGGTAGCGAGTTGATTGACAGGTGATGTCTGTATCTTAACGGTGATTGTCTCTTTTACCTCCAAGGTGGGACTTCCTTTCTACATCTATTGACTGTTGGGTGCTATAGCTTCTTGGTTGGGCATTCCAATTTCTCCCATTCATTTAAATAGAAGTGACTCGTCTACAATGCCCATCATGCACTACGTCTCCTCCCCAAAGTTTGCACACTTGATTTGCACTCCTGGTTTCTTGCAATACAGGGACAGTAGAGGTGAACAAAAACAATGCATTACTTTATTTAAAAAGTAACTCAGATATTAAAATATAAAATTATTGCATTACTTTACTCGTTACTCAAAAAAGTCATCTGATTGCGTTACTTTTATCGCGTTACCCCCAACACTGGTTTCATCTGCTGCTTACCGATACATTACTGCACCACATCACCATGGCATTATCTAAACAACTGCATCTCGGTCTTCCCAAACTTACAACACTTCTGCTTTTACTAATGTTGTTGCAAAACTCTGTATATTAATGCTGAAAATCACATGGGTATATTGGAAAAGATTGTTTTTCACTTGCATCCTAATTGCATATACAGGACTTCCTAAACTGACTAGATGTTTTTTTTAACCATGTCTTTTGCACATCATAAGCTAATAAAACGTTGAGCCTACAGGGAGAATATCATGTAACAATT
Organism: Myxocyprinus asiaticus; assembly: GCF_019703515.2. Taxonomy (NCBI): domain Eukaryota; kingdom Metazoa; phylum Chordata; class Actinopteri; order Cypriniformes; family Catostomidae; genus Myxocyprinus; species Myxocyprinus asiaticus. The sequence continues at coordinate 44,863,469 of NC_059367.1, forward strand.
AAAATTCACGAGCAAAGCCTTCACCTTAGTAGAACTAAATTGCAACACAGAGACATCTCTAATAAAATGTAAGGTACTGTAGTTTTTGCGCCTGAAAAAAATGCATATTTCATGAATAATATGAACAAGTATTATTACATTTTATATAATGCTAAAAAGATCATAAGTTAAAATACATTCAAATAGTTATGAATGTTTGATATACTGTATATGTCCCTGTATATTCATATTAGAATGTTTATGAACTGACCAGTTAAAGCTGAAGTATGTAACTTTTTCAGTGTTAAAATACTTCTATTCCAGCTTAATATGCAGAGACAACTATAAGTAAGCCCTATATAGGTTAATTTTCTCGAAAACTGTCAACTCTGTTTCTGTGGCGGTATAACAATTCCTGTGTTTGTTTTGAGGGATCCGTTTAGACCCATCCCAACAACATTACTCAACCAATGGTATGAATTGGGGCGGGACTATCTGAACTACTGCAGATGAGGGACGTATTCAGAAAGCTGTTTTGAAAGCATTTTCATATTTTTGCATTTCCATTCGTTGGCGCTAGTGTCGCAGAAATGACATACTTCAGTTTTAAGCAACATATAATGTTTGCAAATCACTAATTATTATTATTATTATTATTATTATTATAAAGAGTAATTTTTGACCGTGCCTCTAAAAAATTTAATTTGGGATCACAAGTGCCCCTAAACAAAATTGATAGCGTAGAGCCCTGTAACCTCCTTTCAAAATTACAAGTGTGAAAGATTTTTATAAAAATGCTTTCTGCCCATGTTCAGATATTTAATGCACGGTCTGATAAGCTTCCAAGTTTTTCGTACCGTATTTCCTTTCTGCCATAAAAATTGTTTTTTCGTTTTGCATGACTCCAACAATAAATGAATACCAATAGAGTAGAATTTGACAAGAATCAAAATATTACAAGTATTCTCACACTTGGCTTTCCTTGAAAGCAAACAAAGATGCTATCATGTTTCCATCTTTCATCCAACACTGTGACGACAAATGCACAGCGCCCCCAGTGGACTCAATTGTAACTGCAAAATTTGGTCAGAGATCCAGAAGGAAATTAAAGGATAATTCAGGCAAATGCGCATAGGATTTAAAAAAAAAAAAAAATTATATTCTAATAGTGTTTTAAATGGTCGACTAGCTTGTGCAGAACGAGCACTCGATTAGTTGATTACTCGTGCACATTCCTAAAATACACAGTATGCATGTGCTGCAAGCTTCAAAGTAAATGTGTGAAGCTAGCTGCTGATACACTAAAAACACCACATCATGATCATCACATGTGCTCTTGTGTGTAGTAGATGACAGAGAGCATGCAGAACATACAGACTACATATTTATTTAATTAAATCGCAGGTTTTTGCATTTTTAATCACACATGTAGCAACCTGCTTTTCTGGAGGTTTGAAGAAAAAAAATTATTTAATAAAGGCTCAATTTAAATGGAAAAATTATGACAGAAATTCATCACTACTGTAGTTTATTCTGTATGTAATATTCACTGTAATAATAATAATAATGAATAATAGTACTTCTATTAATAAACCAACAATAATTGTATTATATTCAAGCAATATCTCACATCTGTGATGCTCTGTTCATCTGACAAAAATAACTTCAGTGTTGTATTTTGGATTGTACTGTGAGGATCTGTATAAAAGCACTTCATATGATAAAAAGAACGCAATGTTATGTTGAAATTAATCGTTCTATTTTTATTTAATTAAAATTTTAATTAGGGCTTGGAAATGTAAATTTCTGCGATAGTTGACTGTGTAACATGTACGCAATCAATGCAGTATCCATGTTTTTTTTGTTTTTCTTTCCACTTCCTGTGGCTAAAATTCACATATATAAATATCCAGGTGATACATGTTTGACTCGACTGCACATCCTAGCAGAGAAATTGATTGTGTGGAGCAGTGCACACTTATTCATTATGTGCGAAGCATGTCCCAGGCATAATAAACATGGGAGCGGATTTACTGTACGGAGAATGGAGACTGAGCCAGATGTGGGCGAGATACAGGCATGTTTGCATGGCCTGAAAACACACACTCGCTGTCATCTGAACCAGTGTCAAAAGCAAAAACATAGCAGCCAGAGAAAATAATCATTCTGAGATTTTAAAACTTCAGCAAATTAAACTTCAGCATTCAATATGTTTTATATCTGTATGAATAGTGACTAATAACACATTAGCAATGTACACTTAAGATTCTCTTGCCAATAAAGCTTGATATGTATTGAATCTGTCCATTTTATCCTATTATTATAAAAGTCCACTGGAAAACGGCAGCAGATTTTGCTCACTTTTAATTACAGTATGTCCACTGATTTTATGGCATGTATAATTATAATTGATGAATTTTTACATGCACATATTTAAATAATTAAAAAATAATTATTTATATTTTGTTTCAAAGTACTTAAAAAGTAAATATATTTATGATTATATTTTAATGCTCGTTTTAATGTACCAAGTACCATGATTAATCGTGATTAATCACAGAAAACTGTGTGATTAATTAGTTTCAAAATATTTATTGATTCACAACCCTAGTTTTAATGAATTCATTTATTTAGACAACCTTTTGATGATAAAATTAAACTGTCGAATACGGAATAAAAAATAAAACGGAAAACACAGAATGTGTGAAAAAAAAGAAAGAATTTGGAAAAAAATAAAATGGATTTCATGGGGCCCTACATGTTAACATGCAGAGATGCCTCTGTTCATTAAAAAGCAAAATAATCCTTTACATATTGGTAATTATTATACTGTATGTTGTTTCTGTGAAATTTTAGATTTTTTTTTTTTAATTTTAGAACTGTCTTTTGAATTACAGTAGCTAAAAATCAATAAAGTCAGCAGGTCAGCTATTTTTGGTTTGTTTATAGTGATTTTTTCTTGTGATGTTTGATAATTTTGTGACATTTAAAAATAACTTTTTTGATTATGTCTTTTGAGGAACAGTTGCAAAAACATAACCACACTGTCCTCGAATCATCAGTCTCACAATGTATATAAACAAAATACAGGTATCGGTAATCCTTCTCGGTCTCCAAAAAATTTTGTTTTTATTTTATTTTGTTTCAAACACTTTAAATGGTTATCTGTCACCTTCCCAATTGCTTTGACAGACACATTAAGAGACAAGAGGATTAAAGGCTTGGTTTAGTCTATCTGTAATCTAGTCTAAGCCTAACTTTAGTCTGGAAGCTGTCAGTGTTGTTTTACCTGAACTTGGCAGAGTTGTGAGCTGATGGTGTCGACATGCTCCTGGCTTTAGTTCTGGTCTGCAACAGTTTTCCACGGAATGGCTCCTCACCACCATCACAGGACGAGCAGCAGTATGGAAGCAGCTCTGTGCTCGGATCCGACTTCAGCGTCCAGTTAGACCCTCCAGAATTCTCCATCTGGATGCAGAAGGTGGAAAACACAGTAAGATTGAGTGAAAATGGACAAACACAGGAGGACCGCTGAGCTTCTCGTGAGATCTACACCCTTTCACAACACACAAAGTGCAACATTCATGAACAGAGATTGGGAAATTACACACCACAGAGAGCAACAATCTTCCCCATACATCCAAGAAACAACAGGCCCAGGGGGACTCTGGAGGATTTTTTAGTCTTTTCTACACTGATATTTGGTGAAAATCTGTGGAATTCTGCAGGATGAATTTAATCAAGTTATTCTGAACATAGTCTGTAACTATGTAGAGTTTATGCTATTCATATCAATAAATATAAAAACAGACCAAAACAAAAGGCTGTCCTTTAGGTCACACTTTATCTGAGGACTAATAAAGCATTCACAGACCAAGCTGAAAGTTCAAACTGCTTGTAATTGAGCAGAAAATCTTGTTTTCTAAGCTTGTGATTTAATAAAAGCTGCATGATGACAGTCGGTTTCGTGTTTGAGTTCAGTGAAGCAGTTATGATGACCCACTTACAAATGTGCCAAAAGAACAGAAGACAAAACAGATCAAATATTTACAGAAAGCATAAACCCGTTTTTAACTAGGTTTTGAGACACGGCTTATGAAATAAAGAGTCTGTGTACTGCATTTATTTGCTTTTATCACCTAATTTCACTGACTATAATTGAAGGGAATGTTAAATTACGACATAGAAAATATGTTAAATTAAATACTTACGATATTTTACAACATTTCCGATAAATTGACAAACACTGTCTATTTCGATATGGTATCAGTACTTCTTCGATTGGGAGAATAAATGATGAAACAAGGCTTTAGTGGCAGGTTTAGTGTGTTAGCCGCTAACGAGTCAGCTGACTAGCATTACCTCACACCGGCCTGATCCCTTCAAATGCACTCGAACTGCAGCGATTTCTCCCCCTATATGAGAATGACTAGAGCAGGCGTTATCCCCATTGACTCTGAATGGACGCTAGCGATACTTTCATGGCTCTCAGCTGAGGCGGGGCGGACAGAGGGCTAACCGGTTCAACGGTATCTCTTCAGCTGTCATCTGTAATGTAAACGATCAGAGCGCTTCCTTGAGGCGACGTCATTGCGCTGCGCTCACTGGAGCATTCTGATAGGCGGTTGTCTCATAAATATGCATTACGTAGCGTGTCTTTCGCTCATTAGTCCGAGCTGATTGGCTGAAAAGCAAACACTGGTATACTAGTCCGGTGCCGATTGACCGGTGTTCTGAAATGTTGGGTTTCTAAGATTTTGAGTTGCACTGGGAGGAGCATACATGAATATTCACGAGTTTCCGGTTTCGTGTTAAAGCGACAGTGAAAATATTAGTGTCGGCTTCCCGGATCACAATTCATCTAAACTGTGATTTCGGAAAGATAATTACGTTTATAGAAATAAAACTTAAACCATATCTGTTTATCATCATGTTTTCACAATAACTTATAGATTGTGTTTTATTCAGAATGATTACAGCCATTGATTTGCTAAGGGATCGTAAGGAAACTGCTCCAAATAAATAAATGAACCCAACAGCCATTAAGTATTTCTGTTATAGTTTTCTGTTTTCCCTTGTGAAACTTTAAAACTGTGTTGTTAGATAATTTGTCACAACTGTATCTGTGGTGGCATAATAACGTTTCTTTTGTGATTATTCTGTGTCATATCTCTTGTTCATTTGGTAAATAACTTAAACAGGCTACGATACATTTATTTTTATTATTAGCTCTTTTTTTTTCCTTCTTTTTTTTTCACTGCTTTGGTACTACTTTCAGAAGTGGTACATTTTCAAAACTTTTAATAAAAAACCACAAACTGATCACACTTCTTGATCACACAACTAGTCATTCTTTCAAACCCTGATCTCATGCTTTCATCACAGTTATGTTTTCTTTCCACATAATCATTGTTTCAAAACACAAGACACTGTATCATGTAATGAGAACATTTGGTTTCATCACAAAAACACAACAGTATGATCTTTTTTCAGTTTAGTACTTTAAACAATCAGTTAATTCAACTGCAACCAATACAAGATGTTTCAAATCACCCTTGGCGCTGAATAAAAGAAGCAACTCTACTATAATATACACAGTCATCACAATGGGCATTACACTTACATTATCTAACCAGACTGACAAAATCCATTATGCTTAACATATTTATCCAACATACAGTATGATCAAAGAAAACATCAAAAGTCATTCATAGACTGGCAGCCAAAAGTTTGGAATAATGTACAGATTTTGCTGTTTCGGAATGAAATTGATACTTTAATTCACCAAAGTGGCATTCAACTGATCACAAAGTATAGTCAGGACATTAAGTAAAAAAACAGCACCATCACTATTTAAAAAAGTCATTTTTGATCAAATCCATTTCCATCAGCCATCACTCTAACACCTTATCCTTGAGTAATCATGCTAAATTGATCATTTGGTTCTAGAATATCACTTGCCATTATATCAAACACAGTTGAAAGCTATTTGGTTCATTAAATGAAGCTTAACATTGTCTTTGTGTTTGTTTTTGTGTTAGAATAGAGAAGCCTTTATTTTGGTCACACATTATACATACCTTTTTGCATATATACAGTGAAATTTATTTGTTTTCACATATCCCAGCTAAGCTGGGGTCAGAGTGCAGGGTCAGCCATGATATGGCGCCCCTGGAGTTGCCACAGTATGCAATAGACTGGCATGTCTTAAGGTCAATATTAGGTCAAAAATAGCACACACACAAAAAAAAGCTTTCTCTAGAAACTCATCAGTCAATCATTGTTTTGAGGAATGAAGGCTATTCAATGCTTGAAATTGCCAAAATAAAAAAAAATAAAAAAAAAAAAACTGAAGATTTCATACAAAGGTGTACACTACAGTCTTCAAAGACAAAGGACAGAAAGAGATGTGGAAGGCCAGATGTACAACTAAACAAGAGGATAAGTACATCAGAATCTCTAGTTTGAGAAATAGACAACTCACATGTCTTCAGCTGACAGCTTCATTGAATTCTACCCGCTCAACACCAGTTTCATGAACAACAGTAAAGAGAAGATTCGGGGTGCAGGCCTTATGGGAAGAATTGCAAAGAAAAAGCCACTTTTGAAACAAAAAAAAAACAAAAAGAAAAGTGTGTGGGCAAAGAAACACAGACATTGGACAACAGATAATTGGAAAAGAGTGTTATGGATCTTAACCCCATTGAGCTTTTGTGGAATCAGTTAGACTGTAAGGTGTGTGAGAAGTGCCCGACAAGACAGTCACATCTATGGCAAGTGCTTCAGGAAGTGTGGGGTGAAATGTCACCTGAGAATCTGGACAAACTGACAGCTAGAATGCCAAGGATCTGCAAAGCTGTCATTGCTGCACGTGGAGGATTTTTTGATGAGAACTCTTTGAAGTAGTATAAGAAATTCTGAACATTTTATTTTTTTATTTTATTTTTGTCAAATTGTAATAGTAATTTTTCACATTATTAATGTTTTGACTATACATTGTGATCAGTTGAATGCCACTTTGGTGAATAAAAGTACCAATTTCTTTCCATAAGAGCAAAATCTATACGTTTTTCCAAACTTTTGGCCGTAATTTACAGTATTTTTACAACAATACTGTGGTTGCATTGTGAAACAACAGAAATAAATTTAAACTTCTAAAATTTGAAATAACATCAAATAGTAAGGCCTCTGTTACTGTAACCACATGATCAACAATAATGGGCCAGACCTCATTCGAATTGCCAGTATGCTGCCTCCATCCCTCTGATGTTCACCTCCTTGAGGAGGCCCTCTTTGGCGGTGTCTACGTCCAGTAGCGCCTGCAGCTGTACGGCCGTACGTACTGTGCATATCATGAGTACTACGACTGACAAGAAATATTTACTCTCAGAATATTTCACCAATCATGAAATGTGTCCCGTATTTCTTTTGGCTGTTTAAAAGAACTAGCAATGGCCAATTTACAAATGTATAATTCTTTTGAGTCTATTGTTTTCAGTGAATTGGCCAAACGGGCTTGCAAAACGGTCTGCATCGATTCGTGATTCAGTACAATTTGTTTAGAGCGCTCTCTCATTGAATCATTTGGAGCGGTTTCTCACACAGTAAAACAGTATCGGGATATTTACGAATACAGTCCTGGGTACAGTGTAAATTTACCTACAATCAACTGAAACAAAAGTCTGTCTTTTTGAGAGGTAACTTTGAGAAACTTCAGCTAGTGCTGTGTCATGTGAACAAGGGGCTGTTCAAACTGAATGTGTTTTTGCGCATGTCTGTTCTGTTTTTCCATTGTTTAAACACATGCTGGACGAATGTCTTTGATATTTGCACCATACCAGCAAACACGAGACGTCTGCCAGACATGTAAATCGTGTCTATATTGCGTCAGACTGTCCAAGACCATATCTGTATGTCTGCACGATGTGCAAATCAGGTTCAGTATCTCGACGTGTGACTACGACCCCTCTTGGACGTAGATATGATGTTCAACATTTGAACATCTGGCTAGTAGTTTTTTTGGACATCTGTGGACGTGCAGGACAGGTGCAGAAAATCGACATATATATTCAGTTCAGAAGTTGCAATGTCAGTTGCGGTGAGTTGCCTGTCGTACAGCATAAAATTTGAATTAAAGTGAGTTTTAATTGAATGCAGCGTAAGACTGCTTATTGGTCCAGAAGCAGTATAAATTATGTCTAAAATGAGTCTGCAGTTGACGTTATAAGACGTTGAAAAGACATCCACAATGACCCCATTTGAACTAATTTTTAACCTGTAAAGAGGTCCTGTGGACATCAACATTGGACGTTCAGAGGACGTCATAAAAAGACGTCATAAAACTTTCCTTCTGGCTCCTCAGAGGACGTCTTTTTAACGTGCAACAAAGACGTTCAAAAGACGACTTTTGGACATATCTTTGCTCAGTGGGATGTCTCGCTTTTTCTTCAGTGTCTCGCGCAGGACCGGCACATTTTAAACACCATGTCAAGGTAAAAAGAAAGACACCTGCACTCTGTTCCATTCTTTGCGCTGCGTCTAGATTGTTTTTAGCGCAGTTGTCACAAAGATTCAGCAGTCTGAACAAGTTCAGGCTGCATAGAGGGGACTCATTGTTTCATATTTTTCCAGATTGTTCTGCTCAACAAATTTTGGGCCAGTTTCTATGTAAAATCCCGGGCCGATTTCCCTTCCCAGTCCACCCCTGATGCTTACATAAAATACAGCTATACTATAAGAAGAAATTAGATAGTAAGCGATTTCGGGTTCGGGCTTAAAATCTGACGGTGTAGTTCGGGCCGGGTAGGGTTGGGCCACGTGGCCTCATGTTCGGGTTTCATTTTAAGGCCCGTGCAGAACTCTAGGCAGATTTCTGTGCATACTCTCAGATTCAATCATGCAGGCGCCCATGTCTACGTCTGCCTCTTTGACCCCTCTATAGGTTTCCACTCTCTTGCAGTCTTTCCTGCTCCATGTTTGCCATGTTTTTCAATATAAACATTTGTGAATAAAACTTTACCACCGAATCAGTTGCTCTCTTTTCATCAACAAAAGGCAACTACTCCCAAGATTAACTTTATTATTGACATTTACAGTAAATGTGAAAATGATTATATGGTCTTTTAATATTATTTTAGCCACTTGTAATTTTAAATGTAATGTAGTTTATATGTTATAAGCATGTAGAATAGAACTATCACATTTCATTGTCAAAGTACTGCAGAGTTGAACATTTCACAAGTTGACCAACATACGTTTAATAGTTCCATCACCATTTTGTCAAACTGATTTTCATCCTGATTGACAGTGCATCACATGGTCAAAAGAAAAAAAACATGGATATATACAGCTCTGGAAAAAATTAAGAGACCACTGCAAAACTATCAGTTTCTCTGAATTTAGGTATGGTTTGAGTAAAATGTACATTTTAATTTTATTCTATAAATTACTGACAAAATTTCTCCCAAATTCCAAATAGAAAATATTGTCATTTAGAATATTTATTTGCAGAAAATGACAACTGGTCATAATAACAAGAAAAGATGCTGTGTTTTCAGACCTCGAATAATGCCAAAGAAAACATGTTATTCATTTTTAAACAACGCAGTACTGTTTTAATTAGGAAGATTTCAGAAATCAATATTTGGTGGAATAATCCTGATTTTCAATCACAGCTTTCATGTGTCTTGACATGCTCTCTACCATTCTTCGACGAATCTGCCTGATTCCAGCCTTGCTGAAGCACCCCCGGATCATCACCGATCCTCCACCTGGTCGTCTAATGGTTAGACGGAGACCTGGAGAGGCCTTCAAGCCACAGTGCGTCGCACCCACTGTGAAATTTGGTGGAGGATTGGTGATGATCTGGGGGTGCTTCAGCAAGGCTGGAATTGGGCTGATTCGTCTTTGTGAAGGATGTATGAATCAAGCCACGTACAAGGTTATCCTGGAAGAATACATGCTTCCTTCTGCTCTGACAATGTTCCCCAATTTTTATTTTTAATTTTTTCCAGCAGGACAATGCTCCATGCCACACAGCCAGGTCAATCAAGGTGTGGATGGAGGACCACCGGATCAAGATCCTGTCATAGACACCCCAATCTCCAGACCTGAACCCCATTGAAAACCTCTGGAATGTGCTCAAGAGGAAGATGGATGGCCACAAGCCATCAAACAAAGCTGAACTGCTTGAATTTTTATGCCAGGATTACATACATTAAATACATCAAGGCCCGGTTGAAGACCGCAGTAAAGTTAGTTTTAAGTTCGACGTTCGTTGGATATTCGATTTCTCTTACCAAGAGAAATCATTTCTCTTACCATTTCTTTCTTCAGTCAACAATCTTACAAAGATGTCATTAGCATTAGGTTTAAAGGGAGTATAACTATACTATATGGGCATAAAAATTGGACTCAAAACAGTCTGCAAAATTATGCCTGAAATGCTCCGATGCACTTTGACTGCCTAGCAGATGTAAGGGACCCTCTGAAAACTCCACCCACTACGTGAAAACATAGGAGATGTCCACTCATTCATTCAACTGACGTGCAAGTTATATTTTATTTAGATTATTACAGTATCATCAATTATATGAGTACAAAAATCAATTATTTAAAAACAAATTCACTAAAATTCACCAAAATAATATTTTCACATTCTAAAGGTTGTAGTAATTTCCCAGAAGATAAGACGGACTTACTACAGATGAGATTACTACAAAATGATCAATTATATGAGTACAGTAATCAATTATTTGAGGAAAATATTCACTAAAATTCACCAAAATGATATTTTCTCATTCTAAAGGTTGTAGTATCTTCCCAGATGATATACGGACTTACTACAGGTGAGATTAGAAGGTATATCTGCATATTGACTTGACACAACCACACACTGCAAACCCACCTCATGACATGGTTGTGTCTAGATAGTCAACATAAATTGACACTGGAATGTAAAAAAATGTATTGAAAGCTTTTAAATTGTGAACAATTTAATGTTTAAACAGCCTTATTGACGAATCCTTTAAGGATCATAAAATATGACTGCGACGGTGCCCTCACAAAGTCCGGCAATTTAGTTTATTGACGCTTCTCCAGCAAAGTAATTGTAGTAATAAAGCAACCTCATCGTCCGTCCAGACAAAATTGCTCTATGATTTCTCCATCTTCATTGTTTGTATTCACTGCTCTGTGGAAGAATGCTTAAGTGCGCAGGCACGTAGTGTTTCTATACAAAGTGACATCACCAACTACTGGCCTGGCATGCATAATACAGCGCTTTTAGTCGTTTTCACGGATCCGTGTGAACGGGGATCATTTTGACGTTGTCATCTGTATGCGAAACTTTGCAAAAACGCAAAGGAAAAACTTTTCCTTTTTAAGTACATCGCTGTCGTGTAAACGTACCTTAAATCTTGAGCAGCACAAACACAGTCCTGTAGTCCGCCATTGTAGTTTTGAATGTCTCGCGTGTTGTTTTGAAGTACTCGCGTGCATGCCTATAGACTGAACTCTCAAGATTATTCAATAAACTCTTGAATAATCAAAAATGCTCATTTTTATCATCACTTTGTCTCCTGCCTTCTTCTGTATTCCCCCTGCTGACTCTTGGTCTGGTAGGAGAGTGAGTTAACATAACAAGCTGTTGATGTTGACTTGTTTTGGATATCAGAGAGGACTCTGATGTATGGATATCTTCTGACGGAGAGAGAGGTCTTGTGTACACTGGATCTAACATGCATTTTCACTGCCTCACATTTTCATATTCTAAGCATATTATTGAATACTGTACATGGCATCACATCTCTGTCTATAGGCTATATACATAAGCGGTGGGCGAATGAATTGCAGGGTAAAGGTACATCAGATAAAATTAAGTCAATAAATAAATAACATTTTAAATACATTTTTCCCATCTGAATCCATACATTAATTTCAAGATTTTCAAATTGCAGGTTCTGCCTACTGTACAACGTTCACACTCCATACAAAACACTCCAAATGAATAGATTGTTGATTATTGTTATTTGCACAGACACCAGTATTCATACTGATAATTATACATCTCAAATTGATGCCTATCAATCCATCATTCTTTATATAACACATAATACACGTGCGCATGACGTCATCGTTTTCACAAATTCGCGTTTTTGTATGTTTACACGGAGACGATAACGGCATCATTTTCAAAAACTTGCACTTTGAAACCCGTTTTCAAAAGTTTGCATTTTCAGGCCCCAAAACAGCCAAAAAAGTTTTCCGTTTTTAGTTGAAAACGTTGTCGTATAAATGGCCCCTGCGTTATTTTATGTTTCAGGGGCCGTTTACACAACAACGTTTTCAACTAAAAATGGAAAACCTTTTATGTGTTTTGGCTGTTCGTTTACACGACAACGGCGTTTTGGGGCCTGAAAACGCAAACTTTTGAAAACGGGTTTCAAAGTGCACGTTTTTGAAAATGATGCCGTTATCATCTCCGTGTAAACATACAAAAACGTGATGATGTCATGCGCACGCGTATTACGTTTTCAGTCTATAGGCATGTGCGTGAATACTTCAAAACAACGTGCGAGACAGTCAAAACTACAATGGCGGACTACAGGACTGTTTTTGTGCTGCTCAAGATTTTGAGTGCATTGACGCTTCTCCAAAGTGTAGATTTACTGCATCACTACTAAGACCAGCGATCGCCATCTTCATTGTTTGTATTCACCACTTTGTGGAAGAATGCTTATGTGCGCAGGTGCGTAGTGTTTCTTTACAAAGTGACATCGCCAACTACTGGCCTGGCATGCATAATACAGCATTTTTAGTTGTTTTCGCGGATCCGTGTGAACGGAGATCGTTTTGACAACGTTGTCGTCTGTACGTGAAACTTTTTAAAAATACAAAGGAAGAATGTTTTCCGTATTTAGTACATCGTTGTCGTGTAAATGTACCCTAAGTGTCTATCTAAACAAACAAAAATGTTTATCTAAATTTTACGTACAAATACCTATGATAATAAAAAAGTTAACATCCAGACATGACCACGTTATTTAAATTAACATAATTTATGCAAGCAGGACATATTCCTGGATCAACAATCCTATCGACCAATCATTGCCCTCTGATTATATGCTATGATTAGTTGTCCTCGCAACAACAAAGTATTTTGATCCAGGCAGTTTTAATGAAGCAAATCACGTTGTGCATGTAGAATTAGTGTTTAACAACTAATAACAACTGTTTCTGATTGTCTCTTGACCCCACAGAGAATCGTAAAGAAGCAAGTCTCTGTAGGAAGACCTACAACTGGTTCTGTGGCTTTGCTCAGGGCAATGCCCCTGAACTGACTAAAGCGCAGGAAGCAGAGATGAAGATGAAGCTCACTGACACGTCTGAGAAACCGCTGTGGAGAAATGTGGTTAAAGCTATTGCTATCATCCTCTTCGCTGTCTGCGTCTTTTTCCATGGTTTCCTCAGTTAAAAAAATGCTCTAGATGTTTGCTAAATGTATTTGAAAGTATTTGTAACAGCTGATACTGTAAAGGATAACAGCTATTAGACCTATTCTGTGGATTGAAGAGTTACCTTCTCATTATCATAAAGCCAAATATGATTAGCCTGATTTTAAGAGTTCAAACACTTAATACTTCCTTATAACATCCTCGACAAACATATATTTCCTTATAGCTGCCTGCTTTGATTTATTGGCTGAGAGTGCAATCAGATATATTGTTGTTGCACATTTACGTAGATTTATACATTGTTTTTAGCACCTTTAGCAATTTCATTGTAAAACCAAGGACAAAATTAATAATTCATACAAATGATGTTTTTGGTGTTTTCTTGTACAGTAGTTATGTCACATACCACATACATTTCGCGTACATTAAACAATGTTTACCCATCCAAAACCTCACGTTTGTCCATCATATAGTTTACTTTAAAATACATACAGTAGAGTAATAGTTTCAACTAATAATACTGAGTTCGTTGCCACTTTGTTTTCTGTGGATTGTTATAATGCAATATGTTGAAAGCAAAGCAAAGCCTCTAGGAGCTCACAGGATAAGACACTTTCAAATACATTTTCTTTCTCTTATTAACCAAACTCCCAAAATAAGTGTTTTTGTCTTTCCTTTTATATATTGGTCCATCAATTTTGAGAGTTCACTCAATTTTGTTTTAACTTTGTTATAAGTAGAATTTATATATATACTGTATGTATGTATATATATAATATATATGTTGTCTGGGACAAGGAGGGATATTATTTAATAATATTCATATTTCTGCCTTGGTATGTATATTCAATATATTTCCTGTAATATAATGTTAATTTAATGGTTTCTGACTTATTGTAATAAAATAAATGAATTTATTATCTACTTAGCAATACTTGTCTTTATGTGTTTAGAAGATGTGTACATATAAGTCCTACAAGCTAGAAGCAAGTTACTTTAGGCAAAATCATTTTCACCACTGAAATCTCAGGTGAGCAGACCCAGAATCCTTACAAAAGGTCCCAACATAGCAAAGTTAATATTTGATTTTGCATGAAGATTCTATCAATACATCTGAAATCAAAGTCCAGGAATGTCATGGTTTCCTCATTCTACAGCCACTCAAGAAGCAATGAGTGATCCATTGGTGTGATTCAGTGATGGATTTCCCTGAAGCAGAAAATGGAGACATTAATTTGGTTGATGAATTCACAGATATGAAAAAATAAATTGAATACAATTTCTAGGCTACTAGCTTTACAATTTGTTTGCCATTTTAGTAATGAATGTTATTACACGGCTTTCTGGAATACTTGGAATCGCATGTTTCTGTGTAAACAGCATAACTGACAGTTGTCCCAGGCAACCCTTTTCCTACTTAGCTGTGCTAGTTTGATGTCTCTCTTGTTTCTTTTTTTCTTACCACATAATTTAAACTTTTATTAAATTAATATTTCATGGCCATTTATTTATTTAATAAGCAGACATGTAATTATGTGGTCTGCCTGTCAAGTTATCACATAATTAAACCCCAACATGAGGCCATACCCCCAATGCAAAAAAACTAACAAAATAATAATAATAATATAGCCGCAAGCAACTATTCAGGGGCCATGCACATATGTCAAGATGACCAAAACAAACAAATTTGACAGAAAATATCCTGTGGATGCTATGGACAGCTGTTTTGGTGTAACATTTCACCTGCTTTGACCACAGTTGCAAAAATAGGATTGTCTTAAGTTATAGCGCCCCCTAGCATCAAAAATGAATAAAACCAACACACTCTCATGGCGAATCGTCAGGATTCGTACGACTTTTCTAAATTTGGCTAATTCGTATGATATCCTGTGACTGCACTTGTTTGAATTCCTACGACTTTCACTACAGCCAATGACGTCACTGGACATCGTTTCCATCTAATACTTGCTTCTGTCACACACAACAGCTTCCTATCATGTTTACACACTCTACTGATTGATTAAGTTTAGATAAGGGGTTTGGGTAAGGGCATAATATTAATAAGTATGTCCTTAACGCCTCATGCGCGGAACTCACGCTTACTTCCACATTAGACATCCGGGAATTTGCACGTGAGCGTGAGTATGAGTTCATGCAAGCAACATTGTGCAAGACCATACGAAATAGCCAACTCGTAAATTATGCTACTTTTCATGAGATCGGGTTGAATGAAACTCGTTATGTTACCTCAGAGTGTTCTCTTGTCCATGTGTACAAATTTTGTTAAGTTTGAAAATTGCACTCACAAGATACAGGCTAATTAGACATTATAGGCCATGGCCAAAACATACTTGCTTATATCTTTAGAATGATTCAACGCATCTAAATTATTTTGATAACTTTTTGTCAGGAGGGTCTGTAGATGATACATACCAAGTTTCGTGAGAATCAGGCAAACGGCCTAGGACGAGTTCGAAAAGGTATGTTTTTCGAAAAAATCAAAATAAACAAAAGTTTCTGAACAAAAAGCATACAGAACACCAGAACCCCCACCGCCCAAATAAACTGAAGTTTATTGGAATAAAAAGGACCATCTATCACAGAGATCACAAATATAAATGTGTTATGTTCCAAACTGCATTTAGACTGTGTATAATATGCACAGTTTTACCATTAGTTATGTAATAGATATTAAAATTAATCTTCAATTATTTGTATTTTTTATGAGCATTAGAATATAAAGCTAATTTCACCATATTATTTGATAACCTAAATTATATTTTATTTTGTATTACTTTTGATTTATTTCCTTTTCTTTATTTTTACAATATAATTCATGTTCATATTAATGTAAAAATGAGTTCGTCCAATGTGGGACTTTTATTTTGAAAAATGATGTTGACAGCAGATGCCCAAAAGTGCTTGCTGTAGCCATTTGCTTTCTGCTCTGGTTTTGCTTGTTGTCAGTCAGCACTGAACTTTAGACTGTTCCCGGGATAATACATT
Source organism: Myxocyprinus asiaticus (assembly GCF_019703515.2). Taxonomy (NCBI): domain Eukaryota; kingdom Metazoa; phylum Chordata; class Actinopteri; order Cypriniformes; family Catostomidae; genus Myxocyprinus; species Myxocyprinus asiaticus. The sequence goes on from NC_059367.1 coordinate 44,879,908, forward strand.
AATAGAAACCCACACAAGATCTGCAGCAGCCAGTAAACAAGCCAAATGTGACTTTAGGAAACCAGCATCATTATCTGCACACACTTAATGCAGATTTTAAGCACTGATCAGCACCAGCTACAGCAACATATCCACAAATGTGATATGCTCCATCATTTGAGTGAAAAATAGATTTACGAGAAACATGATTTTAGCTTCAGATTTCAATTTATCACTTTTATCACCAAATTCAAACAATAAATGTTTTATTCTTGCTCTTTAGTGCTGTGTGTGACAGATTGCAGTAAAATTTGAAACAGAGCAGGGCAAAATGCTCTCGCTCTCCAACGTCGAGCATGAAAAAACAAAAATGTATGAACATCAGAGGGTATGTTGAAAGAAACAAAGCCATATAGTTTCACTAATAGGCCTACTTATATTATTTAAAAGGAAGAAACAAATACCTCTATATGTGAGATATACAGTAGCTCTAGAGAGACGGAGATGAGAGATGTAACGGGTGTTTAAGGATAAAGTTTTCTGTTTTAAGCGTTTCTCTTCACCCAGCAGCTGAGTAGTTCTGTGGTTCTCAAAGTATTTTATTTTTTTATATTTCTGCCTATAGAGAATGTGAAGCTGACATCACGCTGTGCTGAATTCTGGGTAACTGTTTAGTGTAGACGCCATATTAGGAGGATCAAGCTTCTTTTCTGCTAGTGTGTTTACGGCAGTGTTTTGATTTTCTTTTTGATTTTGGAAAATATCACCATGGCTGGTCATCCCTGCTGCATTAAAAACTGCAATAGCAAGTCACACGATCATTCAGGAAATAAACTGAACAATGGGATATGTTTTTTCCTTTTTCCGACGTGTAAACAATGTGAAGGAAAGCATGTTGAGGAGGTAACGAGAAGACGTCGCATGGCGTGGATAGCGGCAGCCAGACGAAAAGACATTAGTTATAGCAACATCTCTGCGTCAATGAGAGTGTTCTCTGCATTTTCAATCAGGTGAGTCCCGTGGTGTGCAACTTTGACCTTAATTGTACAATATATTTCTTCAAAAACATGTTATGATGGCATGTGAAGTGTAAACATAGGTTTGTGTGTGAGTGTAGTAATGGGTGAAATCTAAAAAAACAGGCAAATGTAAAACCACAACATTATGTTCATTTCATTTAGTTCTTCTGCCAGCATGAGATGCTGTTTAAGTTATATAAAGATTCCCATCAGCTTGTATACGTAACCTATGAAATTGCTGTATTTACAGGACAACCAGCATATGAAATGCTTGACACACATCCTGACTGGGCACCATCTTTGCTTTTGGGCCACAATGAAGTGAAACTGACAGACAAAAACACAGACAATTTTTTTTAAGGATGATAATGTTAAAGTAAAATATTACACTGGACTTCCAAGCTATGCCATTTTTCAGGTTTTGTTGTGCCATATAATGCCATTTCTGCCTCAGGAAAGAAGAAAGTTGACACCTATTCAGATGAGCCTTCTTACCTTCATGCATCTGAGATTGGATATGCCAATCCAGCACATCGCCCATCTATTCAGTGTGTACCGAGCAACTGTTAGTTATTTACCAAATGAACAAGAGATTAAGGAATGACACAGAATAATAACAAAAGAAACGTTATTATGCCATCACAGATACAGTTGTGACAAATTATCTAACAACACAGTTTTAAAGTTTCACAAGGGAAAACAGAAAACTATAACAGAAATACTTAATGGCTGTTGGGTTCATTTATTTATTTGGAGCAGTTTCCTTACGATCCCTTAGCAAATCAATGGCTGTAATCATTAAATCAAACATAACATACGACAAAATCTATAAATTGTTGTACACAGATTAACATTAATAGTATAAACTTAACTTCTTTCGACGCTGAAATGTTATTTCCTTTCTGAAAACAGGTTTTGTGATCGCGTAAGCCAGCATTAATTATTTTCAGTGTCGATTTTACAAGAAACAGGAAACTCATGAATATTCATATATGCTCCTCCCAGTGCAACTCAAAAAACCCAATATTTCAGAATACCGGATTGTGCTAGGCTGAAGGTATGGCTCATGATTATTAATTAGGCTACGTGACTGGACGCCGCAGGAGCTTAATATTCATGAACTAACTTTGCCACGCAAGCGGCGATGGGAGAAACGAAGCTTTCTGAAACTTCGAATCAGTGATTCGCTGTTTCGAAGCGCTCAAAACACCGCACGCTGAGGACATCTGCTGGTTTCAGGCGTATCAATGCAGTGGGAAGATTCGAGTCAAAAGCAGCTACAATGACACAGTTATTTACTGCCCTGTATTTGTCATATATTTTCGTGGTAATCTACAATATCCTGGAATAAACAGATCTGAATATTTGGAGAATATGTAGACCTTTTTATTATTACTGTTTTAAAATTATTTTAACTACCAAACAATCATTATTGTTGATTTTTTATTCTAAAACAACAGTTTGTTTTGTATAAACAAATGATATTTTTTTTTTTTTTTTACCTACACAGATTGTGCAACAAACATGAAAACAAAAGCTATGGTAATTATTTGCACTCAGTCAGTATGGGACTTATGGAAATTCCATCATTTGGCACTTTTTCACTGCACGTTTCAGCTCGACTCGACTCTGCTCGCTTTACATTTCTGAGCTTGCTTTTCCACTGTAATTTAGTGCCGCCTCAACGTGGGTGGGATTATAGGCTGATTGTCATAGTTGCACCACCTCTACTGCCGTGACATTATCTTAAACGTGACACAAACATTACTGACCATAAACAATAACACGACTGCTAGCTGTTAGCTCCTAGCTCATTGTGCTGCATAAAGCAGTTGTTGCATGGTGATTTTACACAAGTGTAACAGTTAAATTGGCCTGGTTGTTTTAGAAGCAAGCTTTCCAGTAGCTGGTCAACTAAAAGTGAAGCTTTCAAGCAGAATATAGAGTTAACGTAACAAAACGTACCATCCTCCATCGTGGACTCCAACAACGCCGAGTCCAGGGCACTCTCCCTCCCATTGCTCGCTGGGCTATTGCCATAGATAGCGTCCATTTGGTCGAACCACTTCCACTTTCTTCTGTTTGAACTACTCTGGCTGTTGTGGTCCTTGATGGTTCTGTAGTCACGTAAGTTTTTTTTACTTTTCCCTACACTGTTGGTAGGTCCGGTGGTAGCCGTGTGCGGCCAACAGCTGGGACACTTCCTGAAAGACTTTTTCGTTTTGCGTCGTTTCGTTCGTCGCTAACGAGAGGAACGTCTGCACCTCGTTTATTGACCACGGCGTGGTTTTGCGCACAGCCATTTCTTTTTACAATTCGAAAGTCGCGTGAACCAATGATACTGCTATCGCTGTTGCTAACTTTAAAACTAGCGTGTTGATGTCCCGTGTCGAAAATCCAGTGACGCTGGTAGTGACGATTCTCTCTGACCAATCAGTGATCTGCAGGGTTTTGATGTCACATTTTGTATAGGCTCGGCTCGCTTGGAACCTCGACCGAGGTGGTACTAAAAAAAGTATCAGGTACCAGGAACTATCCACAGTGGAAAAACCCCCAAAAAGCGAGCAGAGTCGAGTCGAGCCGTACCGTGCAGTGGAAAAGCCCCAATTGTTTACTCACCCCTGTGTTGTTATAACCCTATATAACTTTCTTTCTTTTTCTTAAAACAAAGGGAGGAATTGTTGGGGGAAAATGTTGTGCTCATTGTTGTCATACAGTGGCAGTTTAGGGTGGAACATGAGGGTAAGTAAAAATTTGACCGATTTTTCCATTTGGAGAAAACTATCACTGTAATGTGGATTCTACAGTGACAAAAGTTTTTTGCAATATGCATATTAAAATCTGTTTTATATCTGAATGCAGAATAGCAGAACAATAAATGTGAATGTTTTGTGATGTGAAAGTATTTTGAATTTTAAAAAAAGTAATCTTGAAAATCTTCAACTTTTAACATTTGTAAGGCGAGTTCAAAGTTTAATGAGATCATTTAAAACATTTTTGACTAACAAATAAAAAATAAAAAAATACTATAGCGATTCTGGTGTTGATATTGTGATGGTATTATGCAAAATAAATATTGCAGGACGATATATACAGTACATATAGTATAACTTCACCTTAAAAACACCCATCTGTATTTCTAACCATGCCATGTATTGTACCACCCTCTCTCTCTCTCTCTCTCTCTCTCTGTGTGTGTGTGTGTGTGTTATGTAATTTTATGGATGAGTAATGTTATAGCTCCCTATGTCGTGAATCAGTATATCGTGAACATGAATTCGGGCACTGGTAAGGGTACTGATCCACTGCACATTGGGACACTTATGACTCAATCACCTGTGACACGGTAACGAGCTCGCGCATAGAAGCGCATTAATCAGCAGACGGCTGTATAAATGATACTATCGTTAATAAATTATCGTTAAGATATTCAAACGTATAGTGTTTTTATAACAGATAAATGGCATACATAAAGAAAAATATATAGGAGTGTATTTTAAACCTTTTCACAACTCAAATATTTAAAAGATTGTTTCACTTTCATGGTAATTATGAATGAAAGACATTATTACATACAACATCTCTTTTAAAGAGAAAATAAGGCTTGAGCTGTGTCTGAAATCGCCCACTCGCCCACTATATATATACTTTCATAATATGCAATTAAATGTTTTACTGTACATTACCCTGGCATTTTGTTTTATTTTTTGCATTAATAAAAATATTAATCACAATACAACGATCATAATACAATCTTTTCACAACTGTTCATTTGTTATGATTATTACATTAATGATAAAGAGAAAATAATTCAACAACTTGTCATGTTTATGTATATTTGATTTTTCATAAAAATATAACAGAACTGTTTACTATTTATGTCATTAAAGATAAAAAATAATAAAAACGCTACTGTCTTATATATATATATTTTTTTTAAATAAAAAAAATTGTAGAAAAGTAAACTACCAACAAAAACTAACACAAGTGCACGAGCACACATTTTCGCGGGGTTGTTGTCGGTGTCCTCCACCACTTTACATTTTGGCTGGCAAGTGCAACTTTTTACCGGGTCGTTTGCAGAGCATTTGCCATACCCCGTTCAACAGTGCACATAATAATAATAATACCTTTTATTTATAATGCTCTTTTCTTACACTCACACATTGAATAAACACATAACATACAACAGCAACCACCATATCAAAAAATTTAAAAAGACTAAAGACAAAATTACTAACATACAGCAGCAACCACACATAAAATTAATATGAATAAATATTAAAAGACTACCTTAAATAAATTAGTCTTAAGTAACTTCTTAAAACAATCCAAGGTTGGGGCGTTTCTAATAGTAAAAGGAAGAGCATTCCATAGCTTAGGGCCTCTGAAAGAGAAAGCTCTTTCCCCCATAGATTTAAGTTTGCAGGAGGAATGCTGAACTGCAAATTAATTGGCAGAATGAAGAGAATGGCAGAGAGTGTAGGGCGCAACAAGACTGCAAAGATACTCTGGTGCAATACCATGAACTGCTTTATATGTTAAAATTAGAGTTTTAAAATCAATACGAGCATGAATGGGAAGCTAGTGCAACTGCGAGAGCACAGGTGTAATGTGTAGACATGGTGAGGTGTGTGTAAGAACACGACCAGCAGAGTTCTGAATATACTGAAGCCTATTTAAGGTTTTTGCTGGTAGGCCAGAAAAGAGGGCATTGCAGTAATCCAGCCTAGAGGTGATAAAGGCATGGATAAAACTTTCTGCATCAGCCAGAGAGAGGACGGGCCTAAGTCAGGCAATATTTCTAAGGTGGTAAAAGGCTGTTTTGGAAATATTTTTAATGTGTGCATCAAATGTCAACTGAGCATCAAAGATGACAGCTAGGTTCCGCACTTGAGAGGAGGGAAGCACAAGGCTGTTGTCAACCATCAATTTAAGATTTAGGTCAACGTTACGTGTAGCAGCCAGTGTACCAATGAGTTCAGCTTTAGAAAATTATGCTGCATCCAGGTACTAATTTCATGCAGACAATCCGTCAGCACAGTTAAAGTGCAATTAATATCAGGGCCAGTGCTGATGTAGATTTGTGTATCATCAGCATAGCAGTGATAACCAAGGCCATACTTCCCAATAAGCTGCTCGAGGGGAAGCATATAAATGCTGAATAGGGTGGTGCCCAACACTGACACCTGTGGAACACCCTGATGCACTGGTACAGTCTCAGACTTATTATTACCCAAGATGACAAACTGAGAGCGATCTGAACCAGTCCAGCACTGTCCCAGAGAGGCTTTTTTGGGACTGGTGTGATTGCTGCTATTTTGAGTGTTGGGGGAACCGAACCAGAATTTAATGAGGAGTTCACAATTGAGGTGATATGAGGACTAATAGATAGAAGACAGCCCCTGAGAACAGATGATGGAAGGGTATCAAGAATACAGTTAGTTGAGTTCATGGACATAATGGTTCTGACAGTGAAATCAATATCGACCATTGCAAAACTCGAAAAAGCATGAGTCACAGGATTTGTTGGTAGAATCTGAGGCAACTCAGACAGAGGGACAGAAGCTATTGAGTTGTTTATATTCTCAATCTTACCAATGAAATAATTGAGAAACATATTACATTGGTCAACAGATGAACAAGTAGAAATTTTGGATAAAATCTTAAATAATACATTTGGATTATCTGCCCCATCACTAATGATTTTAGAGTAGTAATCCTTACTTGCAGCATTGAGAGAGTTGTGATAATCAGTTTGGTGTTGAACAAACATATGCCTATGAACTGTTAGGCTAGACTTTTTATATTGCCGCTCTAGTTGCCTACCTCTGGCCTTCAGTAAACGTAACTCAGTTGTATACCAGGGACATGGTTTCCTAAAGGTGACAACACGCTCTCTCAGAGGTTCAAACTCCTCCAACATAGTAGACAAAACAGAATTATAGTCCTCAACTGAATTAAAAATTGGAAGCACAGAAACAGAGTTAGAGAAGAGGTCATAGTTCAAGTGCTTGATGTTTCTAAATGTGATAACACCTTCAATCAAAGACTTTGAAGTTGAAGTGTTGAGTTCAAAAGTAATGAGCTTATGGTCACTTATACTCATTTCAGTGCTGTCCAGCGACTGAATAGCATCACCAGCGGAGCAAACCAAATCTAATGTGTGTCCTGACCCATGAGTAGGAAAGTTGACATGTTGGGTAAAATTAAAACCATCAATACTTTCCAAAAAATTGACAGCATTAACACAATTCGGACTGTCAACATGAATGTTAATATCTCCAGTTAATACCATAGCTGAACAAATAGGACTTAGAAGTGTCAACAGTTCAGTAAGTTCAGAGAAGAAGAGTGGGTTAGGTTAGGAGGATGATAAATTAGCAGTACAAGAACAGACAAAACACCATTGATTTTAAAAACCAAACATTCAAATGACGAAACAGAGGGTGCAGCGATTTCAGTGATTGACACATCGGATCTGTAAATAACAGCGAGTCCACAACCTTTACCAGTGGATTGCGTCATATCAATAAGCTTATAACCAGATGGGGCACACATATTGAGATTGAGGTAATCATTGTCTTTATGCCACATTTCACTGAGACAGAAAACATCAAGGTTTCTGTCTGTAATAATGTCAGATGGGAGAGCCATTTTATGATTCAGTGACCTTGTAATTAAATGTACGAGTCTTACAGTACTGAGACGCGTAATCCCACCGCACTTGTCAGAGTGAATTTCAGGATAACATAGGTTACTAGGGCAAATACCCCGGCAGATTGAGTAATGATGAACCAAGCGTCTACGACTCGACCAGGATATGGCTCCAGTAATGCAGCGTTTCTGACGAGAGCCTCTGTGCACATAACTAGGCCGACGGAAAAGTTACATGGATCACAAAGTTTGTATAACACTGATGTCAGGACGGGCATGATGTTGCCGGAACAGAAGTTCGGAGAAGGAGTACCTTATCATAGTGAGATCCACTTGTTTAATCCACTGCTTTGCACAAGTCCCTGATAGAAGGTAGATGCTAACGTGCGCCAGCGTCCTCTCCAAACTGGGATGAACTAATGTTGGTGAACATAATTGTTCACAGAGTCACAAAAAAGATCCTCTAGATCAAACAGAGAGTAGTCCGCTTCCCATCTATGCAGGAGCTTGAGGAAATCAGTGCTGGCTTTGCAAACCTGGCTGGCAGTCCTGTCTTTGCTGGTAGCATTAATGGCTGTCACATTAGAATCAAGCCACCATCTGCTGATGTGCTACTTAAACAGAAAGTTGTTTTATTCCATCCAGCTACAAGCAATCTGTGACCACCAAGGAAAATACCTGGACATTTTTGTGGATTATTCCAGATCTAATCTTGACTCCAGAGTGCTCATGAACAGCCCAATCTACACTAAGGCACTGTACCCACCAGAGGGTTACCACATTTTAGGAGATGGAGGTTACCCCTGCCTTAGCCACACAATCTCTCTTATTACACCATACAGAGAGCCACTCCAGAATGCAAGTCAGCGTTGTTTCAACTCCCACCATGCAAAAGCTCAGTCTATAATTGAGAGATCGTTTGGCAGTTTGAAAACATGATGGCGATCCATCTTTTTCAAGGCCCTTGAAGTTAAGCCAGTCTTTGCTCCAGAGGTCATAGCTTGTTGTGCTGTACTGCACAACACCTGCATCACAAATGGTGACATCACAGAGCCAGAAGAAGGCCAAGTGAACAACGATGTCCCTGATGACCAGCACATAACAGACCCGCAGAGTGGATAACACACAAGAAACCACTTAGCTGCCGCCGTCTCTGCTCCAGATTTTGATGATCTTCCTCCAGCCCTACAACATCATGATTATTTATAAAATCTGTTTCTATAAATGACTATTTACTAATCTAACATATAGTTATTATATAGTTAAATTATGAAAAAGATGTGGGGCGTTTGTTAGTATGTTAGTGTAAATTATCTTGTGAAGAAAAGAGCAAACATGACTCAAATGTTTTATTCTAAATAAAAACTTGACATTTTTTCCACAATTTTTTCAAGAATTGAGAGAAGTCTCTCCTCGCTCATCTCTTCTCTTCTATTTTCTCCTCTGCCCTCTCAGCCTCTCTCTCTAAAAAAAGCACTGAGTCTTCTCTGTCTCTTCGCTGGCCTTGCATCTCCACTCCCTCTCATATCCTCCTGCTCTGGCTCCTCTGGTACTAAATCAGGGGAACTGCAACAACAGTGGAGCATGGAAGTGGTACAACCTCATGGATGAGGCAGTTAGGATGGGAGGCTGGATGGATGGCCTCCCACCTATTGCCTCATCCATGAGGTTGTACCACTTCCATGCTCCTGCAGTGGATTCCCACGATTCAGTCCCAACTCCCAACTGGGTGGCTTCCTTAGCTCCTAAAATTGATTTAGAAGAGAATGATATATCTTACAGAGATACATGACATTTTCTTATAAAAAGCTCTGACAGCATAAAGTCGTTCAGTATGGGTTTAAAGGAATAGTTCACCCAAAAATTAGAATTTTCTCTTCATTTACTCACCCTTAAGTGGTCTCAGACTTGTATGACTTACTTTCTTCCACGGAGCACAAATAAAATATTTTAGAGATATGATCTCTTTATCTCCATACAATGCAAGGCATAAAGGCGGCAAAAAGTTTATGCGTAAGACTTTCTTGTAGCTTTTTGATTAGAACACTATAAATCTTGACATAAGCAGTCACCTAGCCCTAGATTTCAAGCTCAGGTCTCTAAGATTTCAAGTCTGATTATACTTCCTGGCACCATCTAGCATTCTGGCATGCATCAAGCACTAAGTGCAATTGAGCTTGAAATCATGATTGGCTAGGAGACTGCTGATGTCAAGATAGTGAAAGGGGGGCCTGGGTAGCTCAGTGGTAAAATACGCTGGCTACCACACCCCGGAGTTCGCTTCGCTAACTCCAGCCAGGTCTCCTAAGCAACCAAATTGGTCCGGTTGCTAGGGAGGGTAGAGTCACATGGGGTAAACTCCTCGTGGTCGCTATAATGTGGTTCTCGGTGGGGCGCGTGGTGAGTTGAGCGTGGTTGCCACGGTGGATGGCGTGAAGCCTCCACATGCACCATGTCTAAGTGGCAACACGCTCAACAAGCCACATGATAAGATGCACGGGTTGACGTTCTCAGACGCGGAGGCAACTGGGATTCGTCCTCCGCCACCCGGACTGAGGCAAATCACTACGCGACCACAAGGACTTAAAAGTACTTGGGAATTGGGCATTCCAAATTGGGAGAAAAAGGGGAAAAATAATAAAAACAAAAAACATAAAAAAAAAAGATAGATAGTGAAAAAGGAGTTACAGTTTGGTCTGTTCTCACAAAAAACTGATTGGATTGCTTCAGAAGTTTTAACCACTGGAGTCATACTCATTAAGGTAATAGTCATATTACCTTAATGCTGCCTTTATGTCCTTTTTGGAGCTAAAAGATTTGGTCACCATTCACCTGCATTGTGTGAACAAACAGACATCATATTTCCATTAAAATATCTTTGTTTGAATTCTGTGGAAGAAAGTCATAGGAGTTTGAGATGACATAAGGGTGAGGAAATGATGAGAGAATTACTAAAGTTGATCACCTTTGAGTGAACTATTCCTGTAATTCAATGCATGATAGTAAGTATAGTACTATAGTCTAAAATTTATATTTCCAATTAAAACACTAAGCAGAATAAAATAGCTTGTCTTATGACAAAGACTTTTGAACAGCACTGAATAAAAATACTGTATATACAGCTGTGCTCAAAGTTTACATACCCCTTGTAGAATCTTTGAGTTTTTCTTTAAAATGAGCAAAAACAAAAATGTATGTTTTGTTTTTGATTCAGTACTGTATAACAGATATTGAAGTATACTCCATTAGAAAATAATAATTAAATACTTTAAAAACTCTTCGTTATTAATTTTTGCCTCTTTAAGCATAAATGATTGTGTGTAGCCTTTTGTAATAGTTAAGTATGTCCTGAGTGGCAAAGCTGGATCAGCCACTGAGAGATCAAACGTGAAGTGCTATGCACAAACATCACAAAAGGCTACAGTCATTGACCCTGAAGGAGGACACATGATATTAAGAACCAAGGGCTTGTAAACTTTTTAACAGGATCATTTGTAAATTTAGTTATGATCTGGATTTGTGAAATGTATGTACATATCTGTAATATCAAATAGCTTCATTAATGCAGTACTAAAAAAAAAGCTACTTTTATGCATCATATAAAAAAAACATTTTGCAGATGCTGCAAAGGATGCAGATTTACAAGCAGAACTGTATATATTATTAAGATGAATTTACCTTGTAGGTTTTCTTCGTTTTCAGCTTTGGCAGCTTTTGCAGGGGTTACCACACCAAGCAAACCCATCTCTTTCAGTACAGTTCTGTAGTGTATATAATGTAATGATTTAAATATTACTAATTAGACATATCAACTGCAACTGAACTCTACTAATTCCTGAGAAAAAGTAATCTACAAACTCACTCCCATCCACTGGAGTCAATTCCAGACATATCCATTCCTGCGCCCAGAGAAGAGATGCCCTTTGGCCATCCTGCTCATTATGAGACACGTTACATCTTCATCCGTCCCTAAAACAATAGAAAATCTTCGGTACATTATTTTCTAAAGTGTATGCGAATAAACATGATAAATAATATATGTGAACAATCAAACAAATTATAATTTGCTGCATGAAATCCCAACTGTAAAAATTACCCTTGCTAGTTACGAGTCAAAAATTGCATTTAAGCAGAGTAAGTGGCCAATTTTAAATTAATCCATCAATATGTATAATTTTACTTCATTATATCTTGATACAGATGTATTTTGTATTAATAAAATAGTTACTTACATTTGTCAAAGTTGCCACCTCTGGTGTTTGCATCCACCATTTGCAATTTTCTTTTGCACTCTGCCGCCGTCTCTGCGTTGGATTATAGGAAATAGGGGTCGGAGAGTGTACATCGTATGTACACTCAAAATCAGATTGCATTGTGGGTAAGAATGAGTGAACAAATGTAGGGAACGAGATGTAGGGAATGAATTCGGACACCACTACAAAATGTGCACTATTTAGTGGATAGGGGCTGTTTCGGACTTCATAGTTTTACACTTGTGCTCGTCTTCTAACAACTTGAGAGATTTCAGAGGACATGACAATGTTTCCAATAAGGGAAAATAGTGAGCAAGGATGCTCCATGGTTTTTACGGTGCATTGTGGGATTTTTTAGGGAGCAAACTTTTCAGTGCACTGGAACGATTTTGCGAATAAGACAGCCCTTAAAATGGCCAACTCACTGATCAGTGCCCTGACAACTGAACTAGGGAACTGATTGAGATGCAAAGACTTTCTAGCAAGTCTGTCGGTCATCTTTGGAATGCTCCCGGGAGGCTATTTCCAGTCATGCCAGTGCAGCTCCTATCTACTTGAATGGGGGGGACACCAAAATCTCAAAAATGGTTGGTCAAGGTTACAATCAAAAACATTTCAAATCAGCAATAAAATTGTATAAAACTGGAATCATAAATTGTGCTTCTTTACCTCATATTGAGACTTTACCTAAAACACGCAATTTTCCTGGCTTGTATCTAAAAGGTGATTGGCTCTTTTACTTGTAAGGCGGGACTTCCTTTCTACATCCATTGACTGTTGGGCGTTAGAGCTTCTTGGTTGGGCGTACTAATTTCTCCCATTTATTTAAATAGATGTGGCCCTTCTCTGCTAAATAGTCTCTGGATGTAAACAACTCGTTCAGTGTCAGCTCTCCATGAGACACTTAATCACAGGTGTTTGCTGGTGCGGCTCATCTATATGGGCAGGTAGGGCAGAGTCCCACCTAAATATTCATCCACTTGAAAGCATAGATCCATACTATAAACGGCCAAAAATGTCATTTGTTTGCCCCTAAATGTGTTCAAAATGCTGACATATGTATTTAAAAGCAGGCCTAGTATAAGTTTGTCTCCTATTTTGAAGTCGTAAATTAGCTGAAAGCTGAGTTATACAGTGTTTGATATATTGTCTGTATGCTTGCATTCCTGTTCGTTCATACCAAGGTATTTTATTACACTGTTGATCACTAGATGTCTCGCCATGACTGTGACCCTTTATCTAGGTATAATGACAGGTAAACAGAAGGCATGTAGGTAAAAAAGGTGCATTGTTGTAATTTTTGCTGTTGCTTGCCTAAACAGTAGAACTGATCTTCCTCATTTCTCTTTAAAGAGACCTGTTTTTCCTCTACCTGACATCCCCACAGCAGTACAACATACACTGTTGTAAACATGTACATTTGTTAAATAGAACAGATTAACAAAATTAATTAAAGAAAATATCTGGGATTTTTATGTCTTGATCTTGTTGATATATTCAGATATTTGCAAAGACACAAGTAGTGTGAGAGTGTGGGGAGACCTACTCCATTGCGTCATACACAGTGCATCATGGGAGTGGGTGGTCTCTGCAGAGTTTTTTGACACTGCGATTCTCTGATTAGTGGATTCTCCCTCAGGATCATGGGTAGTGTAGTTCTTCACCAGGAATTGTACTATTAAACACCATTTCTATAAAATTAAGTTGAAATAACCCATACTGATGGCTTCAACATGAGCATATAGTTATTGATTAACAACCTCATAGCTCACAGTAAAAGATTTATAAGTTATCATTAAAAATCATTTCCCCAATGGAAAAAATAATGGGATTTTTACTTTCGAAACCAGACTGTTCACTCTTAATGCAAACAGCCTAAATACGATAATAAACTATATTTCTTGGCAAAAGAAGAACTGTTTTTGAACATTGGTGTCTTTTATCATATTGCTGTTGCCGGCATTTTATAAAAGCAATAAGGCACTTCAGTCTTGATCCGCATATCACACATTACAGTAGGCATGATCCAAAGAAGGACAGCAAAACTGTGATTTTAGGCCAAAGGTTATGAGCAGATTTAACCTGAACTGACAACTTTAGATGGGTAGGTGGCCAAAGTGTTGCCAAGATACAGCCTCATTCCTGTCAACTTTGCGGGAGCAATAGAGAAAAACAGTTTGAAACGATGAAATTATTTTAATAACTTTTGGTCAAAATTGGGGAAGATCGAATGAAAGCTGTTCAAGTCTGATGAAAATTAAAATTGAGTCATGGTTTTAGGCCAAGGATTTCCATAGTTATAAGGAGATTTTACTGCACTGTCCCAAAGCTGCTCAGGTAACCTCAGGGCATGCTGTCCCAATTATATTAACAGTGTTGTGTCAATACATGAAATCCATTATTTTACAACAAATGACCTTGGAACATTGGGTAAAAGTGATTTGATTTGATTTGATTTGATTTGAACATCATTGGGCGGCATATGCTGTCAGCTATTAACTGTTACCTATGAGAAACAAAGGTGTCATCCTCACCCTCATGCTGTCTCAACAAATAATAGTCTCTATTCTGGAGTTTTGCCATGCAGCTCAGAAAGTCAGCACCTTTAGCAGACCCTGCAGCTCCAAGCAAACTGACAAGAACAGGTTCAAACCAAGGCATGCCACTATCTCTCCATTTCCATGCAGATGTCCCCTACCAATGTTGTAGCTCTGGCCTGATTAAAGGTGCCATCCTTTCGGTCATGCACATCTAAAAATTCTTTAAAGGACTAACTGACCATCTTGTTGTTCCTTGTAGTCCAGAACTTCATAGCTGGGAAGTATTTCAGTTTCAGATCTTGCAGTCCTAGCAAGAGGTACTGCTCCACATTGTGGCCTGAATTTTTGGAACAATCTATTGATTCGCAGCTTCTGTAAATCATCCCTGGTCCAGTTGGACAATGGGGAGGAGATGGACCCACACTTGCACTGCTGGGAGGAGCAGGTCCCAGAAAGCTCAGAGTCAAGGTCACACTCTCTGGATGGATGAAACTTGTCCCCAAGCTAACACTAAAACGTTTGTCAATGGAGAAACTGACTGTCCAAAGAACACTTCCTTCAATGCCAGCTCACACTGGTATGCACTTGAAGTGTTTAAGCACCTCTTCCACAACTGTTAAGACCCTTTCATTAACATTCTTGTGCAAGAACGGAACAACCAAGGGGTGATTGGACGACAGGGTACCAAGTTCTGTCATGTCAAAATTGGGGTCTGCATCACTTGCATGGGGTATGTCATCTTCAAACAAAGCCACTGGCTCCACTCTGACTCCTGGGACCAACGTTTGGTCACCAAGTCATCCATGTGGTCCAGGTACTGTACTGCCTTGGAAAGAGTCTTTCTCATGTGGTCAAGATGCGACAGGCCACAAGTGACTATGCAGCCACTGACAGGGTGAACATATGGGGTTGCGATACAGGTATGAGGGGTATCAGCATACAGTTGGACAAAGTTCAGGGAACAATCCAGTTCAGACTCTGTGAATATTCTCCTCAAATTCCTTGAAATGTCCAGCTGCATGTAGTTTGCTGTCTCATGAATGGGCAAAGCACTGAAGACAATTCCCTATAATCTTTTGCAACCCATACTGGGACCAGAGGAGGTGCACCCTTCTGTAAATTTCATTATTTCCTATATTAATTAAATAAATTACCAAACGAAAAAAGCATTAAATAATTTTTTTTTTATTACCAAACAAATTTATTTTTATTTTTAGACCTATATATGCCTTTTTCTTTACACAAACTTAAATTAGCCTTAACCTGCGATAGGTGCAACATCAGGACCAATTTTACAGTCCTATCAGAAGGGCAACTGTTCCCTTTTGATTGCAATTCCTCCTCTTCTAATTGCTTTTATTTGTGAAATTAAAATGACAGTAAGCTGGTTAATTTCAATGAATTGTCTCAATTCTCTCCCCATTTTACCAAAATGCATTTTCACTTTGTCGATAACAACATAGCGCGAAAAGTGGATGGAAACTAGGCTAGTGACATTCGTTGGATGACAACTCCATCGATGTCAAACTCTAAACTTAAAAAATCTACAGACAGTTGTAGGGTTTCCTGTTTGGAGTTGGTCCTGTCAACTTCATTATTTCAAACCTAGAAATGATCCCAAAAAAAAAAAATGCAACTAACAAGATCACAAAATATAATAAACACATCAGTTTCTGTTAAACAATCCATTAACATTAAGGCTTTGTGTGCTTGAATAGATTATCATTTCAGTTTGCAGGAGACAAATGGTAATTCTTTGCACTCACACTCAAGAGATGTTACTTTAGATAATACTGTGATGCAGAATCGGTTCAGCCCCGGCCGTATATTTGTGTGCCTCAGAAAAACATAGTCGAGTAAACTACAACTGCTCTAGATGAATCCGTTTTCAGATGTGTGCTATCGGTTGTGTGTTGATGGCATTATAATGCGCAGCAGGTGTGCAGGGTGTATGCTCTTCAGTGCTGTCTGTAGGTACTGTAGTGGCGTCGGTGGAGGCTGGGCAGCGCTTGATTGTGTGATACACTCTGGATGTGTGTGTTTAATCTGTTGTGGCTGTGGAATTTGCCGTGCCCGCTCCAAACACCTCTGCCACCCTCGCTGTGATCTCATTGACTGTCATGACCATGATGTACTCCAGGATGCAGCGACACAGGGGCAGCACAGGAATCAGTGCTGCACAAAAATAACAGGGTATAAAGTAAGTCACAGCATGTGGCAGCATTTATTAGTTATTTAGATTACGACATGTATGCAATATAGTCGTAGAATTTCCATCCAAGTTACGAATTAATGTACAGTAGTTTGTAGTACAGTGCGAGAGAACCTGTGGGTTCTAGTTTAAGAACTAATGAGCTGTCTTTGTGTCCATTGTAAGTCTATTAGTGGAGATCTTACCGTGGTTTGGATGTTTCTCCACCCAGATAGTGCAGAAGACACTGATGCACCAACATGTACTGCTCCTAAAACACATACAAACAGTTATTATTATTGAAGTTATTATAAACATTGACTGTTAATGTATTTCCTTCAACATTGTTGTTTCAATGTTGAAGGAATATTCAGGATTTAATACAAGTTAAGTTCTGTTGATAGAACAATGTCCAATGTCCTAACTGCGAAACCCAAGTAAACCCAGTAACTTTCCATTGATACAAATAAAGTGCATGATTTTAAATAATCAACAGGTTTTTTACTGAATAATTCACATAGATTCTTTAACAAATATACACCGATCAGCCACAACATTAAAACCACCTGCCTAATATTGTGTAGGTCCCCCTCATGCTGCCAAAACAGTGCCAACCTGCATCTCAGAATAGCATTTTGAGATGCTATTCTTCTCACTACAATTGTACAGAGCGGTTATCTGAGTTACCGTAGACTTTGTCAGTTCGAACCAGTCTGGCCATTCTCTGTTGACCTCTCTCATCAACAAGGTGTTTCCATCTGCAGAACTGCCACTCATTGGATGTTTTTTGTTTTTGGCACCATTCTGAGTAAATTCTAGAGACTGTTGTGCATGAAAATCCCAAGAGATCAGCAGTTACAGAAATACTCAAACCAACCCATCTGGCACCAACAATCATCCATGCGATTATCTAATCAGCCAATCATGTGGCACCAGTGCAGTGCATAAAATCATGCAGATATGGGTCAGGAGCTTCAGTTAATGTTCATATCAACCATCAGAATGGGGAAAAACTGTGATCTCAGTGATTTGGACTATGGCATGATTGTTGGTGCCAGATGGGCTGGTTTGAGGATTTCTGTAACTGCTGATCTCTTGGGATTTTCATGCACAACAGTCTCTAGAATTTACTCAAAATGGTGCCAAAAACAAAAAACATCCAATGAGTGGCAGTTCTGTGGACAGAAACACCTTGTTGATGAGAGAGGTCAACAGAGAATGGTCAGACTGGTTCGAACTGACAAAGTCTACGGTAACTCAGATAACCACTCTGTACAATTGTGGTGAGAAGAATAGCATCTCAGAATGCTATTCTGAGATGCAGGTTGGCACTGTTTTGCCAGTACTAGGGGGACCTACACAATATTAGGCAGGTGGTTTTAATGTTATGGCTGATCAGTTTACATGTTTCACATTTTTGCCTTTAAACGTTTGGAACACTGGCCTGCTTACTGTGCATTACTGTACTAGTTTATAGAGCTTAAAGTTGAAGTGTGTAATTATTTTGATGTTCAAATACTTTCTATCCTAGCATAATATGCAAAAACAATTATAGGTAAATCATTCATAGGTTGTAGGCTGTAGAAACAACTTTTATTTTTGCAATTCATTTGGTGGCTCTAGTGCCGCAGAGATTACATACTTCAGCTTTAAGTTTTTTTGAACCCGGAACATTCCTTCAATAGTGCAGTGGAGTGGTTGTTCCCTTACAATGTTTTGTACCATCATGACTCTGCATTTACGTAGATCTTGCACAGCCAAACGGACGTTAGGAGGAATTTCTCTTGCACACAGCTGAAGTAACCATAGCAACGCCACAAATGTGCCAGAACGACCCACTCCTGCACTACACACACACATACACAGAATATCAAAGAAAAGAAAGGTATCATCCATTTTGTAAATATACATACAGTACTGTGCAAAAAATCTTAGGCAGTTGTGAAGAATGTTGTATGCTGAGGATGTTTCAAAAGTAATGCCAAGAATAGTTTTCATTTATCAAAGTGCAGTAAACATAAAAACTAGCATCGTGGTGAACTTGCCACATTTCAGTGCATTTAGGCTTTTGTCTCTTCATGTAATCCCAGACTGACTCACTGATGTTGAGATCCACACCATCTGTTGCAGGACTCTTTCAACTTCTATTCTATTTGCAAAAGGAATGTTTGGAAATCTAAAATAGATATACCCTATTGGCAGACCTAAAGCAGAAGACATACAATAACCATCTTAAGACAAATGTTTTTGTGAAATATCTATTGTCCCTACGAATTTTGCACAATACTGTACATATACTGAAATGAGCAGCAAAATGAGTTCCATTTATAAGAACACTATATTTCTGTTCCAAAACCTAGTCAGCTAACTACCTAGACAGCATTTTAAGGCATCATAGGGCGTGCTTCCTTCATATAGCTTATTATTATAAAACTTATAATTAATTTAATAACAAAGAACTGTTAGTTAGTTCATAGAATTATTGTATCTAATTGAAAATTGATTTTACACAGTACTTGTGTGTGTTATGCATATAAATGCTTATTAAAGTATTGGGATGTTAGCTTATCAACATGCTAACTACAAACTATAGAGCGCAATTGCGTCATTCATAGTGCATCATGGGAGTGGGCAGAGTTGCAAATCTCTTTTGAAGTCAGTCTCTGATTGGTGGATTTTCCCTCAGGACCATGGGTAGTGTAGTTGTTCACCAGGAATTTCACTACTAAACACGATTTCTAAATAATTTAGTTGAAGTAATGTGGACTGATGGCTTCAGCAGAAGCATATACCATCGATTACCAACCTCAGAGCTCACGGTCAGTCTTTCTTTAAAAGTTATCGTTAATAATTTCACCTATGGAAAAAATTTACGGGATTTTTACTTCCGGAACCAGACTGTTGCACTCTATTGAAATCAACTGTGTGTTGAGTCTCTCGTGCGTTGTAAGTGACGACCGCTGTTTCCCTCTTATGTACCAAATCAGACAATCACAAGGCTCCGTTTCAATTTGGATGATGCTTTAGAAAAGATCTGCCTGGCAGCTCACTATGTTGCAACAGAGCTAGTGTGTGTATTCAGACCTGCAGTGAACTACTGTTGGTCCGTGGCTGCTGATATTGTTGAGGTGTTGGCGCACATGCTCAGTGAAAGTGCAAAGAGATGATGTGTCCTGCGGGACCCCCTTATCAGGCCAGAGGGGGTAATGATAGTGAGTCACATGACGCACAGCCTGGAAACCCTGCTAAATACACAAACACATGCACATTTATTAATTTAATGCAAAAGACTTAGACTTTATTATTAAACAGTGACACCGTTTCCACCTGGTATTAAGATGCATCACAGGTGCTAAATACAGGTCTAAACGGGGTCTAAAACGTTTTGTGATTGGATCACAAAAACCACAAACTAATGTGGTAAAAAATGCATGTGACCGCATCGCATTAGGAGTGTGGTAGTGGCGTAGTGGGCTAAAGCACATAACTAGTAATCAGTAATCAGTAACCAGCCACCACCATTGTGTCCTTGAGCAAGGCACTTAACACCAGGTTGCACTGTAAGTCGCTTTGGATAAAAGCGTCTGCTAAATGCATAAATGTAAATGTAAAATTTGAGGTGTAAACGCTAATCCGTCCTGTATGCATCTCGGCAGCAGTGAAACTCCACTATCACCTGTCAATCAAACCGCTGAGCTAAAACAAGAGTTTAAACTTTTCTGGTTACGAGCGGCTTTAAAACTAAATAACCGTCCGATCGTAAAATTTTTAAAAGTGGATACATACATGATCATGAGAGCTTCAGGGATCTTCTTTAGTGTGCCTGATATTAACACAGATGACAAGCACGAACACCTGAAGCTCCTTTAAGACACTAAAATAACAGATAATTCTGCTTGACATGTTACGTTTGTGCTTAGATTAAATTTCAAGCCAAACCACCTATTTTTAGGATATTAAATATAGGATATTACTAAATAAAAAACATTATTTTAAGATTTACAAATTATAATTTCATAAAAAATTTAAAAATCTTAAACTTTAGATTTTTTTTAAACACGTAGTAATCATGATTAAACCTGCACTTGGTTTACATTCAAATTGGCACTCAAAAAAACAAAACAAAAAAAAAGCTCCGGCTGTTGTTTGGCTATTTTGAATGATGCACTTACAATCATTGGACAAAAAGTTTTGGGTGGGTTTTTTCTGTTTAGAAGACTACACATGTTCAAAAGACTACAAACAAGGCGCTAGGTTGCATAACAATGAAAACACAGTAAGGAAGGAACATTTGCACTTGCATCATAATTCTCATTGCAGATATGATACAATAAACATGGATAATCTGATGAAATGTCTATAATATCCTTAACACTTTTGGACAAAAAATCTTGATGGATGTGTTGTTATGAACTCTTGAGATAAAAGATGGTGCCAGTTAAGAGGTTAAAAAACATGCTATTTTAAAGTCAAAGTGAAACGGTGTTCACAACTTCTTTACTTATGTAATTTGACGTTTTCCAAGTGAAACAGGGTATTCAATGAGAAAAAAAAAAATGTAGGGTGGGACTTGATTTTATCCATTGGAAACTGATTGAATGGATAAAAGTGGTCTCTGTGTGAAAAATGATTGGAGGAGACGGGTTGAAGTATAAGAGAACTTGGTGACATCTGGAGGTGGAGCAAGTTATTACATTTTAACAAAAATATTACAACTAACATTTTTTGCTTTGGAATAATGTGTATAATAAAAGCAGGGACATGTTTTAAGAAAGAAAATAGGGTCAACTTTAATTTCATGTTGACTTTAAATGCAGCGACACACAACCTGGACCACTCCCTGTTCTTGATTTACCTGCTTTAAGCGGATTGTGGTGATGCAATATTCCGGATGGCGCTGGTGTGAAACTGTGGTCACCTGCACCGTTCCATAACATCCTGTTCCTTGCTCGGGTGGCCAGTACTGATCACACATCACCTGTACAAACAACAACATGGCCCTGAGTATAATAAGTGTTGCGCGTGTTTCGATATTTGTGTACGTAGAAAGCTGCAGCAAACCTTGCTGCCCTCTCTTAGCGCGGTCACCATAACAATAAGCGGCACATTTTTCTCCCAAATCATCCGCCAGAAATCCACCATGGTGCACTGCAGAGGTGCTTGAGTGCAGATAAAATCATGCTCGGATGTCCCACCCTGCACACACATTCATTTATCGACTTCAGTAATAGACAGTGGAGTCCAACGGTCTGAGATCACTTATGAAAATGTTAAAAGGGTGAATTATGCTTTAAACATGGTCAATGTCACATATTTTCCTAGACACGGAGAATCTTTAAAATTTCTTCATTTTGCATTTAAAAATGTTTTTAAATTTTGTAATCTTTTAAAATTCAAAGAATTCTGGGCTTTTCCAGGTTTAAATGAAGAAAAGAAAAACAGCTTTTCAATGTGGTAGGACTTAAGTGATTGACTAATGTATTGATCGTGTTGTTTTCTGGCTGTTTGATAATTGATTGGCTGGTATACTCACAGGCACATAGTTGGCATTGATGTAGTCATAGTGCAGTTTGGAGTCCAGCAGAGAGAGCTGAACACGGGTGTGGTCATCTGATCAACCAATCACAACTCATTAGAACAGACATAAAGACCTATGTTATGCTCATTTGAAAAATTAAACCTATTTTTTATATGAATAATAATAATACATATTGACATACAGGGTAAGATGAGGGGGTATCTGTTTTTTTTCTTGTTGGCATCCAGTTGTCCAGCTCTGCAGGTGTACTCTCTGCCAACATCTTCCAGCTCCTGAAAACCAAACATCAAGCCATCAGTGCATGAATTTAATAAAACCCATTTGTGGAGGCGGGGGTGTGGTCGAGTGATGTTCGGCGGAGAGTTGGGTCAGGAGAGGGATGCGGTAAGGATCATCACCTGGCCGTGATTACTTTTAACACCTGTTTCTCATTTCAGTGAGAGCTCGAGAGGGGTTTTAAGAGCATCCCAGAGGGCGAGACGGGAGAGAGAGCTATACACGCTCACGGACATGGGATTCGCTGAAAAGACACTGGAAAGCGTGTGCTTGTTTTTTGTTTGACTTAAT
The DNA here is from genome assembly GCF_019703515.2 of Myxocyprinus asiaticus. Lineage (NCBI taxonomy): Eukaryota > Metazoa > Chordata > Actinopteri > Cypriniformes > Catostomidae > Myxocyprinus > Myxocyprinus asiaticus. Next base: position 44,902,653 of record NC_059367.1, read on the forward strand.
AAAACTTTACCTGTGTTTCCCGATTCACCGTCTCCCGCTTCCTCCTTATGCACGAACTAGAAAGTTCTCACACTGGTGCCAAAACCTGAGAGTTGGAGGAAGACATGCCGCCATGGAATCCTCACCTCTGGATGAAATCATCCACGCACTCTCCAACATTCAAGAGACCCATCATCAGGCACTCCTGGCACAGGAGCAGCGCTTTAAGGAGCTCCATCAGGCCCAAGCCAAGGAGAGGCAAGTCTTGCGGAGCCTGGTAGCCCAGGAAAGGTCCTTTGCCGCAACCCCAACTCTAGCTGGCCAAAATGGGGCCCCAGGAGCCCAGCTCGCAGCACAGCAACTCCCTGGAGACAACCTTCTGGAGTACAAGGACCTAAAGAGGGCTGTCTTGCAACGGGTCGGCCGCACCTCAGAACAACACCGCCAGCAATTCCAATCCCTCACGCTTGGTGAGGTCAGCCGCCTGTTTGTCTATGCCCAGCTGCTCCGTGACACCTGCCAGAGGTGGATTCTAGCCGGGGGGGATTGCGACGCCAAGGATGTGATCAACCTGATGGTGCTGGAGCAATTCATCACTCGACTGCCAAGGGGAACTGCAGAATGGGTCCAGTGCCATCGCCCGGCGTTGCTGGATGACGCGGTTCATCTGGCAGAAGATCATATGGCAGCTTATCCGGGGGCCGGTGAGCCTTTGGCATCGTCTCTCTCTCTCTCTCTCTCTCTCTCTCTCTCTCTCCTTTCTCCCCTCCTTCCCATCCTTCCGGAAACGGGGAGTTCCCTCTCCTAAACCTGCTCCCCGGTCTCGGGGATTGTTCAACTCGATCGTCAATGGGCAAGGACCAAGCTACATTGCCAATTCCCTTGTTAACTATGTGCCTTCAAGAACACTGAGATCATCTGCTGCTGGTTTATTGGAGATTCCCAGCAACAGTCAAAATAAAATCAGGAATCAGCATTTGTCAATTATGCCCCAAAGCTATGGAACACATTACCTATAGATATAAGAGAAGCCAGCTCACTAAATATTTTTAAAAGAAAGTTAAAAACGTATCTTTTTACTTTAGCCTTTAATTAGCAATGACTTTTCTGAAATTCTTTTTGTATTTTACATCACATATTATTATAATTTTTTTTATGCATTCTATGTATTTTTATTTTATCTTGTATTATTATAAAGTGGGTCTCATTTTCAATCTTATTTTACATTAATTATGGCATTTTATTTGTTTTTATGTGAAGCACTCTGTGTTTTTAATGTATTTTTTATTGTAAAGTACTTTGAGCTGCATTTTTTTGTATGATAGGTGCTATATAAATAAAAGTTTATTATTATTATTATTACCCGCCGGTTTCCCCTACCCCTCCCCACTCTCCCTCCCAGGTGGGTGAATCTGCGGGTGTGGACGTAAGGTCTGGGCCGGTCTGTTGGAGCTGTGGAGAGCCAGGGCATTTCCAGGACCGGTGCCTAGTGATGGAAGTGCAAGCATTGGTTCGGATCCCCAATGCTCCCACCGGGGATTTTTACCGGGAGATAAAGTTCTTTTATTACTACCCACATCGAGCTCTAAACTACTCGCCAAGTGGCAAGGGCCCTTTGAGGTCACACAGTGGATCGATTATGAGGTTAAATGACCGGAGGTGAACTTATCAGCTACCGATCGAGTCCACTTGCGGAGTCCACTTCTTACCGTCATAAGTCATGGAGGTTGCCAGGTCGAAACGACCCCAGGGGTAGTGGTACACAGTCATCCCTACCGATTACCTGAACACAAAAAAAAAGTGGTTCGGGAAGAATTAAAGGCCATGCTGAATATGGGGGTAATAGAAGAATTCTACAGTGACTGGGTCAGCCCAATGGTGTTGGTTCTGAAGAGTGACGGCTCAGTCCGGTTCTGTGTAGATTATAGAAAAGTCAATGCGGTGTCTAAATTTGATGCGTACCCGATGCCTCGGATTGATGAACTGCTCAATCAGTTGGGTGCGGCTCATTTTTATTCGACACTGGATTTGACAAAGAGATACTGGCAGATCCCCTTAACGCCAACGTCCCGTCAGAAAACAGCATTATCTACACCGTTTGGCTTACACCAATTCATGACACTTCTGTTCAGTTTGAAATCCATGTAAGATCAACAACAACAAAAAGATATTTGATGCAACAAAGTTGAGTGTTGGGTGTCAATATAGGTGTTACTATGGCAGACATACTGTATAATAGGATTTGGCAACAGACAGAATATAGACAAAAGAATAATAATTAGAGACATCAATGTGTCTCAGGTGTGAATGGCTTACAGACTGCAGACAAACTCATGAATGAAGCAGCATATAAAAATACAGGGTGTATGGACTTAATTTTTTGTGTATTTGATTTAGAGTAGATTTCATTCCTTTTGTAAACTTCCTTTTGTAAATAAAAAAACAACATATGGCATGGTCTTAAATAATGTTTCATAAAACTTTTCAGTTTTAAAGATACCATCCTCAGATTTGGAATATAACATTATCAGACTTGTGGCTTGAGCTCCAGTGTCTCTAGTTCCTTTTAAGGCCAGTGTAATTTATAATTTCATAAAAATATATTATGAAAATAATTTTCAGATCAAGTCCTATAAATGTGAGCTTATATAACTATTTTTTTTATGACTTTATTAAATTCTGACGTCTGGGCAACAAACTTATAAGTGTCTTCTGTCAAAACAGATCACAGTTATGACTAATATAAAGAGTTGATGAACTACAGCCATTAATATTGAGTATATCCAGTTCAGGCCTGAGCTCAGAAAATGGGGGCAGTGGGAACAGGTTAACTTGTACTGACCCCGGAAACATTTACATTTACTGCCTTTAATAGATGTTGTTATGTCTTACATCTTAAATTGTTTAAGTTTTAATTTCATACCTCAAATTCCTGTCGGTATCCTGCGTTGTCATTGGCTGCTAGAGACTGACAGTGCGCCTGAAATGTCTGAAGGATCTGTGATTTAGAGCATCCCCTTATTCTGTCGAGAAAACCACAGTGGATACATTCAAACAAACAGACTGGTTATGCATACAATATGTCTACAGAGTGCAACTGTGTCCACCTCCTTTTTCAGCTGTTTTGGTTCCAGAAGTATTTCCCCATTCATTTTTTCCCATAGGGATTTCATAAAATCCTTCATAAAAGAGTTGTAAGCCATCAACCAAACCATCCAGCTCCGAGGTGAATCACAACATTACAAAATTGTATTTGAAGCAGAAAAGTACTTGAAAATTAGACAAAAAGACAAAGATACAAGACTGTGTACTTATCATCTTTAATAAGGGAATGAACTACAATCAAATTTTCTCAATCAAGCTTTATTAACCTATGGATTTTGAAGTTGTTGATTATAAGAATAGAATTAATATATTTAAAGTACACTCACTGAGCACTTTATTATGAACACTGTGGTCCTAATAAAGTGCCTTACATGGTCTTCTGCTGTTGTAGCCCATTTGCCTAAAGGTTTGACATGTTGTGCATTCTAAGATGCTATTCTACTCACTACAATTGTACAGAGTGGTTATCTGAGTTACCATAAACTTTCTGTCTGCTCGAACCAGTCTGTCCATTCTCTGTTGACCTCTCTCATCAACAAGGTGTTTCCTTCTGCAGAACTGCCGCTCACTGGATGCTTTTTGTTTTTGGCAACAATCTGAGTAAACTCTAGAGCAGTGCTACTCAGCACATGGTCACGGGCCGCATGCGTCCCTCGAGCAATCTTTTGCGGCCTGTGTTATGATATAATCATCAGAAATATATTTATCAGCAGCCTATCAAATCTGTATGAACTGTGAGGTGTCCAATTTCATGAGGATTTACGCTAGTTTTCTACATCACTGAATCACATTAGAGAGGGAATTCAACTGCAAGAGGATGTTACAAATAAATAAATAAAAACAACAAATAACATCTGAGCATGGCTGATGTTATGAGAGCGGCAGTCGGTCTGCGTGCACATTCATACACAGTATGTGCACTCACGCGCAGTCTGTAAATTAAACGTGCGCTCGCAATCTCACTCAACACAGCGCGAATCTGTCCAAACTCTTGAACAGCTTATCAGATATATGTACTTGTCATGACAACAGTATTTACAGGAAAACATTACAGTTTTTCCTGCAGTGACGGCGTTTAGATGCCTTCACACAAATGCTTTTTAGTGATCTAACGCTAAGAGGGGTGAACAAATCTTTATGATTTATCACTGAAGGAGTTTTGGTGCTAATTTTGGATATATCACTCTTGTTTCTGAACCCATCTCTGGTGTATGTGATGTTGAACACTCATGGTGTTTGTTAGTTGACAATCCCAGTGACAACAGAACTGATCTTTATCAGAAAATTTAACTGTTACAACCCTTAAATTTAAAATAATTACTAAAAGGGATAGTTGACCCAAAAATAAAAATACTCTCATTATTTAATCAACCTCATGACATCCCAGATGTCTATGACTTTCTTTCTTCTGCAGAACACAAATAAAAACTGTAAGAATATCTTAGCTCTGTAGGTCCATACAATGCAAGTGAATGGTGCCCAGAAAGCACATAAAGGCAGCAAAAAAGTAATCCTTATGACTCCAGTGATTAAATCTATGTCTTCAGAAGAGATATGATGGTGCTGGTGAGAAACAGATCAATATGTAAGTACTTTTTTACTATAAATATCCACTTTCACTTTCACATCTGTAAGACACATGTGGTGTCTGTTTAGTTACACTTTCACATCTGAAAGTGAAAGTGGAGATTTATAGTAAAAAAAAAGTCAATGACTTAAATATTGATCTGTCTCTCATCTACAGAACTGAGATATTTTTTCTAAATAATCTTCATTTGTGTTCAGCGGAAGAAAGTCATACACATCTGGGATGGCATGAAGGAGAGAAAATGATGAGAGAATTTTCATTTTTAGGTGAACTATCCTGTTAACTAACATTCCAACATTCTTACTATAAAAATGTTAACTTATAACTATATATATACACAGTATATAATCATACAAATTAAGAGTGTGGCCCTCGAGGGTACAGGGATCCAGCTTTGTGGCCCCTGACCTTTCCAAAGTTGAGTAGCCCTGCTCTAGAGACTGTTGTGAGTGAAAATCCCAGGAGATCAGCAGTTACAGAAATATTCAAACCAGCCCATCTGGCACCATCAATCATGCCACGGTCCAAATCAATGAGATCACATTTTTCCCCATTCTGATGATTGATGTGAACATTAACTGACGCTTCTGACCCATATCTGCATGATTTTATGCATTGCACTGCTGCCACACGGTTGGCTGATTAGAAAAATCACATAAGTAGGTGTACAGGTGTACCTAAATGTGCTCAGTGGCTGTATATTGCAAAATATTCAGATAGAGTATATATATATATATATATAAGTAGTTTGAGAGTGTAGAGAGATCGACTTGATTGCGTCATTCAAAGTGCATCATGGGAGTGGGCGGTCGCTGCAGAGCTCTTTTGACGCAATTTGTTCGCTGCGATAGACCCTTTTCAAATATCCGGGTTTGGAATGTAAACTATAGCAGGGTAAACTTATATAGCGGTGAATGGAAGACCACAGAAAATATCATTTTTGTTTACCCATTTGCTCCAGAAGATAAATAAAAAATCCACTATTATACTTTCATAGCTTTCCCAAATAAGTAAAAAACAGAGAGCACAGGATATTCTGTCACTCCCTCAGCAACTGTATTAGTAATCTCATCGCAGCTGTGGTAACTCGTCTTTTAAAACCAATTCCAGGTTAATATACTACAAATTATAATGTTATAAATTTACACTAAATAATTGTAAAATTGAAAACACAACGTTTGCTAGATTTCTGCTGCTAAATAAGGTGGAAACGCATCATCACATTCTGTTAAAGGGGCCTATAGATTTACATTTAATAGTTTTTGAAAATAAAGTTTCCCAAACTTTTCTCCGTTGTGACAAAATGAACTTCTGTCCAAGCTTCCTAATCTGATGACATAGTTATGTACCCAAAAAAAAAAAAACAAAAAAAAAAAAACATAAGAGCATGGTAAAATATATATGTCTGAAATATAAATTATATATTAATGAGAGGGCACATTGTTATATAATACAATGTGTGAGGGCACATGGCTATATAATAAAAACAATGCCAAATTACCTAAAATTACCTTTAAAAAGAGAAAACACAATATTTTAATTCTATCCCTTTTTCTCTCTCCCGTTCTTGCACATCATTCATATATTTAATATAACTATAAAATAAAGTAATAAATATTGTCAGTAGTGATGAAGCATACAGTCACTATTTGGCTTTGTAAGGCAGTGTTTTATGTTACTGCTGAACAACATACACATTTGACCTGTAATATTTTAATTAATATTTTCATTCATTTCAGATGGCAAAAGCTTGAAGAAGGTACCAATGTGGGAGAAATGTTTAAATATTGTCATTGAAAGTGATCCTTACTTAAGTTCAGCATTATTTTACATCGAGTGGAAAGTTTTCATTCATATTATAAATTGTTTTCCTGCCTTAGTTATCGGTATCGGCAAAACCCTGGTAGTGGTAGGGGCAGTGTGGCTTAGCGGTTAAATCTCTGTTGGGGGTTCAAGCCCCAGCACTGCCAAGATGCCACTGTTGGGCCCTTGAGCAAGGCCCTTGACCCTATCTGCTCCAGGGGCACCGTATCATGGCTGACCCTGCACTCTGACCCCAGCTTAGCTGGGATATGTGAAAAAAGACTTTCACTGTATATGTGCAAATGTATAATGTGTGATAAATAAATACAATTATAATTAATTATAATTAACCCGCTATCCACTGATGTGCATAGAATGGGGGCAGCAAGGGTGCAAGCCCCTGCCCCTTTCATTCACATATCTAAAGGTCCCCTTCTTGTCGTCCAGAAAAAGGGGAGACATTTTAATAATAAAAAAAAAAACCATCAAAATCTCGTAATAATCTCACAATAACAGTAATAATGTGTATATTGATATTTCTTTGTAAATCGCAGGCATACTAAAGAAAATTAAGTAGAGGTGCCTTTAAGAGCGCGCACTACAGCAGATCAGGGGCAGATTCCAATTGCAAGTGATCCTCCCTATGCCCTATACTCACTCCGAAGTGCAGAGCCCTTGAAGTGGGTACTCTGAAGGAAACATGGCATTACTGTATGAATGTACCCTTCGCTAACAGTCTTATGGTAGGGCCCTTTGAGAAAATACTTTTTTTTTTTTCACTTTCGTTTTGAACGATATTTCGAGTGGCGTCCCCTCCTGCAGCAGTGTTCTTCAAGGAAGCAAATAATACAGTTTGAAGTCGCCCGGAGAATCAAAGTACCATTACCTCAGACAAGAAACAGGTCAGATAAAAAGTCCACTCCATTTATTGTGTTGTAAGTTCATCAAAAGAATAATACTCGATTGCTACTGCATTTCTGACACTGCACACCTGCAGTGTAGACAGATTTATTAATTATAATGGGAGCGGTCACGTCGCTTTCAGTGATAGACATTCAATTCATCTTTTATAGAATACTGAAATAAACTGAAGGAGCTGTCAGGTTCAGCCAAAGCCAGTTTGGTTTTGTTGAAACTAATAAGCCATTAGATTAATCACTTTAAGAAAAGTACCATTAGGCTACCACAGTACTGCAGCTCCCTATAGGCATATTATGTAGTCTGCATAGGGCACCAACTCCCTAGGGGGGCACCAGAAACTCCACTGGCTGCTCTTACTCACATGCTATAAGTTATTGAAGGACCCTGTAGCATTCGCGGAACACAGTCATTGCCTCGCGCTCGCACTTTCTCATCGCGCCTTTGCACTGTACACCACGTTACCAGGGTAATGCCATGGCACTGAATGATTGATCATGTTCATGTTTCATGATACTGTCACGGTACTCCAAGGCACTTTAAAAAATACCATGATTTTAATATGACATGTGTCATAAACTTTGGGTTATCACAGACCATGTCTGAAAATAAATAAATAAGTGTTATACCATGGTGCTTTTTGTGAGAAATATAACAGAATAGGATATTATTTGTGATAAAGGAAAAATAAAAAAATATCTACAGTATATATACAAGAAAAAGGTTAAATACTCAAAAAGCAAAGAAACTTAAGTATTATTTTACTCAAAAAGTAAAAAAATTCTGTGCCCTTTTTATTCTTCCGCTCCTGTTCCTGCTAAGATCTGTGCACGTCACTGCCGCTATCAGTTGACCTCTAGTTGAAACAACATGGACTGATGGCTTCAACAGATGCATGTATGATCAATGAAATACTTTGGATCTCACAGCAGGTCTGTATTTAAGTTATCATTAAAAATGAATTGAATGAAAAATGAAAATAAATGGGATTTTTACTTCCTGAAACTGTAGAGACTTTTGTGCTCTATTAATCTGTTTATTCATTATCTATTGTTGCTCTTTAGAATTTAGAAGAGCCTTTCGTCACTTCAGTGAAATTGAATTTGGTTCCTTTAGACCTTTGAACTATACTGTAGGAGAGAATGAAAGGTCCAGAACAGTTTTTTGTTTTTATTTATTTTTGACAATTATTATTTCCTTACATATTCCAGGTTTTCTGGAAATCAAATATATTGACTTATTGTCAAAATGTTAATTTGTTCCACAGATGGAATGAACATGGTATTTTCTCCATAGAAAATGTTTGAAAGGGGTTTTAAAAGCAGTGTTTTTATGTAATCTGGCATGTAAGGAGTAATAAGTTATCTAAAAGATATATATTATCTTCCTGGTTCATCCTGGTTTTTCATGTACATACTGTACAACTTGGCTCTTTAGTGTTGGTATATGTAGAACCCTGGGTTTCCCTCCAAAACCTTCCGATTTCAGAATCGTTTACAAAAATGAAAGGTGTATCAAAGGGTCTTATTTCTCACTTTTATGGTAACATTTTTTAAGTACTCCATCAGCTATTATTAACATTGGGAAAAAAGTTATACAGTAAATCACCTTAGAGAGTTTCTTCTTTCTTTTTTGTGCTTTATTTTGTTATTTCTTATCTCCACAGGCATACAACAGGTTGTGCATGCATAACATATACATCCATAAATTATAAATACACTAGTCTGTGTGGTTCAGCATAACTTATAGTAATAAGGCCATTTTGAGATGTCTCCTGTTCCAAAATCTACCATCAGATTGAAAATAGCACATATATCATAACTATCATTACATGACTAATCAGTCAGGATTCTCATCCGGACTCAAGTTTAGTCATGCAAATATTATACATTCAAACCCCTTCTGATTCTTCTTACCTCATATTAAAGTGCCTTTCATCTAGCTTTGACTTCGGCAAGAATTGTATTGTTTTGTTTTTTATCCTTTTGTCCTTGTGAGCATTCAGTGGTGGTAAAGAAGCGGACTGGCGCCGTCAAGATTTTTCTGCACTGTCTTGATTCAGATGTCCATTGCTATCAAGTAGTCTGATCCTATGCGTCAAGCAAGAACAATATCAACAGGGTTTGACAAAGTGACTTTCAATAAAATGCAGCATGGGTTTGTCTCAGTTCTTTTTAAGTAGGCCTAAATTAGAGTCTCGGTTTGAGACATTGTTGAGATCTCTTCTAAAACTCTAGAGAAGACACATGTAAGATTACTGAAACATCTGAGGAGCAGAAGCCTTCAGCAAAAGTTTCCATTTGTGCTTAATTTAATCTTATTGCTGTCTAGAAGGAACTAATGAGATATTAAAGAGATCTCATTTGGATCATGACTGTTAAAGACATTAGTGTAAAATACAGTAAAAACGATCAGTTTACTTCAGTCAGTCACACCAGAACACAACTAGGTGATCCAGTGATTAAACAGTACCAATAGGTTTGCGAGGCAAGCTAGTGGCACCATGTTAATCAGTTTTAAGTTTATGATAATCAAAATAAATAAGTAAGAGAGGAGGCAGACTGCTTACCTTACCAGAGAAATTATCTCAATGTTTGTTTTTGCGTTCATCGGTGTGTAAAAGACACGACTGCTGCAGTCAGCACGAATGTGTGTGTGTGTTTCTGAGCAGAAAACCAAATGAGTATAAGGTACAGTGCTGGTTTAACCAGTTTGACTAATGGATTAATATGACACAGCACAGAACTAGTTCATCTCTTTGTGTCTCTTTCCCTGTCTCTCTGAATTGACAGGAAAATGCTAAATGCAAATGTGAGTCTTTACAAGAAAAGGAGATGCCTAGATTACTTACTATTATGTCTGTTGATCCTGCTGTATTGCTGAACTACACTGCCCTATGAAAGACTAAAGACGGTAACAACTCAAAAACTAACACTTAAAGGTGCTGTAAGTGATTTTTCTAATGCAGTGGAATGCAGACAATGTTCCTACTCCCTGAAAGATACCACTGAAATAAATGTCTTAATGTATCTCACGTCTCTGTGACATTACCTTGTAAACAGCAAACAAAAATGTGGCTGAGGGCCACTGTCACATTTTTTTTAAACAGCCAATAGACCTTTATCACAGTAGTGCCATCTTTAATTTTTGACGGGAATGAAAACGAGGCTGTGAGGGTGAGTTCAAGTCATGTCGAAAATATCGTATTTACGAGTTAAGGGCACGAACGCCACCACATAGTCATTTTTACATGTGGGGTACTCTTTGAGACCCGACTTTCTGAGATAGTTGGGGATGTGTCGATTTAAAAATCAAATTGTGATTGGTAATAAATCAGATTTACTTGAGGATTTTGACCGTGCAGTTTAGTTTGCATGCATTTTTTGTATTGTAAATAAAGAAAGACGATGAAACCTTCCAGTAAATAAGACTCATTTAGCTGGTTTACGCACCTACAAGCCTTTGCAAAAAAACGACCTTTATGCTGCTGCACTAGAATGATCAAATGGACATGAAGTGTTAATTACACACCTAATGCGCGGTTTTGTGCTTCATTTTGTTGCAGTAGTGCCACAAAAAAAAAACTTTCTGCCTTCACTGGTTAGTGAAAAAAGAGAAAGGAATATAAAATTGCAAAATGGGTCCGTTCTTTCAGATTAAAATCAGTTAAACGCACATCACATTGTATTTACGATTTTTGACCTTCTAAATACGAACTTCCCAGGAGGACTTGAAGGCACCAACAGACTTACCGTCCCTTCAAATACATGCACTGTATAAAGCTATCAAAAAGCTCCTAGATCCTAGAGTTTTTTATCTACTGAAATTTACTGAGATGCTTTTTCAATATTTAGTCAGCGGAACAATAAAAAAAAACACTTTAACAACTTTACAACCCGTTGAAGAGACTTTAAATCTATCCCTCATTCCCACCACCTTTTGGAGTGAGCCCAACCCCCTTCTGCAGTAACCCAGCCCCTTTCTGGAGTTTTCCCACCCCTGTTGGGAGATCTCTACTTGGCTCTACTGCTTGGTGAAGGTGTCAAGGGTACAATGGTATCTTTGGAGGGCAGGGTTTTGGAAAGAGGGGTGTGTCTAAATCGATAGCTTACAGAAGTTCCAGAATGGCTAACATCGATTACTGCACCTTTAAAGGTCTATTCACACCAAATCTGCAACAAATTTGCAAGACTAACTGCCGAGACCAAAATGAATAATATGAAAAACATTTTCACCCCTGTAGAGTAGGCACTGCTGTTCTACAAACATATCTATTGTGGTTTCCTGCCTGGACCTTTCAGCATTCAACTGTCAATGCATTAGATGAGATATTTAACACAGTTAAAGCATTTAATTACCTAATTTGGCATAACTGTTTGTGGAGGTGAGGGCATGGTCGAGCGCCCGTCTGGGGAGAGTGAAAAGCGGTGAGAACATTCACCTGAGATGAATTGTGACTAATTACTGTCTCTATGTTCGCAGTGAGAGTCGGGGGAGATAAAACACAGCCAGTCCAAAATAATCTCCCGAGTGGGGATTCTGAAAGAAATCCTCACTTATCACATCTAGCACTAAATTACTCGCAAAGTGGCAAGGGACCTTTGAGGTCGCACGGCAAGTCGAGGAAGTCGATTATGAGGTAGTGTGTACGGATAGGGGCGGGGCTCATAAAATTGACCACCTCAACCTACTAAAACCATGGAGAGAGGCGGTCCCCATATCCTTGGTGACGGTAGTTCCTGAGAGGGAGGATCTCTGTCTGGAGGTGAGTCTAAAAGCCAATCAGTTCACCCCAGTCCATTGCGGAAATCACCTCTCACCGTCACAACGTACGGAGGTTGCAAAATAATTTCTCTGACGTGTTCTCGCCTCTCCCCGGCCACACTAATCTCATAAAACACCACACCGAGACAACCCCAGGGGTTGTGGTACGTAGTCGTCCCTACCGCTTACATGAACACAAGAAACAAGTAGTACGGGAAGAATTCAAGGCCATGCTCGATATGGGGGTAATAGAAGAATCCCACAGCGATTGGGCCAACCCGGTGATTCTGGTGCCTATGAGTGATGGCTCGGTTCAGTTCTGTGTGGATTATAGAAAAGTTAACACAGTGTCGAAATTTGATACTTATCCAATGCCTTGTGTTGACAAACTGCTCAATCGGTTGGGCTCGGCTCACTTTTATTTGACACTGGATTTGACAAAGGGATATTGGCAGATCCCCTTAATGCTGATGTCCCCTGACAAAACAGCCTTCTCCACACTGTTTGGCTTACACCAATCTGTGACCCTTCCGTTCTGTATGTTTGGGGCCCCGGCTACGTTTCAGCGTCTTATGGACCGAGTCCTCAGACCGCACACTGTGTATGCTGCTGCTTATTTGGATGATATCATCATTTACAGTAATGATTGGCAGCGGCATTTGCAGCATCTGAGGGAAGTTCTGAGGTCGCTGCGACGAACGGGGCTCACAGCAAACACGAAGAAGTGCGCAATTGGGCGGTTGGAGGTACGGTATCTGAGGTTCAACTTGGGCCATGGGCAGGTGCGTCCCCAAATTGATAAAATTGCAGTGATCACAACCTGCCCGAGACCCAAGACCAAAAAAGGAGGTGAGACAGTTCCTGGGGCTGGCCGGCTACTATCGAAGGTTTGTGCCTAATTGTTCCGACATCACCAGACCGCTGACTGATCTCACTAAAAAGGGAGCCCCAGACCAACAAGCTTTCCCACGGGTAAAAGCTGCGCTTTGTGGTGGGCCGCTTCTGCACTCCCCTGATTTTTCTCTCGATTTTGTGTTACAGACGGACGCATTGGACAGGGGGCTGGGTGCCGTACCAGGTGGTGGAGGGGGAGGAGCACCCGGTGCTGTACATTAGTCGGAAGCTCTCTATGAGAGAGACTAAGTACATCACCATAGAGAAGGAGTGCTTGGCCATGAAGTGGGCAGTCCTCACTCTCCACTACTATTTATTGGGACGAGCATTCACCCTCTGTTCAGACCATGCCCCGCTCCAATGGCTCCACCATATGAAAGATGCCAGTGCCCGGAACACCCGTTGGTATTTGGCACTCCAGCCATTTAAGTTTGAGGTGGTCCACAGACCGGGGGCACAGATGGCTGTCAATGACTTCCTCTCCAGAAAAGGGTGGGAGTGGGCAGTCTGGACGGTTCCCCCAGCCTGAGTTGGGCGGTGGGGGTATGTGGAGGTGAGGGCGTGGTCGGGCGCCTGTCTGGGGAGAGAGAAAACGGTAAGGACATCAACCTGAGATGAATTGTGACTAATTACAATCTCTATGTTCACACTAAGAGTCGGGGGAGATGAAAGACGGCCAGTCCACAGGAAGAGAGGCTGAAGCACACACACCGAGACTGCGTGGCTATTAACAGAGTGTTGTTTTATGCTGGCTGAAAAGCAGTATTTTGTGTTGTTATTGCTGAAAAGCTGAACCTTGTTTTATATTGTGCTGGAAAGCGATTGCTGTTTATTTTAATAAAAGCTGACTGGCTTGGAACGTGGAAACTGGCTCCCGCTTCCTCCTTTGTCTGCCCAACAACGAACCTTTTGTTACGCTGTTCTTTCCATGTTTTTTATGCATTTTGAGGAATACAGAATCTTTGTTTTTCGCACGAGTGAGATGAGTAAAGAGTAAACAGTTGCATAAATATACGTCCTGTGTCTTTATATTTATGCACATGTATTTTCTTACAAGTATATTCCATGCCAACACCCGAACCCAGATATTTGAAAGAAAGTTATACAATCATGACATTGAAAATAGTGAGGCTCAGCAATTTGTTTGGCTTTGCTCGTAGTACAATATTGCATGTAAAGAGTCTTTTATGTGATAATGCCAGGATAATATAACAGGCACAGTGATATTCATATTTAATAATGTACATTAAGAAAAAAACACCAGGTTTATTATAAAATATGAGGTATCAGCATATTACATGAATATTCTAAAAAAAAAAACAATGTGTTTACAGCGTCTTTATTATTTATTTACTGCATATTTGCATTAAATACAGAGTTTTTGTGCATGAGATGAATAAGAGAGCAGGGGAATACACTCTTTATGAATACATGGACATACTGTATATTAGAAGCCGACTTTCAAAAACAGACTGTGTTTTTCCTGTTTGTAGTATAAAGGGTTCGTAAACTATTTAGTTTTAATATTCAGGGGGTGTGTAAACTGATCAGCATCTGCACCCAATGCCGGTATTTGCCAGCTGATTAGTGCCACCAACGAGCTGGACTGTGCAGCAGCAGTGACTCTGGAAACATATCAGAAGATCACACCTTATTGGTCAATCAGTTTTCTATGGAAGCCCATTTCCTCCAAATAACAAAAAAAAAAAGTGCTTTGGCAAGTCAAAATTATGAGATGAAAAAGTCACATTTTGTAATAATAAATCAACATTATGAGATGCTAAGTCATAATTATGGAAAAATATGGAAACTCATGTATGCCACATAATAAATTGTGCTTTGGTAAATAAACATTTTGAGATGCAAAGTCATAATTTTATGATAAAAAAATAATAATAATAATTATGAAATTGTTGAATTTAAAAGTGAAAATTATGAGATTATGACTTTGTATCTCAATTTTGATTTACCAAAGCAATGTGCTTCCATATCCATAAGATTTATAACCCTGAAAACAGAGTAATATATACTGAAGTAAACAAGAAAACTTTAAGTCACGAGCCAGGACATTTACAAAACTCTTTTATTAAGACATGGTGCCATGAACCTCGCCAACTTTAGCATAACTAGCAACTATTATTTCTCATAAGCACCTACAGTTAAAATATTGGCACCCTTGGTAAATATGAAGGCTGTGAAAATTTGTCTTAATTGATTATCCTCTTTCATTCAAAATATTCACAAAAATCTATCCTCTAATGGATATCAAACAACTGCAAACACATCACAAGTTTTAGCAAAAAACTAATATTTTGGTCAAAATTATGTGTGGAACAATTATTGGCACCCTTTTATTCAATACTTTGTACAACCTCCCTTTGCCTAGATAACAGCTCTGAGTCTTCTCCTATAATGCCTAATGAGGTTGGAAAACACATTGCAAGGGATCTGAGACCATTCCTCCATACAGAATCTCCCCAGATCCTTCAAATTCCGAGGTCCACGCTGGTGGACTCTGTTTTCTATGGGGTTCAGGTCAGGGGACTGGGATGGACCTAGCAGAACCTTGATTTTGTAGTCAATGGACCATTTTTGTGTTGATTTTGACGTGTGTTTTGGATCATTGTCCAAAACACACAGTCAGGTTTTTTCTGAGTTCATGATGCCATGTATCCGAACAAGATGTCCAAAACCTCTGGCATAAAAACAGCCTCACAACATTAAAGATCCACCACCACATGAAACCGTGGGCATTGTGTACTTCATCTCTGTGTATGCCAAACTAATCTCTGGTGTTTGCTACCAAAAGCTCTATTTTTGCTTCATTTGACCATAGAAACTGGTCCCATTTGAAACTGAAGACACTTGAGTTTGTTGCTGGATGAGAGCAGAGGTTTTTTTCTTGAAACCCTCCCAAACAACTTGTGGTGATATAGGTGACATCTGATTGTAGTTTTGGAGACTTTCTGATCCCAAGACACAACTAATTTCTGCAATTCTCCAGCTGTGATCCTTGGAGAATTTTTGGCCACTTGAACCATCCTCCTCACTGTGCGTGGAGACAATTTAGTCACACGTCCTTTTCCATGCCGATTCGTAACATCTCCAGTTGATAGGAACTTGTTAATTATTGCCCCGATGGTGGAAATGGGTATTTTCAATGCTTTAGCTATTTTCTTATAGCCACTTCCCATTCTGTGATGCTCAACATTTTGCTGCACATTAGAACTATACAGGTGCATCTCAATAAATTAGAATGTCGTGGAAAAGTTCATTTATTTCAGTAATTCAACTCAGATTGTGAAACTCGTGTATTAAATACATTCAGTGCACACAGACTGAAGTAGTTTAAGTCTTTGGTTCTTTTAATTGTGATGATTTTGGCTCACATTTAACAAAAACCAACCAATTCACTATCTCAACAAATTAGAATATGGTGACATGCCAATCAGCTAATCAACTCAAAACACCTGCAAAGTTTCCTGAGCCTTCAAAATGGTCTCTCAGTTTGGTTCACTAGGCTACACAATCATGGGGAATACTGCTGATCTGACAGTTGTCCAGAAGACAATCATTGACACCCTTCACAAGGAGGGTAAGCCACAAACATTCATTGCCAAAGAAGCTGGCTGTTCACAGAGTGCTGTATCCAAGCATGTTAACAGAAAGTTGAGTGGAAGGAAAAAGTGTGGAAGAAAAAGATGCACAACCAACAGAGAACTGCAGCCTTATGAGGATTGTCAAGCAAAATCGATTCAAGAATTTGGGTGAACTTCACAAGGAATGGACTGAGGCTGGGGTCAAGGCATCAAGAGCCACCACACAGACGTGTCAAGGAATTTGGCTACAGTTGTCGTATTCCTCTGGTTAAGCCACTCCTGAACCACAGACAACGTCAGAGGCGTCTTACCTGGGCTAAGGAGAAGAAGAACTGGACTGTTGCCCAGTGGTCCAAAGTCCTCTTTTCAGATGAGAGCAAGTTTTGTATTTCATTTGGAAACCAAGGTCCTTGAGTCTGGAGGAAGGGTGGAGAAGCTCATAGCCCAAGTTGCTTGAAGTCCAGTGTTAAGTTTCCACAGTCTGTGATGATTTGGGGTGCAATGTCATCTGCTGGTGTTGGTCCATTGTGTTTTTTGAAAACCAAAGTCACTGCACTCGTTTACCAAGAAATTTTGGAGCACTTCATGCTTCCTTCTGCTGAAAGATGCTGATTTCATTTTCCAGCAGGATTTGGCACCTGCCCACACTGCCAAAAGCACCAAAAGCTGGTTAAATGACCATGGTGTTGGTGTGCTTGACTGGCCAGCAAACTCACCAGACCTGAACCCCATAGAGAATCTATGGGGTATTGTCAAGAGGAAAATGAGAAACAAGAGACCAAAAAATGCAGATGAGCTGAAGGCCACTGTCAAAGAAACCTGGGCTTCCATACCACCTCAGCAGTGCCACAAACTGATCACCTCCATGCCACGCCGAATTGAGGCAGTAATTAAAGCAAAAGGAGCCCCTACCAAGTATTGAGTACATATACAGTAAATGAACATACTTTCCAGAAGGCCAACAATTCACTAAAAATGTTTTTTTATTGGTCTTATGATGTATTCTAATTTTTTGAGATAGTGAATTGGTGGGTTTTTGTTAAATGTGAGCCAAAATCATCACAATTAAAAGAACCAAAGACTTAAACTACTTCAGTCTGTGTGCATTGAATTTATTTAATACACGAGTTTCACAATTTGAGTTGAATTACTGAAATAAATGAACTTTTCCACGACATTCTAATTTATTGAGATGCACCTGTATTCTTTAGTCTAACCCACTGTGATTGATGATTAAGGGAATTTGGCTTGTGTGTTACCTCATATTTACACCCCTGTGAAACAGGAAGTCATGGCTGAACAATTTCATGTTCCTAGTCACCCAGGTGCACTAAAAAATGTCAAATATGAATGGGAATATACTTCAGATACATTTTACTCATAAGAATTTCTAGGGGTGCCAATAATTGTGGCAAATGTGTTTTGGAGAAACATTTATTTAATTATGAGATTTTGGCCACAACTGTACTTTAGCCTGCTATCTTCTAAAGTAATTTAAAACACTTGAACTTGAAACACTCAAAAGCCAAAAGGGACAAACATAGTGTTAAAATCACACAGCTTCAGATCTTTGAGCATTTCTAAGAGTTAGTGGGTCATTTTCATTTTAGTTTTAGTAATATTAAAATGGCCTCATACTGTATGTATCCACAGGGATCTGGACTAAGCCCTGAATATCCACTGATCCTAGAACCACCCCTGATGATTGCATGTAATTATATCATTATTATTAATATAATAAATTATTAATTATTAAAAACTATGAGACCCATCCTTTAAAATGGAAAGGGAAAATTTGACACAAAACATGCACACAAACACGCAAAGAAAAGGTGTGACTTTTTATTTGTATTTATTGATTTTAGCCAGCATGACTACCTCTACACAGACAGAGTAAACAATACTTTGTGTTTATGTCAGCAGTAATATACCAGTTAAAAACTAAACATTTCCAGCTCTCCCTCTTTTTACCCCATTCTCGTTTTGTCTTCCAATTCTTTGGAGTTGTAAAGTTTGTTTTTTCGACTCTGTGTACAAGTCCCATGACTGAGAAAAAACATGCATATGACATAATAATGCATATTATAAAGTTCAGTACTGCACGACATTTCAAATAAATACAAACATATGGAAGTAGATGTTATTTTATATAAAGTTATCAAACTTTCCGTATAGATCAATACTGGAACACAATAAGAGTTTCCAATCATAAGCTTCCACAGCTAGTTGAATATCACGATGCTTTTACTTCCAGCAAACAGAAAACTTTATTTTCCATGTAAATTGTTTTAAAAAAAATTGCACTTAGTTTATTTTTTCCTCGCTTACCGACTGTATTTCTTATATTTATGCCTCAACAAACAAGATGCGACTTTCATGGCACCGTTTGCTTGTTGATGCAAAATGTTTTCTGTTTCCTGAAATCGTAATGCTTGTTTAACCATGTAAAAATATTCAAGATTATATAAAAAAAAACAAAAACAAAAAACAAAACTATTGGACAGAAAGAAGACGCACGCTTTCTCACAACTGTCAACAATACTATCAATACCACATGATCTTCAGCTATCTCACCATACAAAGCTAAATAACACCAGTCTCCAACAGCAAAACACAACATGCGTTTCGTGTCTCAGAAGTTTTGTTCATAATGAGGCAAACAAGGATAAATCTGGCTTCAAACCATTTGACAAAATAACTTTAGCTAAAACCCCTGAATTTGCTATTAGGATCACTGACCTGAAGAATTCAGTACAATCTCGGTTTAATTTCACTAACGGTAAATATCATCTTCACACTCTCACGAAACAGAATGAATGTCTTCTGCACTTATTGCTGCTGTTAAGTCTGAAACGAGACATCCTCATCTGTTGATCTTTCGGAAGGAGTGGGAAAAGAAAACTACAAAAACCTAAAAGCTAGTCTAGGATTCTCTCTTGAAATAATAAGAGGCACTAATGGTCAGAATGAAAAGCATCAACAAAAACCAAATGGAGGGTAAGGTAAAGGTCACGGGCCACACCCTCTTCTTGTATAACGCTTCCGATCCTTTTCAAAAACCCAGACGGTGCACCGACACTTGGCACAATAGATAGAGAGAGAATTACAGCATTCCAATTTGGAATTAATTCATTTATTCTTGTACAAAATGCTGAAGGTCAGTGATCCCTGTGAAGCTCGAGTGAAGGTGCTTGAAATGAAAAAGAAAGAAAAATCCATGCAATTTTAATTGTAATTCAATCGTTTTGCTGGTTCTTCCAAAGCCTTCTTTATCAAATTATGCCACAATGTCATTAAGTTTGTAAATGTTCACTTTGAACTATTCCTAGGAATAATACATCGACAAAAGCCCAGCATATGACCGCCTGGAATTTTGTTTAAAATATGGCAGTAAAACAAATGTGAAAAACAAAAATGATGAAGAACACAGAGGAGTAATAGGATACATAACACAGACTGTGATGATGTGATAATATCACTAAGAAACCCAATACTCTTAAAATATACTGTGTAAAATACCGACTCGTAAACCAAAACACTAAACTAGGTTAATAAAATAAAAGTTAACATAAAAGCAATATAACCCTATATTAAAAGAGCAAAGGTTACAAAATCCTAGACAAACCGATGAAAGTTGAGGAAATCTAGCCACTTTTCTTTTGATAAAAAAAAGTTGACGTTTTCAGGACTTTGAATGCTGGCTTCCAATGTAACAAATCAAAACTTTTCCTTAAAAGTCAAAATGTACTTAAAATACCCTACGTATAACGATAAGAAAGGTTTATAATTTCCAAGAATGAAAAAAGAACCAAGTAAATGGTCATCCAGTGTGTTTTGTTAGTCCAGGGGAGTTCAACTTGAGCCGTTTGGGAATGTTGAATTGGAGAACAGAAATAATAGCAGTTAGCATTAATGTTAAATTCAGAAAGCCTTCCATCTGAACATAAGCTGCAGTGAAGCAGAAATCAATGCAACTAATTTTGGAAGAAATTAATTAAATGTAAAACAGTGTTAGTCACCAGAAGCCAAACAGCCAATGTTTGTTAGTGTGGAAGATTAATGTAGATGATGTTAATGTAGGAAGCCAGGAAATCACTAAAAGTCCTCAGCCCAAATTATTACAATTAGTTCCCCCCCAAAAAACAAACAAACAAATAAACAAACAGTTTGCCTGGTTGGACTTTAAAATGCATGTTAAATAGTAAAGGTTGCAAACAGTGAAATATGAATTGATCTGCTCCTCCTCGGTGGCGTGCTGACAGCAGCATTTACCAGATGTTAATTAGTAAAACTTTCTAAAACCAAAATCGGTAAAATTCTACATTCATTGACAAGGCAAGAAACATCTAATGTAAATCAATATCTTCTGAGCATAAAACAAAAAACAAAAATACAAATATACAAAGCTTATTTATGAAGTAAAGCACTAGATCAGATATCGATACCAAACCACCAGACCTAGTTAAAGGAATGTTCTGGGTTCAATACAAGTTCAGCTCAATCGACAGCATTTGTGGCATAATGTTGATTATCACAAAAATGTATTTCGACTCGTCTCTCCTTTTCTTAAAAAAAAAAAAAAAAAAAAAGAAAATCCAGGTTACAGTGAGGCACTTACAATGGAAGTCAATGGGGCCAATCCGTAAATATTAAAATAATCACTGTTTCAAAAGTATAGTCACTGTGTTGTTAACATGATATTAGTGTGATAAAAAGTTATAGCCAAATTTACAACTTCGTTACCATGACGACATGTAAACCTTAAAACAACTGTAAAACCTTTGTTTTAAACAACTTTACAGCTCAAATAATACATGAGATTTAACAGAATAATTAATGCAAGTGCTTTTATAAAATTATAAGCAGAGGTCAACCGATAGTGGATTTTGCCAATACTGATGACTAAGGTGGTGGGAATGGCCAATAACCAATTAAATGGCTTATAGTTTTTAAAATCGATTCATAGAATGTCAAAAATTATCTCATTCTTTTCTTACTATGGCGGGCAAATAGTCCAAAATGAATAAAATCCAAGATGCAGTTTATTGTTCAACCAAAATCCCAATAATAACCAAAAAAAAATGAAGATTTGGTGCATAACGTGGTACTTTTAAGTATAAACAAGCTCAAAAAACACCAGGGACTCTTATTTTGAAAATATGAAATGGTGAAAAAACTATCGGCATAGATTTGTGCCAATAACCGATAGTTCAGATCCAAAAAGCAACTATTGGCACCGATTAATCGGTAAAACCGATATATTGGTCTACCTCTAATTATAAGCTTCACATTTCTGCCTTAAACCCTCCAAAAATTGGTCCGTTTCACTTCCATTGTACACGCCTCACTGTAACCTTGATTTATTTTTTTAAGGAGTGACGAGCCAAAATTATTTTTTGTGGTAATCAACATTATGCCACAAATTCTGTCAATTGAGCTGAACTTGTATTGAACCCAGAATATTCTCAGCAATCCCTGACAAATGTTACTTATCTCATTCCATTTCATAAAATTGTCAGTAATTGAATATGATTGATGATTGAAAAGTATTAATGGGTGATCAAATTAATTGGAGATTAATGTATTAGGAAAGACACTGGACTCATGTCCCATACCGGGAGTCGAACCCGGGCTGCCAGGGTAAATAGCAGGAATCCTAACCACTAGACTATATGGGAATATACCTTACTGTCTTTTGAACATGACTCAACATGTTTTCTATATGGAGTTGAGGGTGATTTCTTATCATACAGTAAGTTATCTACTAACTCCAAAAAAGACAAGTCATGATTTGTGTTGTTTTGAAAGGAGTGTCGCGACACACAAGACTCCTCCTCTGTTTTTTCTACACATAAATTGAAGTGAACATTGAATTATCACCATGTAAAGCCCTTCACCATGACTTAACCACATTAAGCCCTGTGTCAAGTGTGCTCAAGTACATGAAATCAAGTCTAGAACATGTTAAAGCTCTCAGAAATAGTTTTGCAGCCACACATCTACTAGCAATTGCAAACTGAAAAACAGGCCAGAAACTGATGCGCTTTCCGGCGCATGCTTATGTATGGACCCCGTGCGTTCCCGCCTGCCTCCTCATGAGTGACATCCCTCAAAACGCTCACTCGTGGGCCAAACCCGTCAATTTTTTATTTATTTTTTTAATTCTAGCAAAATAAAATGGCACAATTCAGTGGGTTTTCCTGCACGTCAACAAGGCAGGGAGAAAGTTTGCATATTTAGTTTCATCTGTCATGTAAACACACGTTACCTGATTGGACGGGCTGCCCGTTTCAGAGGCAAGAGAGAGATCCCCGCTTGAAAAACAGCTTACACCAGTGGTTTGCCGGTCTTAGCTACTTTAGTAAGACCACCTTTGGCTGGTTTAAGCAGTTTTTCTCCACTGGGATGAAGGTCAGAGGAAAAAGGACTTTTGAAAGAAAGAGGGCAAAAAGCTATCAACCAGACTGTGACAACCACAATTCAAAGTGCTCTCTATCTAGCACATATATCGGTCAAATCTAAGAACACGTACACAGACCCATGTGCGAAGCTGCATTAAGCACCATAATACCGGAAGACGACACGCAGCCCTTCCCGTGAACCTATACGACTAAATGCTATCATACTGCCCTTAGCAAGCTCTACAACATCAACTTCATTCTGCTGGATACTAGAACGCTGGCAGGCATGACCTTATTCCGCCCTAAACACATGGACACATCATACGGGTTAGCACATAGCAAGCAAGAGAGCGTGAGTGGAGCTTTGTACAGTCAGCTATCAACTGAAGCAATGGCTTTAGTCGCAGTAGATCTTGTACT
Organism: Myxocyprinus asiaticus; assembly: GCF_019703515.2. NCBI lineage: Eukaryota > Metazoa > Chordata > Actinopteri > Cypriniformes > Catostomidae > Myxocyprinus > Myxocyprinus asiaticus. Next base: position 44,926,124 of record NC_059367.1, read on the forward strand.
TTTCACTGCAGAAGACCATCGGCGTTCCCACGTGGACGTTGGGCTCACCGTTACCCCCGCAGGTGGCGGTGGGGGCTTGACTTACACGGGAGTAGGTGGAGTTGTGGGCGGATCTCCCGCGTGAGGAGGTGGTCTTGGCGCGGCCGTTGGTTCCGCTCCGGCGGGTCTGTTCGTGGTCGAACTCGAGGTCTTCCAGGCGCTGTGTGAGTGCCAGCTTCTGCTGAATGGCCATACGGAGGAGAGAGTTCAGCGTCTTCTTCTCGTCCTCTGCGGCTGCTAGCTGACGCTGCATCTCATCCAACTGAGTGACATACTCGTCACAGCTGAGAGAGAGAAATTCACAGAGAAAGATTCATCAACACTACAATGTCACACACTATTTGTGTTTCCATGCATTATTTTGTATCCTGGTGTTACTTTGGCCCCCTTTACACTTGGCATTAAAATGCATTTTCAGTGATCTAATCAATATCGGATAGCACTAGTTGACTACATTAAATGGCAGGTGTAAATGCACCCAAGACGTACTGTGATCGGATCACTGAGTTTCCGTAATCCGGATACAACTACGCTATTAGACTAAGTAATTATATAATGAGGTTGCACTACAGTCATCCAGCATTGACAAAGCGCTTTTTTGTTTATTCTGCTGTCTCAAGGTGAAGAACATAACAGATGCTGTGGCCTTGCAGTCTTGTCACCAGAAAAATGAACAATATCCCATGTATTATTCAACTGGAATAAACTTGGAATGTCTCGACTCTCTCCTTAAATCTCTACTCATGTCTCGCACAACACATTTAACCAGGTTTCAACTGCACCACACAAATGTGTGGCATTTGACTGCAGGATGTAAATGCAATCCAGCTAAAGAATATCCAGATATGAAAACCATGTTTATGCCAGGTGTAAACGGAGCCTTTATATTTCAAAGGGTTTATTTTAATTAAAACTAAAACACTATACATTTTTATTATATCGTCACAAGTCCTGGAAACTTTTGAATCAATCATAAAAATAATGATTCAATTTTTACAGTTATGTTAATCTAAACAAGGAGTAAAATAATCATAAACCAATATTGACTATTTATTGTGTGAAAATGATGTAAATGAATCATTTTTTCCCAAAATTACGACAGTATCGCAGTCATTTCCATCATATATTTGTTACAAGTTTTTAGTTAAGAGTTGTTAAGAACGGGGGCCTGGGTATCCCAGCGAGTATTGATGCTGACTACTACACCTGCAGTCGCAAGTTCGAATCCAGGGCGTGCTGAGTGACTCCGGCCAAATTGGCCCGGTTGCTTGGGAGGGTAGAGTCACATGGGTAACCTCCTCATGGTCAATATAATGTGGTTCTCGCTCTGATTGGGGTGCGTGGTGAGTTGTGCGTGGATACAGTGGAGAATAGCGTGAAGCCTCCACACGTGCTAGGTCTCCACGGTAACATGCCATGTGATAAGATGCGTGGATTGACGGTCTCAGGCGCGGAAGCAACTGAGATTCGTCCTCCGCCACCCGGATTGAGGTCACTTCGCCATCCGAGGACTTAGAGCGCATTGGGAATTGGGCATTCCAAATAAAAAATTTAAAAATAATTGTTAAGAACATGCTTGAGATGAAATATGAGATAGTGCTAGGCATGGGATTGATGCCCTTTTCACGCACCCATAATCGGAAGATTTTCCTGATGATTATCGATATATATCAGGATTTTTGTTAGATATAAATAGGGCTGCTCGTTGCACAATAGTCATTGTCTTTTCAAACATTTTTCTCAACACAACTTTGGTAAAGTGTGAGCGGCAGGGTAAAATAAAGGGGGTCACACACCGGACACGTCTGGCGGACGACATGGAGCGTTCAAAAATTTGAAAAAATTATTTTCTACAAAAGCACGCACACAACGCCAACGCTCAGTATCAAAATTCTGCAGCACCACGGAGTGCAACTCGCATATTTTTCCATTAATTTCGACCCAAATCATTATCAAAGGACAAAGATTATTTACTCTAGACATCGCTGGATGATATATTGTGTATGTATCTTTCATATAGCCAAAACTATTATTAACTAGTATGAACTAAACTAGTATTTTCAGTTAAAGAATGTCGTTTTGTGGTTTGACAGCTTGAATGAAAGACCCACTCAATGCTACATACAGAGAAATTGCATAATTAACGTCGCCATTTCTAATCGTTCAGTTTGCGCAGTTACAACAGTTTCATACACTAATTCACTAATTTCAAAAATGTATTTCGGTCCTCAAATACAATTCTTCATAATACATTTAAATATACATGATAACCGAAAAATGTGTAGGCTGAAGCCTTTGATTATTGCACCTACCCTTTTTACATATTTATCTAATGAGCGTCACTTTTCTCAGTGAATTTGATTCATACAAGATAAACAAAACAGTTACATAAAACATTTCCCAAAATGTGCATACATAACTACAAAGATACACATTTCAGACATTAATAAGTTTAACAGTTTAAATATTACATACACAAATTATTCATATTGAGTTATATAGTTATTTATCACCCTATTTTTAAAAATTTTCTTGAATTTACAAAGTGAACTACACATTTTTAATTACTTGTCACAATTATTCCATAGGTTCTTGAACAGATATACATCTATTTTTTATATTAGTTCTTGCCCTTATTTTTTTTAAACATGTACATTCCCCTTAGTTTATAATGACTTTCTCTTATTTCGAACAGCCTCTGAATACAATTTGGAAGTAAATTATTATATACTTTATACATTATCTGTGCAGTGTAAAAATCAACTAAATCAAATTTGAAAGCATGTAATTCAATAATATATATGTTGGTTCATAATAGTCAACCCTTTTTACAATCCTTATTGCTCTCTTCTGTAACATATATATTGGATTTATGTTGGCTTTACATGTATGACCCCATACCTCCACACAGTAAGTAATGTATGGAACTATGAGCGAACAATACAGTATATATAATGAGTTTTCATTCAAAATATGTTTTGTTCTATTTAATATTGCAATGGATTTAAAAATGTTTGTTTTTACATTATTTATATGTGGTTTCCAACTTAATTTATGATCTATTGTAACACCCAGAAATTTATTTTCATACACACTTTCTATTTCCTCATTAATCCTAATTTTAGCTTTATTAATACATTGCCGATTACTAAATATTATGAACTTTGTTTTACTTAAATTCAATGAAAGTCTATTATCATCAAACCACTTTTCTAAGACTAACCTGCAAACTCATCAATGTCACTGTTTATTCTTGAAGTAGTACATAAACCTTTGTAACTTTGGACTGCTATCTGTTGCGCAGCATCAGCTCGTCGTGTGTGTGTGTGTGTGTGTGTGTGTGTGTGTGTGTGTGTGTGTGTGAGAGAAACCTGTGACCGGCTTCAGTAGATGTTATATCACCCTCTTGTGGTCTGCCAATGCTATTATGCCAAACTGAGTGAATAGGAAAGCACGCAAATTAGGCTTCTAAATAAAATGTTGGCTAATTTTAATATACTGATGCCTCAAAAAAAACAAAAAAAAATAAAAAATATATAGATCATATAATGTGCTGATCAATAATTTATATTTTATGATATCCCTAGATAGTGCTGTGTAAAAAAAAAAAAAATATCTTATTGTATATCATTTTCCATGTGTGTATTTTGTATACAGTACATATATATGACACTAGCCTTAACAATGAATGAATGAATGAATGAACGTTCACAAGACAAAAGAGTCATCCATTTAATTCAAAGTTTAAAATGTCATTTCCACCACATGATGCTTTAAAAACACAATATGGTGGACATGTTCGTGACTAGATATATCGGTCGGCCGATATTAGCCTTTCACCGATATATTGGTATCGGCGTATATGTTTACCGATATGTGCAGATATGAAAACTTTTTTCAGAACATATAATGCAGAAAACAATGCTTTAGAATTGGTGTCATAACGTAGTTTGTCCAGCAGAGCGCGCTCTGAATCTGTGCTCCACAGACAGGGCGGAGTTCAGTGGTGTCTTCTCGGTAAATTGCTAACTAGTTTGTGAAATACATACTGGAAAGTTAATAAACAATGATCCCATCATTTTATATAACCAATATAACGTTAACCCTGTCCCTGACAACCCTGTCGCTCATGTTGATCACATCTGTTTGTTATGTTAGCCAGCTACAGTGCAGTCAGTAATGTAGCATATTGAAAGGTAAACATCACAGCATCTTTTTGCAGCTCAGCAGACAACAGTGCGGTAGTGGATTGTGTCTGTTGAGTGTTGATTTCATGCTATGTTGTTACCTAGTTGGTGAGACACAATGCTGGAAAGTAAATAAAGTCCATCTTTTGCTCTCCGTGGCAACGAGCTTATAGGTAACTAGCTAACCATGTAGCGTACTTTCAGTGCTTGTCAACTGAGTGGAAGCTAATGTGTAAACATGTATTCACCAAACTGTTTAGTTCAGGATTCACAGTTTGGTACCCCTTCAACCGAACAATTCCAGTCGTTGCATTTATAAAATGTAATATTTAAAAGTCTGGTTTTCCAGACATTAAACTAGGATATGCAATAAAAGTAGATTTAATAAATAGTATATTTGCCCTGTGTAAATAATATAGGAACTGTATCTAAAATAAATAAGGGGTGATGAATACTAATACAACAGGCTGGAAAAATAGACATTTATTAATTTGAATATATTATATATATTCTGAATGTGTTGAAACTTGACACCAGGTGACGCAGCCTAAAAACGGCACCGTTAGATCGGTTTCATACTAAAGAGCCGCTTATAAGTAAAATTTTTCTCTCTCTCGTAAATGTAAATGAGTGTAAATGCCAACACCATCATATATGTCGAAAGGACTGAAGCCTGTCAACCAAAACATGAGCTCATTGATGTAATTAAGTAAGTCTGCTTTTTTATTCCATCCGTTGCTGGTCGGAGGCTTCTGTAAATATTTAGTTTATTCGTAGGGTTACGTCCTACATAAATGTAGTGGTGCAACGCTCAAACATTTAGTAGTGCATAAATTTTGACTTGGTGCCCATTTACACCACAACTAGACTAAGTTGTAATGTATGTATAGCTGGTGCAACCGGCCCCTGATGTTTATTTAGCTATTTAATTTATTTTTATTTATTCTTTATTTTAATGGTCAGCATTTGACTGATACTAAACAGTACTGATGTTTATTTAGCTATTTATTTTATTATTATTTATTCTTTATTTAAATGGTCAGCAACTGACTGATACTGAACATACAGTACTGTTGTTTATTTAGCTATTTATTTTATTTTTATTTATTCTTTATTTCCTCAGAGTTCATTTCTAGAATTTGTTGACAATGTATAATAATAATGTCAAATATTCTTTGATAAAAAATATTTAAGAAAGCAGCCTTCTGAGTTCCTTTGCATAGTCATATCAGTGCAAAATCGGTGAACAATCCACATAGAAAAGGTCTGTTTTCATTCCAGCTCAAAAATTATCTATATCAGCCACCATATCGGTAATCTGTGAATTTCCCCCCTCTAAAATCGGTATCAGTCTCAAAAATCCCATATCGGTCGGGCTCTATTCGTGACTTCGTGATTAAGCTTGAAAGTTTTGGACCCCATTGACTTGCATTGTATGAAAAAAACAAAATGCACCTCACATCATCAAAATATCTTTCTTCCACAGAAGAAAGTAAGTAATATGAGTTTAAGATGGCATAATGGTGAGTAAATGATGAGAGAATGATCATTTTTGGGCAAACTTTTTCTCTAAATAAACAAGTGACAGTGTGAAAAGTGTGTTTTAAGAGTTTATTTTCTAAAGGTCCACTGGGCTAAAAGTGCCCACAGTTGAAGAAACAACTCTATACTCCAGAGGGCTCTGGCTTTAAACTGAAAAGACATATAAATAAAACCCTAGAGGGCACTTCTACTTAAATGTCTAGGCCCCTGCTCTCTTGCATTTGGTTACTTGCATTTAACACTTTGTGTCAAAGACCAACTGACATTGAGATTGTGTCTAGTGTTATCTGTGTGATGGTATCAGATGGTAATACAGTATCCTTGTACTTGATATTCATGTACAATAGTATTTACATGGTACTCCAAAGTACTTTGAAGAATACAATGGTAAATGTCCAATCACAACTTTTCCTTCTCATGTGTAAATATGTGATGTTAATGTGTGAAATGTGAGAATTATTAGAAACATCAAGAAATTAAACCGAATTAGATAAATACACAGAATATAGGTAAATAAAAAAGCCTGATGCTGTTCCTTTGCCTCTCTAGCCAAAAATACAGAACCCCCAAAAAAAAAAAAAAAAAAAAATTATATATATATATTTCTTGTTTTTTTTGTCTCGTGCATTGCTGACCCATTTGTTAATATGCCCGTAGTGCTGTGTCATAATGAGGCATCTATGAGCTGAAGATAACATTATTCACACATGTGAACAGACAGAAAGGAGGATCCAGCCACACCTTAAAGAATCTGCAATTACGACTTTCTTGCCTAAAAGCAGAGCATGTCAGCACATGAACACAACAATTATCACTACTGTATGCAATATATTTTGATGATCTCAGTGATTATAAAATGTGATGATTAAGTGTTGGGTCATGCTCACAGCTTGTAAAATACACAAATTTTAACAGAAGAATTAATGCAAGTGCTTTTATTAAATTCTAAGCTTCACATTTTTGCCTTTAAACCCTCCGAACATTCATTCACTTTCATTGTGTCTCACTGTAACCTCCATTTTTGCTTTTTTTTTTTTTTTTTTTTTTAAAGAAATGGAGGGACGAGCCCAAATTACATTTTGTGGTAATCAACATTAAGCCACAAAAGCTTAAACCCAAATTTCACATTTCTTTGTGTATGTATGTGTGTGCATATATGCGTGAGATTGAGGTTTTGGATTTAAAGACACGGCCCCTCACAAAAGAATCAGTGCAGCTTCATTAGCTATCAGCCCCTGGGAACCAGCCCTCTGAAGACGGGGGGCAGGTCTTTTCCCGGGAAAAGAGGCTGGGGGTCGTGCGAGACCACTTTTGGGGCTTTATGTGTGCGTATGAGTGCAAGGAGCGGCGATATAGAGGCGTGTGGGGTTTTATTCTGAAACACGTCTTCACACACTTTCACTTCAGCTGCTCTTCCAAAATGTGGGAATGAACATCTTTACACACGAGAAACAAAACAGACAATGTTAGAAAGAAAGAAAGAAAGAAAGAAAAGTGTTTTCTGGTAACACTTTAAAATCAGGTTACATTAGTTAACTACATTAATAAACATGTATTAACAATGAACAATACTTTTACAGCACTTGTTTATTTATTGTTAATGATGATTTCTACATATATATTTTACATTAAAAGTTGTATATATGAACATTAGTTAATGCATTATGAACTAACAACGAACAATTGCATTTCCATAAATTATCATTCCCCAAAGTAATAAATGCTTTAAAAAATACTGTTCATAGTTAATTCATTTAATAATAATGTTTATGTATTTAATAATGTTCACAAACAGAACCTAATTTTAAAGTGTTACCGGTTTTCTTAACATTAAGTTTGCATTTTTAAGAGTATTACATTTTTTTTTAAATTTTTTTAAAAACATTTTGTTGCATTGTGACATTATTCATGATAACTAAGCAAAAATTCCCAAAAATTCTCATTACTACAACATGACTGGATGTTTTACTTATGAATTTTAATTATTTTTTAATTTTCATTCTCAATGATAATTCTCGTTACTTTTTATATATAATATACTGTATATATGTACAGTATATATAATTTAAATCAGCATACATTAAAGGCAGTACAACAACCACTTCCTTGATGTATAAATACTTTACAATTATTTACACATAACAGCCATAAAAATATTTTTTTGCTTTACAGTAAAAGGCTTCATTTTTTTTAAAGCTAAATATCATTTCATTCTTTCTTTTGATTTTGAGATGAAATATGTTTTACTGACATCTCCAACTGTCTTCATATCAGCTTTAGCAGTACTAGTCTCAACAGAGAAGACTTTAGAGGTGTTGTTTGAGACTGTGGGAAAAAATATATATATATACTGTATATATATTGTCAGAACAATACAAAACCTCAAAGTCTGACACGGCAAAGAGGCATTTCAAGAGCTGCAATGGCTTTACATTTACACTATGTATAAACAGAGAATGAGGGAGACGGCAGTGAGAAGTCGAGTGTTGTCTTCTTACTGGATCATAATCTGAGAAGATACATTAAGGAAACTTTGAAGCAAGTACTAAAGAATGCCAATTTTTTTTTTTTTCAAAATATGCTGGTCAATTATGAATGACTAATTTAAGGAATTTGATTTGTTTATCCCTTACAAATCTGAGGGTGTTTTTACCCAAAATTAAAGGCTTCTAACTTGACAAAAAACAAAACAAAGAGGGTCAAGTGCTTGGTATAATTTCAAAGAAAACCTTTAATTTTTTTTAATGATATAGATTGTGTTAAATTCTGAGACTCTCATTCGAAGAAACTGATGAAAAATCAAAAAAAAACTTAAGCCAAAAATTAAATTTCTTATTTTTCTTATTTTATATTATATATCTCAGGGGGTAAATAAGGTATTTTCAAAAAACTGTTTTGTTCCCAATCATGTCACATGTAACTGAGTAAAATATTGTGTTGATACAACAAAAAAATAAAAAAAGTTACAGCACTATAAAAATAATCTATCCTCATGTAAAAAAACATCTCCAAGTGTCCAAAAGCCTCTCCAAACAAATAAAAACATAATAATTGTACATAAGAACTAATTACACAACAATGCCTAAAGGTATGCTCTCTCTCCAAAGCATGCAGGCATGAGTAACGAGATCTAATTCAGTTCCATTCTGTGTCATTTGAGTCATCATTGAGTCTATGTCATGTATTTGGTTTATCTCCTGGTGGCCATATGTAATTAGAGTGAATGATCCTCTCTGCCCATATCTGGATGACATCCACTTCTGGTTGCAGCGATCTGAATCCTAATACAACTGGTTTAAAGTACTACATAATTTCCAATGAAGTCATCTAATCCAGGAAAGCTAACATGTTTTTAGCCAGATTGAACATTATGTGCTGTGTGCACATTGTGCTTCATGTGGATTATCTAATGGTCTATGCATCAGATTGCGTTGTGTGTGTGGGCTCTTTTGAAACATAATGTCCACCTGTAAGTAATGGTATTTTATCTTCTGTTTATTTTTCATGAAGTTGTAAGTGAAAATACAACATATAAGAAACACCCATTTACATGTAACATGTTTGTCAAAGACATGTATTTTTAGAATTTAATCGGTTCATTTAAAATATTCTTTATCTAAATAATCAGATAGTTAACTATGCCTATAGAATTTAGAATCAGATGTTACAAGGGCTTTCAACTGAAAATAAAAAACTTGAATATTTTAATGTAATTATATAAGAATCCGATTAATTGCAATTAATTACATATAATACATTTTCAATATGTCTGTAGTTGACAGGGCTGTTCTCACAAGACGTGTTCTTGCATCTGTCTGTTCTATTTTTTTTGGTCTATGAAAATATGCATCAGACGGATGCTTTTTGGACCTGTGTGTTTGCAGCACTGTGGATGTCGCGTTTCACTGGCTTTCAGCATCCATAAATGGCACATTTTTAGGACGCAGTGTGAAGTTATTAATGCAGTTTAAAACTTTGAAAAATTAGTCACAAGACCCCTGCATACGGAGTTAGACTCTTCCCATCTGTCTTTGAACGCAAGAACGTGTCCTACTGTGTGTAAGGCTCCTTTACTCGTCTTGTGCTGCCTGCTCTCGGTAAGTGTGTTTGTTGCCTGTACAGCTGGAGTTGCGCTTACTGCCTCCTGCTTACTGCGACTCACAAAAACATAAAGGTGGTACTTCAAGCTTGAATTGCTTTGATGCTGAGAAAATTCCACATTACACTGCACTAAATTGTGTTCAGTCGACAGCCTTAAATATTACACAAAATTTATTAGAGGTTAATTTTTAGTCGAGTGTCATACATTTGAATGTTGATTAATTTTCAACCCAACAACTATTTCCAAACTGGGATTTTGATGGATTGTCTGATTCCAAAAAGCTGTCTACATTAAAAGTGGGTTGTCCGGTCTTCTAGACTATTACAGTGGAATTAGGCCTGTCACAATTATTAAATAATTGTATATAACCATGGTTATTTGAGATAATTATTGTGCATTTCAATGTCCAATAACATTTTACTGTCCAAATAAGGTCATTTTAAGCAGATATATAAATGCAAAGAAGGGCACCTTTGTGTGTCTTGTTCAATTAATCTCCGACCTTCTCACTGAGCCGCACAGCGGACCACACTCACAGAAGCTCCTGAAGAGCATGTGAAGAAACTTCAAAAGCACTGTGATGTCCACGCCGTATGTGGAGGTTTGAAAAAAGAAATGAGGATTTTGATGGTGCTCCGGTTTCACTTTCATCTAACGTTCGTGTTGTCGAATGTTCTTGGTCATGGGGTTCATACACGCAGTATATTATTTTTCATGTCATTCATAAGTTTTTAAAGCCTTATTTTTTTATATAATTCCCAGTTAAATATAAATAAATGACTTAAATGAAGCACACATACACCTTAAGAAGTATGACAATTAATCGCAAAAGCCCCAAAACAGACAATTAATTGTCATAATCGTGATTATTTTTTTTGACAATAAATCGTTTGCCAACTTTCATAATTGTGACAGCCCTAAGTGTAATTATCTAAAAATAAAGTTATTCGACAGCAGAACATAACCAAGTCTCACTATAGAATATCTAGAGAAAATGTGTGACAAAACAATCATACACAGTTTGTTTTTTCTGCGTTCTCTGCAGATGCACGTTACAACACTGAACGTGTTAGAGGGCCTGATCCTGCACCATATGGTGTCATGGCTTAAAGTCCCTTAGGAAAACTTAAATGTATTTAACCTGCCACACATCTGCACCTAACACACTGGAATTACTGGTCTGAAACACTGGAAGGACTAGTTACCGGTCCCTTTTTTAGATCTAAAGGTGTAGGACGTATTGCTCCGTTAATGATGTCATCTCTGTCTTGCAAGCCAGACTAGGCATAAAGTCTGGTGCAAATTCTCTCTCTTACAGCAGCTAGTTTTGGCCATGTAATCTGATTGGCCAAGAGGCGTTCTAAATCACAGCCGTACTGATATTCAGACCAACAGCACGATTGTGAGTGTGATATTGCTTCATTATTTTGCTCACTTAGACAGGGCCATCTGATACTAACCTCACAAGTTACTCTAAAGCAACAAGATCCACAAAGAGAGGAAGTGCTCATTGTAGCAGCTAATAAAGTTGTAAAATGTACTGTAAAGTTCTTGTGTGTGTTTTGATAAATGTGTTTGAGTGTTTCATACCGAGTGGCAAACATGGCTCTGAGTGAGGAGAAGGTGGCAGCATCCTCTTTCAGAGCTTTAAGTTCGTTGCGAAGCTTCATCATGGTTTCAGTCACCATGGCCTTCTCATTCTCATACTTGCTCTTCAGGTTTGCCAGTGCCACTTCAGCAGTCTGAAATGAACACATGACAGTTAAAAAACACTTATATTAAATATTATTATTATTTAAATGAAAGTTTGTTTTTCATTGGAAAATCAATTTGTACAAAACCATTCATCACTTAAATTATATCTTAATCGGTTCAACAGAATAAAACAAAAAAAATTCTACTGGTCCCACTTTATATTAGATGTCTTTAACTACTGTGTACTAACATTAAAATACATAAAATACAATGTACTTATTGTGTAACTACATGTTGTTCTGCAAAATTCTCGCAAGATTTACATTCACTGCGACTGAGTTTGAGGTGCAGGTAGGTTTAGGGTTTAGGGTAATGGTTGGGTTAGGGTTAGGTTTAGGGTTAAGGTTAACAGTGTAACTACAGATGTAATTAAATGCAGGTACTTTAAATGTAAGAAAAATGCAACAATACATACAGAATGTACATAATAAGTACACCGTGTCAAATGCTTAAGTACATGGTAGTTATTGACACCTAATATAAAGTGGGTCCATTCTACCTAAATTTAAAATTAAATGGAAATTAAACCAAGATGCATTTTAATTCTTAATGTATTCTCTGAGAATACACAGATATTGTCATTGTCCTTGCACTTAAAAATAACGAACAAACAAAATAATGGTTCGATTTTTTTCACATTAAAACAGTGACATCTTAATCGCCAACATAGGTGAAGTTTCATTTACGGTGTTTACATGCATTTTATTATGGTTATATTTCCATTTATTTTTATGGTTATATTGGCCTCATTAAACTAAAAATAATGAAAAACGTTCTGTTAAACTCATTTTTAATAACTTTTGGTTCTATATGTAATACAAATTTGGTCTTAAATGCTATAATTGTAATCATTAATATATTTTACACCAATGAACCATTTATCAGTTAGAGTTCTAATGTTTACAGCTGCTAAAGGCCATTTATTAATGACTACCTACTGCTACAAGATTACATCAGTGTACTTAATAAATGTGAACAATTTATGATTAGTTTAACTTTAAAAATATATAACCCTATATATAAATCCCATTAAAATAGAATCAAGGATACTAGTGAGAATGAACTTCTTTAATGAGCCATTTTGGCCATTAAACCATACTGAACTGTATGTAAAGTAAACGAACTATACCATTTACCTCCATCAACTTTAATAAATGACTATACTAACTATCATTTTCTATTAAAAATGACTGCATAAACATTATCTACGTATATATTAATATATGCAAACACAAACTTAAACTAGATATAGTTAGTGTCAGAATTAACACATTAATGCATGCGATTAATTAAAAACGTTTAACACGCAAATTCTTCTAATCACGATTAACGCATTTACCGTTAATACAGCATAAACCAGAATAAACACTTGTTGGAAGGGCGGAACCTTTGTAATGTGTCGATGTGTCTGCCCGGAGTCATTACACTGACGCACACACCACAACAGCGCTTCCCTTTCAGTGATAAAATGATGGAGAAAAAAGCTCTTTACACTATTTGATGTACAAAACAAGCCCAGATGGGACTTATGATAGAAATCAAGTATTTCTTTGTAAGGCACATTTTAATTACCAAAGAAGCACGTCAAATCTTAACTATCACCAAAACGCAGAATGAGACATTTTTGTTTGCAAGCGCTCTTCATGTGAAGTTCTGGCATTGATGCCCTGACGCAAATCATGACTGCAGCTTCACAATTGCTATAGCAAAGCGGATAGCCACAGTCTACCGGCAGATTAATATTGTGGAGGATAAGAGTTTAAGAGATTTAATGCCTATTGCAATGAATATGCAACCTATGGGGGACTAGTTCTTTTAATTAGTCAAACTCCCACTTAGACTTTGGGAAACATTTAATGTTACTTTAATTGGTGCTATTTTAGTTCATTTCTATCTTTATATTGTGGAAGGCTTTGTTTGGAAATGTTAATAAAGCATTATATTGTTACATATTGTTTTGTTTTCTTTCCTAAGATGGAAATAAATGCATTTTGACAGGAAGTTTATATGGTGTCAAATCATATAAACTGATTAGTCGTGATTAACTACAAAGAATTCTGTGATTAATCAAGATTAAAAATTTTAACCGACTGACAGCACTATTTAGGACCAAACGTTCTTATATTTATGGCCTTTATTACATTAAGGACCAAAAGTTATAACATTTTAGGACCATTATAAGGTGGGAAAAATTTTATTTCTTAAACGTTCAAGAGTAATCTTTTCAAATGAATAAAAATATAGCATAGTATGACCCACAAATGTTCCAAAAATATAAAAAACAGTTGCAGGTAGTCTTCCAATTTTATAGACAACTGGAGAGATTTATGGTGTCTTTGTGCCATAAAATTGTACACTGTCTGTTGTTATTTTTTTGGTTACTTTAAAATACAGACACAAAGTTTGTACTTTTAAATCAGGTGCCGTAAAATCAGACAGCCTCTTCAAATTGAGTCAAATAAGAAAAGTCTTATACTTTTAACAACAGTAATACAACAATACACAGAACACAGTGTGTTAGCATGTGCGTTGTGAAAGCTAGTCGGCTAGTCTGACCATTTACTGTCAGATATGTGGAGTTTGAAAAAATTTTTTTTAAAGGTCCACGTTATATCAGTGGCCGATACTTATTCCCATATAACTGAGAAAGTGAAATATTATTATCAATGCTGCAAGTACATTTTTTAATGCCATTTTCAATTATATGACACATGACAATGCGATTTTTAAGATCTTTTAACCATTACATGTTAATTTAATTATATTACATTTTATAAACTATGAAGTAAAACACTTATAATTCTTTCAGAAAATTAAAAAGCAATAGTTAAAATTTTGTCAGATGGCCTATCTGCAAAAGTTCAAATTCTAAGCTTCTAAACGACACCCATTTAAGTGAGTAATGTTTTATTAATTAGCTAATTATCCACAACAAGCTGTTGATTATCAGTTATCATTACTGGCCCAAAAATTCCATATGCTTATTCCATATTCTTATTTGTATATGCTAAATACTTCTGGTAATGTCATGACTGAACATTAGCATAGTGATGAGGATGAAGATGTGACAAGAATTGGTTCTAAAACTCTTCATGCTAACCTGTTTGTTTGCCTTAAGGACGGTTCTCAGTGTGGCTATCTGCTCCCTCTTGGTGCTGAGGAGTGATTTGAGCTTAAGAATCTCCTCCACGCTGGCCTCTTGTTCTCGGTCTGACCCAAGACCCAATTCCAGAGAAGCCATGCGCTGGCGAGAAAGCTCCGTCGTGCGGTCCACAGCCAGCTGCAAGTGCCTGATTTGGTCCCGGATGATGGCCACCAGGTTATAGATGTTCATGGGCTCCTTGCGAGGATCAGCCATTGGGGACGGAATGGAGAAGACCGGAGAAGACGCTCCATCGCTAGCATCGGCAGCGGGAAACAAACCACGTGTTAGCAGGATGGGAGAGCGGCGACCGCGACCTTCAGGGCTGGCCCAACCCGTAGTCTGAGTGCCATTAACTCCGGCTTTACCTTCACGGTAGAAGTCGAGCATGATGCGGTTGGGTGTTTCGTTGTTGCACATGCAGACGTGGTGATACAGGTTGGCGAGCTCTTCGCTAAAGGTGGCCAGCTCATCTTGCGCTACGTTAAGGCTGCCCTGGGATTCGCCCGCCACTTCGCTGGCCTGACGAAGCTCTTTCTCGAGTCGTGCCAGTTGCTCGTGGTCCGCTCGGCTGCTGTGCTCCAGAGAAGTGACCTGAGCGCTCAGAGATGCAACCTGGCTCTCCAGCTGCACCCGCTCTTCCTTATACTGTGATTGACAGGCTGACTGCTCCGCCTTCAATGTTTTGAGCTCCTCCTTAAGTTGACTTGCCTCGGACACAGCAACCTGTGGTTTCAAACAATGCAGCATGTCAAACTTAATGGCTCTGGTACAAACCCATTGAGCTGCCTTGCTGTCTACTGTCTACATTCGCAGCTGCATTTGAGACAGCATTCTGACCATCATGGATATGGAGTGCTCTACATAGGCAGCAACTTTGTGTGTCATACATACAGTATAGCACTCCTCACGTGAACCACATGACAGACTCAACAAGCAATTAATTTTAATAGAGTTTAACATACAATGCAATACTCTAAGCATAAAAATACTTATTACACTGCTCTCTGGAATACTCAATTCAGATAGGTCAGTCATGCCAACTACTGCCTGGTCTGATATTTCAAAATAACAACCGCACATCCAGGGATTAAGTGATTAGTGATTAGACCGGTCATCTGGGCATTGCAAGTCATCTTTACGACTTCTCGTATCACTCTGTGATCTCTACAAGCAAGCTAATAATATTACATTCATAAACGTTTCTCTGTACCTTGTACTTGCACTCCAGGATCTCAGGGCCGTTGATGTCCACCTCATAGTAGTCACTGTCCTCGTGGCTGTCGCGCTCTTTCTCGTTGTCCAGAGCAGACTGGCGCTCTTTGCTGGCCTGAAGCTTGCGAATGGCACTGAGGTTCTCAGTGAGACGGCTGACCTTCTCGTGTTCCTCAGATAGTGCTCCATGAGCCTGCTCGAGCTGCTTCTGAGAATCCTGCAGTGTAGACAGCAGCGTCACCTTCTCTCGCTCCACCTGAAAGGAGAAATGAAATATCAGATACGGTTCAGTAAGAATAGACAAGAATCTTTTTTTATCGCAACACGACCAGGACCGTTAGAGAGTAAACAATAAGGATTTTTCCGGCAGGTGATTTTAACATGGAACTTTTTTGACCATGGAACTTCCCCCAATAAATAGCTTTTTTTTTTTTTTTTGCAATATGTTGCTACAATGTAACTCCAAGGCACCAATAAATTCACTTTTGCTGGAAAATGATGGCAAACTGACTTTGATATTGGTGGGCGGCACAACTGGCCATAGCTTTTGAAAATCAAATCACAGATGAGACATATTGCTGGTAAAGCTAAGAAATCATTCAAATTTGACAAGGAATCCATTGTTTTGGTCTAAAAATGAACAATCTGCAGGGGAGAGTGTTTTTATATAAACTGCAGCAGTGCTCAATGCATCATATCATTGAAAATGAATAAGTTCATGACGCTTTGTCGCTGCGGATTGCTGGCAGTGTGAACGCCCCTATTTATAATTTTCAACCTATTCTTACTGATATTTCCAAGACCATCAAAAGTCATTCTCACAATTTTGATCAAACTTAGCAAGACAATTTTACCACCAGTGTTGGGTGTAAACTGATTACGAAGTATCAGATTACAAATTACAGTTACTGACTTTGAATTAATTACTTTAAAGTACACATAATAACTCATAAGGGGCGAAAAAGGTGAGGCAATCACAAGAACAGGTTTTCTGGGGATATTTTTTTAAACAATAAGCTAAAAGCACCAAATTCCAGCTTTTTAAATGATTCAAGAATAGCAAATTAACTGCACAATTGTGCAGAATTAGCTGCAAAAATAAAGGGTATTTAGGTGTGGCTTGCTTCTGTTTCACAATTTTTTTTTATTTCATTTACTGATTAGTTCAGTGACCACTTCTGGAGATGCTACTATGTGGCGACAAATGAGCGTCTTATGTGCTATGAGTGAGTCATATAATAATTTTGAGTCATTCACGTCCAAAATCTACCAAGAGACTTTATAGGGTTTATGCATTATAAGAACAAAGCAGATCTATAATTTTCCTTCAGTTTGTCTGTTGAGCATGACTTTTCATCCAAAAAGACAAAAATAATAGTCTAATAATAATATCAAAAACATCCTTACCTTCACATTTATTAAAATTTGCATGTCTGACAGAAGAATGTTTAAGTATTATAAGAACAAAGCTGTTTATAATTTATAATTTCAACTGCTGAGAATGACTTTTATCAGAAAAGACAACAATAACAGCCTAATAATTATTATTATGAGTTTCAATAATGTCCTTTTGTCATTGTAAAGCACCTTTCACATGACTTGCTTCGGGGCGTCAATGCTCCCCTCAATGCCAGAGTCGAGCACCACTTTGCCCTCCACATGACAAGAGTTGCAGAAAGCATTACTGAGGGGCAATTTATACCATGCAAGAAATCGGGAGATGTGCACAAACATTGAAAACATGGCAGTTGCTTTGATTGCAAAAAGTAATAAGAGAACTGGCGTCACATCATAGACTTCAATGTATTCGGCAGCACTGACGCATGTCATGTGAAAAAAAAAACAATGTGTATAAAAATCAGTCACTTTTACACATTAACAGCTCTTCCACCCCTTTCTCTCCTTGATGAACAAAGTAGACTCGCATGCCGATGCCGAAGTGAATGAACAACATGCTTCTTCAGCTTGTTTTTAAATTGAGAAGTTTCACGAGTGCCGCTTGTTCTGAGCCCTCCACGCTCCTGTCAGATGCAGAATAACTGTGCGTGCGCTGCTGTAGCCAAGCACGCGACTGGCCATAGCTGTAATCAATCAAGTGATCTGCCTCTGTAGGACTGCGGTTGCCAAGCATGCAATTGGCCGCTGCGGTAATCAATCATGAGGGAGACCTTATGGTGAAATTTAAAATGTAAACGCACATTCTGTTGGCATCTGGTTACCTAGTTGTCTTTTAAAGTCTACATTCCCAAAAGTAATGAAGCGATTGCTCTCTTGAATATCAGAGCATTATAAAGAGACCTTATAAAGATATAACTTTACACAGAAAAGGTTAGTATGTGATTTTATCACACTAAATTCATGTTAACACACGATAAACATATTGTTTACGTCTTGTGGCTATACTTTTGAAACGGAGTATTTTAATGTTTACGGATTGGCCCCATTCACTTCCATTGTAAGTGCCTCACTGGAACCCAGATTTTTGCTTTTATTTTTGTGGTCATCAACATCATAACACAAATGCTGTCAATTGAGCTTAACTTGTATTGAATCCGGAATATTCATTTAACCAGAAAAACGAGCGTTTTAGAAAGTAACTTAAAAGTAATTAGTAATGCAATTGCCTTTTCGATTCAGTAATCAGTAATTAATCTGATTACAATTTTAGAAAAGTAATTAGTAATTGGTAGTTGGTTACTTTTTTGTGTAACTTTGTGTAACACTGGTTACCACTGCAGCATATTGAAATCAGCACAATTCTGCAACAATAGCCTCGTTTCCACTATCAGACCAAATGAGGGCGTGCTAGTGTGTGCCAGGGCCAGTTGCATTACCACTGTCACTTCCAGGGCTTCATCGTTCTGCCTCAGGGCTTTGAAAGGGCCAACGGCCAATAGTCTTTGGCCCGCCAATTATGTGTATGTACATATGAAGAATGAATGTAAGGTTCAGTGACAACAGCACTCCAGGATATTGAGCCATCCTTATTAATGAGCACTGCCATTAAATGGCACCAAGAGCTTTTTACAGGTTAATTCGCCCTGGAATAATCTGGTTAAGTGTCTTGATCAAGGGCACAATGGTGATAGCATATGGTGCGCTCCTTGCAGGGATCAAACCAGCAACCTTCTGTTTACCAGCCCCGAATCTTAAAGGTATAGTTCATCTAAAAACATGAAAAGTCTGCCATCATTTACTCATTCTTATGGCTTTCCAAACAATGGAGACATTAGGCAGAATGTAAGCTTTTTTTAAATACAATGAAAGTGAAAGGTGACTGAGGTGGTCAGTTCCTAATATTCTGTCCAATATTTACTCATGTGTCACACAGTCATATGGGTTTGGAGTAAATGACAGAATCTTGACAATATAACTGATCCAAAATCAATGTTGAGTTGGCAAGGTCAAATGTAGGCTACATGCTGAGAGCCCAAAATAGTGCACAATACCTGTCTGGAATTACACTTTGGAGTGCTGACCTTTGTGCAGTTTAAACGGAATAAATATTATTTAGCGTTATTACACTGCTCTCTTGAATACTTGATTGTGATTGGTCAATTGCAGCATTCCACTCAAATACTTTTGTATATTCAGTGCTAAACTTCCTTTTTAGCTGTGCTAGTTTTGACTCTCATTTCACTCTGTGCTCTCTTTCTTCATAAATCAAATCAATTATTCTACAAATCAATATTTTATGCCCATTTATTTATTTGGTAAGTAATGCATACTCAGTCGGCCGTTATTGCAAATCAGCCCCCTCTAGGGTGATACAAGAGTCCGTCTGTCTGGGTTTATTTTGCCATAATGACCAGCTGACTGTACATTATCCCATACTTACAATATCCTTCCACATCACAGAAAGAAAACTGGTTTCAGTGAGTACTGAGTTTCAAAGCAAGACTCATGTTTTATTCTCCAGCATAAAGGTCTGCAGTTCATTTATTATTAAAGGCAGCTGTATAAATAAAAACAGAACGTCCTTAACTCGCCGGAACAAGCCACAGGATAAAAAAGTTAGATGGATTTGATCTGCATTAACCTGCACTGACATGATTCAAATATGTGGCAAAACCTCATGGCACCGACTGGACCCGTCATCATTGAATATTTTAAGTTCACTTAAGGGCAACAGTTTTGAGGAGTAATTAACTAAAAGTAGCAACGCAACTAATTTTATTTTATTTTTCAGTAGCTATTTTCACAATAGTGCTGCTTTTCCAGTGACAAGCTACATTTTCCAACGAGTAGCACTGTATTTGTCACAGTGTACTGTGAACACGGCAATGGAACTGAAATTTTTAGTTAAATGCTGCTGTTAATCACTATTTTTCAATTCAGTTATATAAAATAGGGTGTTTTCTAGTTTCTTAGTGTATATTAAATATAATTTTATGTTTAATTTAATGTTGTCATCCTAATTGTTTGACCCTTACAAAAATGAACCATGTTTTTACCACAATATTACTATAGGAAAACCATGTTTCATTTTTGTAAGGGTCAAACAATTAGGATGACAACATTAAATTAAACATACAATTATATTTAATATACACTAAGAAACTAGAAAACTTTTTATATAACTGAATTGAAAAATAGTGATTAACAGCAGCATTTAACTAAATATTTCATTTTCGTGATGGATGTTCCTAATTAAACAGTATAGGGCTCCACCGATTGATCGGCCACCGATCGAAATCGGCCGATATTTGTCTTAAATCTGTGATCGGCGATCAGCCGATCGTGCCTAGAATCAGGGGCGATCTTTTTTGCAGCACGCAGGGAATCACACATACACTGCTCCTCTAATGAATGAGTGTTTGCTCAGCCCTTGATGCATGACAGAGTGGCCTTTGGAGGGTGAGTTGTTGGCAATTCTAAGCATTCACGAATTTAAACTTTCAGACATGATGAAATTCACAAGAATATGCAGTTTTGTTTTTAAAAAAGTGTAAGAATTACATGTGTATGAATAGTAAGTTGCCCATTTTCTAGAGTCATTACGGTAGTAATTCTGATTCGTTGTACAGTGAGCAGGAAGACGATAAAAGGCTGCTAATGGGTATAAAAATGAATTAAACAACAAATAAACATGTGAATACAAATCTGAGTATACATGATGTAACGCGAGTCATGACAATCAGACGTTGTGTGCGACAGAGACTGTTTGAGCCATCATGAGCGTTTTTAGCTCTACTCTCTTTGACGTGAGCACTCTCGGTGTCAATCAAACATGCAGCTCTGCAGGTGCTCTCAATATCTCATTATCAGTCACTCATCCCAGTGCTATTCTGTAAGGATCCCAATTTAAATCAGATTAATATTGGTCACAATACCACTAATAAAAGATGTAACTGTTCAACCTTCAATAACAGCACCGTGTTTTCACACATTTGCTTAATAATTAGTGATTTGTGTTACAATAAGATGTCAAAGACAGTAAACAAATCATAGATATTAATGGTTTCTCACTGGAGCAGTTGTAGTGCTTGTAATGGATATATTTTTCTTATTTTTGAAAGTATCTCTGCTGTGTGTGATGCTCTCATGGTTTGTTGCCAGTATGTCACAATGACCTTTTGATATTAGCAACAGAACTATAAACTATTAATAACTGTTTTCAATACAAGTAAATGTTAGCAATTAGGGCTGCAACTAACGATTATTTTGATAATCGATTATTCGAATGATTATTAGAATGATTATTCAACTATTCGGCGATTATTGCAATGATTAATCATTAGCTCTCAACCATTATTCAGCTTGTGCCCCGAATTAAAATGTTGTACTAAACATGCTTACTAACAATAAAGAGGACAAAATCATCTTTTAAAAATACCTCTAAATGACATTCACTGAATTAAAGGAAAAAACTTTTTATTAAGTTTAATTCAGTAAAGAAATTCACTGCAAAAACTCCTATTGTTATCAAGTGTTTGTGTCTTGTTTTCCATTTAAAATTGTCTAAAAATCCTTAAAACAAGGTTAATTTACTTGAGAAGCAACATATAAGATATTTAGACATGCTTTAAGAGAATGTATCTTAAATATAAGTGTTTTTTGTATATAAGTGCATTTTTTCACATTGTTATACTTCGCCAAGTGCAATAAAGACAAAATATACTTATATTCAAGATCTATTCTCTAAAAGCAAGTCTAAATATCTTATATGCTGCTTCTCATGTGAATGCATCTTTTTTTAAAGGATTTTTTGATATTTTCAAATATTTGTATTTTTAATATTATATTCAACATTCTCAGATAACACATTTGTCTTCTGCAGTATAGCTCCTAAAGTAAATGTATGTTGTTTTAAAGGAGTTTTAGATATTTATATTGGAAAACAAGCCAAAACAAAAACAAATCAAAAATGTATTTCGTTGCAGTGTGTAATGGGGTGAAGACTACCCTCTCTCACCTTTTTGTTCACTTCAATCCATCTTTAACTCAAAAAAACAAACTCTCTCTTATTAATAAAGCTGCGTATTGCCAATTTTCTTCACGATAAGAATAAGTCATGAGTCATCACGTTATAATCTAGCTGCATGAAGCTGTGAAAGTTTAGAGTGTGTCTGGACTGTGATCTGTGTAATTCTTTCTCTCCTCAGTCAGGTGTGAACTGCAGTGCTGCTCTCATGCATCATCATTAGAGTTTAATGTGATCTCATGTTACGTTAAATGACATCAAACGACTATTCAACAACGAAAATTTTTGTTGACAATTTTTTATTGTCGAAGTTGTCGATAACATCGATTAATTGTTTCAGCCCTATTAGCAATTCACAATTAATATAATTTTAATGTAATTTTGGTAACACTTAAAGGTTTAATTTCTTTAACATTAGTTAATGCATTAGGTATCATGAGCAAACAATAAACAATATATTTTTACAGCATTTATTAATCATTATGTTAATTAATAAAAATACAATTGTTCATTGTTAGTTCATAGTGCATTAATGTTAACTAATACAACTTTTGATTTTTAAAAAATGTAATCGTATATGTTGAAACTAACATTAAGTTCATTAGTTCATGTTAACTACAGTAATGTTGTTAAATAATGTTAACAAAATGAACCTTTTTGTAAAGTGTTACCGTAATTTTACTGTGTGGGGCATAAACATATAACTGCAGCATATAACTTGCAAAAGTGTGGCAAAGGGCACTTTAAGAAAAAAATGTAAAAAAAATAATCGGAGATTGGTATCGGCCTCAAATTTCTTGATCGGTGCACCACTTACACAGTATATAACTAAAATAAATCAGGAGATATTATTGCAGAATTAAATAATATCATCTGATTGTTACACATCTAAAAATATTTTTTTTTCAACACCTTCAATGTAGTTAGCTACTTTTTGTTAGTAACTTGTAGTGTAGCTAACTACTTTTTTTAAAGAGCAGCTTGACTGTGGTTTAACTACTTTAAATTATGAGTAGTTTGGAGCTTAGGACTCTAGTTTAAAAGCAGCTTTCCCATCACTGGAGGCCAAGCATGTAGTCTCAGCTGCTCTTTTAAGGTGTCTGAAATGAATTTGTTGGTTGATCATTAGCAAATCTCAGGGGTCATGAGGGCTGGGGGAGGGTCAGGTTACCATAACGACTGTAAATGTGCAGAACTGTCTGACAGTGCTGCTGGCTACAGCTCATGTTATTTATAAAGAACAAACAACACAAATCACTCCTATGGCTCAGACACACTGTGTGTCCAGCTTAGTGTGCTCACACACATAAATAAAAACACACACACACACACACACACACACACGCGCGCGTGCTCATTCAAAAGCTTGCTGTTTTGAGCTGGCTGGCACACAGTGCAAGACCGTGTCCATGGAGATGGCTCTTAAAGGTCAGAGTTTGTAGGTTGACTTTCTGGCAGATGGCTGAGCTGACAGCTCTTTGTGTCAGAAGGGGGTGGATCTTTACGGGCTAAACACAACTTCCACTAATAGGATTTAAGCAGTCCAGCTGTCAGCCAATCAAACATGCCACACACTGAGGCGTTTTTAAAACATAATGGCAAAAACATGTTGGCAGTTATATTTAAATAATTACAAATAATACATATCATTTGTATATATACTTGTGGCCAAAAGTTTGGAATAATGTACAGATTTTGCTCTTATGGAAAGAAATTGGTACTTTTATTCACCAAAGTGTCATTCAACTGATCACAATGTATAGTCAGGACATTAATAATGTGAAAAATTACTATTACAATTTGAAAAAAATTAAACTACTTCAAAGAGTTCTCATCAAAAAATCCTCCACGTGCAGTAATGACAGCTTTGCAGATCCTTGGCATTCTAGCTGTCAGTTTGTCCAGACACTCAGGTGACATTTCACCCCACACTTCCTGTAGCACTTGCCATAGATGTGACTGTCTTGTCGGGCACTTCTCACGCACCTTACAGTCTAACTGATCCCACAAAAGCTCAATGGGGTTAACATCCATAACACTCTTTTCCAATTATCTGTTGTCCAATGTCTGTTTCTTTGCCCACTCTAACCTTTTCTTTTGTTTTTTCTGTTTCAAAAGTGGCTTTTTCTTTGTAATTCTTCCCATAAGGCCTGTATCCCTGAGTCTTCTCTTTACTGTTGTACATGAAACTGGTGTTGAGCGGGTAGAATTCAATGAAGCTGTCAGCTGAGGACATGTGAGGCGTCTATTTCTCAAACTAGAGACTCTGATGTACTTATCCTCTTGTTTAGTTGTACATCTGGTCTTCCACATCTCTTTCTGTCCTTGTTAGAGTCAGTTGTCCTTTGTCTTTGAAGACTGTAGTGTACACCTTTGTATGAAATCTTCAGTTTTTTTGGCAATTTCAAGCATTATATAGCCTTCATTCCTCAAAACAATGATTGGCTGATGAGTTTCTAGAGAAAGCTGTTGCTTTTTTGCCATTTTTGACCTAATATTGACCTTAAGACATGCCAGTTTATTGCATATTGTAGTAACTCAAAAACAAACACAAAGACAATGTTAAGCTTCATTTAATGAACCAAATAGCTTTCAATTGTGTTTGATATAATGGCAAGTGATTTTCTAGTACCAAATGATCAATTTAGCATGATTACTCAAGGATAAGGTGTTGGAGTGATGGCTGCTGGAAATGAGGTCTGTCTATATTTGATCAAAAAATGACTTTTTTTTTTTCAAATAGTGATGGAGCTGTTTTTTTTACATCAGTAATGTCTTGACTATACTTTGTGATCAGCTGAATGCCACTTTGGTGAATTAAAGTATCAATTTCCTTCCGAAACAGCAAAATCTGCACATTATTCCAAACCACTGCATACATTTTTATGATCTGAATACTATTTTTATTTTATTTTATATAAAATAAAAAAATAGTATTCAGATCATAAAAATGTATGCAGTGGTTTGGAATAATGTGCAGATTTTGCTGCTACAAAGTCCAGATACAAGTTCAAATGTGTAAAGAGAACTGGCTTCTTTTCTACTGAAGACTTTCACTGGAATTACTGTTATTTTTGCTGCTGCATCCTGCATACTAGTTAACAATAAAGTTTTGCACATGCTCTTATGTAATTGTTTTTTGTTTTCCTATTTTAAAATGAAATAATGTATTGTTAGAGGTTTTTGTTTCCTTACACAAAGAGAACTCCCAATCAGTTCCACAAAGTGAATTATAGATGTTCTAAAAACATTAAGAAAAAAACAACACTGGTATCGGATCGGGGTCGGTATCGGCCGATACTGATTGTTCAGGTATCGGAATCAGATCGGAAGAGAAAAAAATGGTATCGTTCCATCCCTAACTTTAATTCCGTAATTTGCGCACTAGTCAGAGTGCATAATTAATTGCGTTTATTTTTTTTACGCATTATTTTTAATAGAATTAATCGCATTAAATCAACAGCTCTAGCAAATATATATTGAATATCAATATGAACATCAAATGTTTTACCTGCAGCAGTTGTTGTTTTAGTTTCTGTATCTCGGAGATGTTGAGTTCACTCAATAGATTGTCCACAAGGCTGGAGGAGGGGTGGAACATCTCCCCTTTTTTGGGTGTGGAAATGCGGTTGTCATCGCCGTTGGTGATCTTGTTAAAAGTGTTCTCGTAGCCGTGGATGGGTTCGTCATTGTTAGGCTCGACTGATGTGTCGTCGCTGAACTTTAGTCCATCGAGGGAGATACTCAAAGGACTGTGGTACATCGAGTCCCCTATACTCATATACTGAGACAACTCCTTTCTCAAAGCGGCCTGTTTTAACAAGAACAAATATAGTGCAATTAAATGTGAGTGTGGCATATACAGGAGCATTTGTTGACTGGCATACACATACTGACATTTATGAACTTGTACAATTATTAATCTTACACAGTGATGACTAAGACTTTATAGATATTACAGTTTCATTTTCTGTTAATGCATAATTTTCTGTAAAGCTGCTTTGAAACGATGTGTGTTGTGAATAAAAATGACGACTTGAAAAATGATTTACTACTATGGAGGGGAGTTGGTATTGTCTGCATTATTGCTGGTCAATGTTCATACGTGTCAGTCAGATGACTTTGGCTATCACATTGCATCTCGTTGTTATTCATTTGAGCACTGCATTTTTTCGATGGCGTGTAGAGTTTCAAACAGTTCAATACATGGGATTGAGAACCAAACCACAAAGAATTAGTAAAATTTTTCAGAAAAAAAATTGTCCTTTAATTTCTCTACCACAGCTCACAAATAAACCTGTCTCATAACACTGATCACAGCAGAGTATTCGGTGTCCGACAGTGATTGAGAAATAAATTTACTGTTGAAGGCCGAGAATATGTACACAAAGCAGAGCAACAGAAGAATTAAGAGACACTCTTCTCTGAGGGGGTTTTACCATGCTGACTGTTAGCACTCCAAAGAACAACAATATCAGCAAGCTCAAACGCTCTCAATCATTTGAGAATTGTGTCTCAAGCAGATGTAAATGCACTCTCGCCTTCTGCTCTCTCTCAGTCTTGATGGTCTCCAGTGCTTCTCCGAGCTGTCTTTCAGCGATCTCCTTCAGGCGGATGGCATCTTCCAACTGACTGTTCAGAAACTGAGTGTCTTCCTCCAGACGACGAATTTCATGCTTCAGACCTTCAAACTCCACCTACAACACACAGCACCACACATACATCACACAACGCAACTAATCAATCAGTTCTGATGGCAGAATTCAATAATATCACCTGATTGTTACACATTTAATAAGCGACATTCCATTGCAAAAAGTAACCATGGTTTTACTAGAGTAACAGCAGTTTAACCATGGTACTTGTAGTAAAACCATAATAACCACAAAATTAACCAGGGTTACTACATTAAAAACCATGGTTAATTTTCATAAGGGTTCAACAAATTTATACTTATAATAATATACACTAATAAACTAGAAAACACCCTATTTTATATAACTGAATGAAAATATAATGATAAACATTCACATTTTTAGAAAAACAAGTGGTATTTTGCTTCAAAAAAAGAAGGCAAAAGTTCCTTTAAGGCTGCGCGAGGCTCAAGTGAATAAATGTATCATTTATGTGAACCAGCTAATTCACATGAACCCTCCGAAATAACCGACTCACTAAAATTAATTGGCGTTCCCACAGCTAAATGTAAGGGAATCGTTTATTTTAACCGGTTCATTTACATAAACTGTGTGACTGAACCGATTCACTTATTCACTTAACCAATGATTTGTTTTTACCAGCGTTACATGAGAGAGAGAGGACGGTTTAGGTGAGTGTGTTTGATTACTCCCTCAACTCCCTCAACTGCGTTCGCAATACAATGCAATGCAATACAATGCAATACAATACAATACAACGTTACAGCTCATTACTGGAAAAACGACACTATTTTTGGTGAAAATGGCTGAACTATTGTCACGCTACTAAGTTAGCAGCATTGCTACTTTAATTAACTACTCTCCAACACTGTACCTGTCTTTACCAGACAGCACCACTGATGGAATTGCATAGAGTGACCCTCAAATTAACAGCACCAAGTTGTTTAATAATTTAGGTATGTGCATTATTTAGTAATTTTGTAGTCGAGCACTTTAACCCGCAAAAAACAAGCAATTGATTACTTGTAAATAAAAATGTAAGTAAAAAATAACAAGTATGACACGTGCGTGTAATTTACATTTAATTTTATTCACAAGTAGAGGAAGACCGATATATCAGTTTTATCGATTAATCGGTGCCGATAGCTGCATTTTGGAACTATCGGTTATCGACAAATATATTTATCCATATTTTTGATTTGATTTAATTCCTGTTGGACTCTTGTAGCCTCTATGTCTGTGCCCGTCATTGTAAGGAAAAAATACGATTTTCTTTTTAACATTCTAGAAATCGATTTAATAGGCCTTTTCCACCACCTTGATGATCGGTATCGGCAAAATCCACTATTGGTTGGCCTCTATTCACAAATGTTACCAATAACATTAGAATAAACTAACTTTAACAACCTATGCTTTTCTTTTTGGAGAAAAAAAAAAAATGAAATTAACAATATGCATAAATAAAATAATAAATAAAAAGATTTAAAAGCAACTTTGAAAACCACTACTGACAGCATGAGGGTAATGCACATATATAAACTCTGAGTCTACATAAATGCTATCACATTTTTATCATTTCACATGTTATAATTTAGAAAAACAAGTGGTGAAAGTTAGCTTTTTATCAAATGCGCTCTGTCAGTGTTCAGAGATTTCACGCATTTACACATACTGGTCTAATAAGCTTCAGAGTTTCTCGTACCGCTTCACATTTTCTTTCCACCATAAAAAGCAGATCCTTGTCCATTGGTTTGCATGACTCCAAAAAGAACCGAATACCAACAGAGTACAATTTAATTAGAATCAAAATATAACAAGTATTGCCACACTTGACTTCACACTTGGCCAAAGAAGTCATCATATCTTCTTCTCTTATTCAACACCTCAACGACACACATCCACAGTGCCCTCAGTGGACTCAATAGTAACTTAGAAATTTGGTGAAAGATTCAGATGGAAAGTACAATTCAGCACAAAGGGAAATCAATTTGCGATATTCGAGTAGCGTTTTTAATAGTCGACTAGCTGCTGCAGAACAATTACTTGATTAGTCAATTTCTCGTGCACATCCCTCATTAAATTCATCAATGAATAATCCCAAGACTCATTGGATGTTTTTAATTTGATGTTGAAGTAGCTGGCAGTTACCTGGCTCTGTTTCAGGATGGACACGTGTTTCTGCAGGGTGATGTTCTCCTCCTCCAGTTCACTGTAGTCCTGCAGCAGACGAGACTCCCGGAACTTGAACTCTTTGATGTCATCACGCAGACGTGACCTCTGCAGCTCCACCATCTGATTGTTCTGTAAGACATGGACCCAGAACTACTGATCATTGTGTGTTTAAAGGACATGAGAACTAGGAAATCATGGCAGACACGTTTCCAACAGAATTGTTGAATCTGTAGAAGTGGGTGTCTAGACACGTTAGACTGCTGCTCAGTTTTTTAATACAGTCATGGTGTCAAACACAGACATAAAAAATTAAGTCGTTTTGACATACAGGGCCCCAGACTGCGACTAAATAGTTGCATTTTGGAACTATTTTTCCTGCCGTTGCGACTATAGAGATGGCTAACTCTCTTATGTTATGCACTAATGCTTTTCTGTTACATATAAGAAACATTAAACGCTCCAAATGTGAAACGAAACAACACTGTTACCTGGACCAATTACATTTGTGCTCAAAAGTTTGCATACCCTTGGAGAACTGGTAATATATGTACCATTTTTAAAGAAAACATGAATGAGCAGGCAAAACACATTTCTTTTATTTCTTATGGGATTCATATTCAACTGTAGGTTATAACAGAATGGCACAATCATAAAACAAAACATGGCAACAATAGAAAAAAATGAAATGACCCCTGTTCAAAAGTCTGCATACCCGTAGTTCTTAATACTGTGTATTGCCCCCTTTAGCATCAATGACAGCGTGCAGTCTTTTGTAATAGTTGTCTATGAGGCCCCATATTCTTGCAGGTGGTATAGCGGCCCATTCGTCTTGGCAAAATGCCTCCAGGTCATGCAAAGTCTTTGGTCGTCTTGCATGGACCGCACATTTGAGATCTCCCCAGAGTGGCTTGATGATATTAAGGTCAGGAGACTGTGATGGCCACTCCAGAACCTTCACGTTTTTCTGCTGTAACCACTGGAGGGTCAACTTGGCCTTGTGCTTAGGGTCATTGTCATGCTGGAAAGTCCAAGAGCGTCCCATGCGCAGCTTTCGTGCAGAAGAATGCAAATTGTCTGCCAGTATTTTCTGATAACATGCTGCATTCATCTTGCCATCAATTTTCACAAGATTCCCTGTGCCTTTAGAGCTCACACACCCCCAAAACATCAGTGAGCCACCACCATGCTTCACAGTGGGTATGGTATTCTTTTCACTATAGGCCTTGTTGACCCCTCTCCAAACATAGCGCTCATAGTCGTGACCATAAAGCTCTCTTTTGGTCTCATCACTCCAAATTACAGTGTGCCAGAAGCTGTGAGGCGTGTCGAGGTCTTGTCGGGCATATTGTAACCGGGCTTTTTTGTGGCATTGGCACAGTAAAGGCTTCTTTCTGGCAACTCGACCATGCAGCTCATTTTTACAAGTATCGTCATATTGTGCTCCTTGAAACAACCACACTGTCTTTCTCCAGAGCAGCCTGTATTTCTCCTGAGGTTACCAGTGGGTTTTTCTTTGTATCCCAAACAATTCTTCTGGCAGTTGTGGCTAAAATCTTTCTTGGTCTACCTGACCTTGGCTTGGTATCAAGAGATCCCTGAATTTTCCACTTCTTAATAAGTGACTGAACAGTACTGACTGACATATTCAAGGCTTTGGATATCTTTTTATATCCTTTTCCATCTTTATAAAGTTCCATTACCTTGTTACGCAGGTCTTTTGCCAGTTCTTTTCTGCTCCCCATGGCTCAGTATCTTGCCTGCTCAGTGCATCCACGTGAGTGCTAACAAACTCACTGACTATTTATACAGACACTAATTGTAATTTAAAAAGCCACATGTGTGGGAAATCAACCTTTAATTGCCATTTAAACCTGTGTGTGTCACCTTGTTTGTCTGTAACAAGGCCAAACATTCAAGGATATGTAAACTTTTGATCAGGGCCATTTGGGTGATTTCTGTTACCATTATGATTTAAAAAGGAGCCAAACAACTATGTGATAATAAATTGCTTCATATGATCACTATCCTTAAATAATAAAAGTCAGTTTTTTTTTTTTTTTTTGCATGATCAGTCATATTTTAAAAATCAATGCCAAAATTTTCAGAATTCAGCATGAGTAAATTCACATTTGCATCCAGACTCAAAATCAATGCTTTGTTGTCAAATGTCCATTTCACATTGACAAAATATTCAATATTATTGGTACTTGCACTTACAGTATTTGTGCAATACAATAATAATATTACTATTATAATTAGTTTCTGTCCTTCATTTTTGTTTTGTTTTTAAATGAAGGATCACTTGATTGTGCATCCAATCAAACTCTAATGTATTCTGGTCCAAACCTGGTTTATAACATGGTAAAAGGATTTTTTTCACCGATGCAACCAAATCTGGTGCTGGTGGCACCATTTGTACCACCATCTGTGCCACCATCACTTGATGGCACCAGTGCCACTGCTTTCATATGTCAATGACTGGAGCACTTGCCTACACTAATTAATATACTTAATCAGAGGCTTGATTTCAGTAGATCCCTCTATCTGTACACCTCCCTTATACCACCATCTCTAACCCTCCATTTTTGCCCCATCTTGCTCACTGCTTGGCCACATGCCAAAATACATTCCATAATTTCAACAGCGGTTAATTACCCTCTCTAGAGGATTGCTTCACTAATCACACACAAACACGCACACTGTCTCCTTCTAACCGAAAACACAGCAAGACAAACAGATGGGGCTGGAGGGTTGGGTGGAGTAGATGGGGTTGGAGGGTTGGGTGGAGTTCGCCCCACCAAACACAAGATTTACACTTATCCACACCCACTCAATCACACGCCACAGTAACTAGTCCTTTCTCACGGCAGTCTGAACGTGACAATGACTGAAACGCTCACACCATGGGAGACCCACTTAATGGACACACACATTCACAAACATGATAATGAGTCAAAATTGTCCTGGGAAAGTTTCATGAGTACCTTACAATTCAATGCTGATATTTAATGTGTGAGTGTGTGTGTGTGTGTGTGTGTGTGTGAGAGAGAGAGAGAGAGAGAGAGCAAGGAGAAAGATAGTTTGTAAGGAGACGAGTGTAATATAATTTTTGTGTGTATTGTGTGTGTGTGTGTGTGTGTACGACACTCTGATTGTATCAGTGCTATTAAAGCGGTAATGAAATGCTTATATATATATATATATATATATATATATATTAGTTTTATTATCTTTCCTGAGGTCCATTGATAATGTTTATAACTTTTTTTGCATTAAAACAGTCATAATTTAGTAATACATATCAGCCCTCTGTCTGAAACGCTTGATTTTGGCATAAGCGCCTCTTTAAAACGTCCACTGTTCTGATTGACTAACATCGTGCAACCCCTCAAATTCAGCCATATTTAAAACTCAAATCTGAGGAGAATGAACAAGCTCCACAACATCATAAAATTACATTTCAGGGGTTACACATAACACACAACCAACACATTGCATTTGAATATATTAAACAGTTCATCTCAAGCACAACTGTTAACACTCATACCCTGTCTACACCGGACGCGAGAGTCGCGTCGCATCAAAAGCAATAGAACCCATTATAATCAGTGAGTAAACAGAGTAAACAGATGTCCCGTTCCATTTTGTGCTGCACGCACTGGTGCTACTACTGCCAACAACACACATAAATGGTTTAGAATGTTTGTATCAACGCGCCTCCCATACAGTCATGACATTTGAAATATTCATGAATGGAACTGTTTGCTTACTGTTTTGCATAGGGTCCAAGTGTTTTTAACTGCCCCATCCTTCAATAATAGTTCCTTTGCAAAGCTTGAACCGTTTTATGAATGTTCACAAGCAATCCATGCTGAAATACGCTGAAGACACATCCACATGACGCACACAGGTGTGTTCAAAGCACGGTGTGAACTAGGCACACACATCCAATTTCCAATATCATCCTGCACTGAAATGCATATCACCAGAAACGCATCTAAACGGTCAGAGATGTCCATCTAGTTCATGTTTACATCCACCAACAATTAAAAATTGCTCAAAACAGCAAGAGGCAGCAGCTGAATGACAGAGTGGATTCCGCACTTCAGAGTTGTAACTTGACACCGCGTCTTTTTAAAAGCGCCGCGAGATATGTATTAAGTGGTGCTTGGTTTCAAAAAATGCTTTTATTGCACTGGGGATTAAGTTTTGAGTTCTGAAATTTACAGAATGTTCTTATAGTAGAATGACCTCTTATATGTCAAAATATCAAGGAAAATTTGAATCCTCATGACAT
Organism: Myxocyprinus asiaticus; assembly: GCF_019703515.2. Classification (NCBI taxonomy): domain Eukaryota; kingdom Metazoa; phylum Chordata; class Actinopteri; order Cypriniformes; family Catostomidae; genus Myxocyprinus; species Myxocyprinus asiaticus. The sequence continues at coordinate 44,959,654 of NC_059367.1, forward strand.
GACCCCTTTAATATTTTTTTTTTTTTTTTTTTTTTTTACATTTTGTCAGGCTGATATTCTTTCTGAAAACAAGCAAATCCACAGTCTGCTGAAATTCTTGAAAGAGGGATTTGGGATTTTACTGCAGAAAAAGAGAGGATGGAACAAGGAAATGAGTAAGACATGCAGAATTGCAAGCAGAAACCCCCAACAGAAAACACACAAACACAGGTTTTGAATTTAGTGAAAAGTCTTGTAATGCATGATTATCATCAATCATTGTTTTCAAGATCGATCATTGCTTTCACTTCTGAGTACTCAAGTACATCCATAACATGTACACATTTAAAATGTAGTCTCTCTCTTCTGGGAAAACGGAGTGATGATATCATCCTGCATTCATGAGCGTATATAAGTTTTTGTCTAATGAAATGTTCTCTAGAATGAGAATGTCCCTCCCCCTAACCAAACACAACGCAATAACATGACACACAATAATATCTTTCTCATGTTAAAGCTGAAGTATGTGACTTTTTCAGTGTTAAATCACTTTCTTCTATCCCAGCTTAATATGCAGAGACAACTATAAGTAAGCTGTTCATTGGTTTATTTTCTGTGAAACAGTTAACACTGTCTTTGTGGTGCTATAAAAATTATTTTGTTTTGAGCAACCCCCTTAGATCCGCCCCAACAATGAGATTCGACCAATGGCGTAAGTTTGGCTCTTTGTTTGATCAACGGCAGATGAGGGGCGTATTCAGAAAGCTGTTTGAAAACACTGTTTATTTTTGGCACTAGTGTCGCAGAAATCATACAAACTTCAGCTTTAATCGGAATTTCGTCCTATGCAGCTGTGACAAGCGAAGGGCGACAGGACATTCTGCATCAAACAAATAATGTTTGGCATTTTTCCACCTCCAGAGGTTTGAGTGATCGGATTTATATCCGTCTCGAATCCATCTTGGAAGGCATTTACACTTGGCCTTTTCATTATCAGATAGCTATTAGATCAGTAAAAACACATGAAGTGACCAAGTGTAAATAAATATCCCCTTTGTTATCATGGTCACGTGTTTTGTACTGACCTCTCTCAGTTCTTGAGTGATGGTGGCCAGGCGCTCGTTCTCCGATTCGGTGTTGGTCAAGATGTTGCGTGCCTGCCGCAGTTCTGCCTGCAGCTCCTGCATGCGCAGCTCGTAATAGGCCTCCTTACACGCCGACTCCTGGATGAGCGATTCCTCGCGGCTCTCGCCGTCCGCCGCAACCTTCCTGTGGTTGGAGTGAGCCTGTCCAAATGCCTGAGTGAAACAGATAGAAGAGAGAAACGTTAGGGTAAATAGGAAGTAGATTAGAGCGGAGGCGTTTCAACTTTTGGGTCGAGACCCAAATATGTCTCAGGTCTGTTCAGGTCGCAGAGAGCAGGAAAAAACAATGCTGAAGTGAATAAAAGACAACTAAGCATTTAATTGTGCAGAGTTAGGATAGCAACATAAATGGGCTTCTCAGCTTTTAAAAGGGAGAAGAAAAAGTTTTCCACATCTTTTGTTGTTGATGCCCAGACCTGTGCATCCACTCAAACTCTACTCTAACTTGGTAAAAGCTAGTCAAATTAGACTCAAACCAACATGGACAGGTTGCGTGTCATGCCCTCATCCTTAAAAACCAAACTACACAAGTTGAGAGAAAATATAAAAATATTAAATATGGGTTCATTCAAAGCAAAGACAGACATGGTTTGTGCTGCTGACCAGTGTGTTTTATGGAGTGGATTATTGGCTCCCAAGAGTACGAAACTGTTGAAAATCAAGAGTCATTTAAAAACCAAAATTGTCTCATGTTGAGAACCACTGGACTAGAGTTTCAAACTGTGTCTCTCCATGGATTTGCGAGCTGCTAAAGGCTGTTTTGTATGAGTCTTGTTTCACTGGCAGGTCACCCCACTCATATATGTATACTGGAACAACACTGTACATTTCACTATGTGTGCAGCATTACAGAGCCATTCGGTTTCAAATACAGAAAAGAGCAGAAGTGAAAAAGATACAGAAAGAATGAAAACAACATGAGGAATCTATATGACCTTCATGATCCCTGTACCATTAGTTACGGTACCATCATTATTTGCTCAGACTCAAAGCACTAAATAGTTGGATAGGTTCACACAAACCAGGTAAAAATGTAAGGTGTCATTCACACAGGAAGCATTGGTAGCCTTGAAAAATAGCTAGATGATGAGCAATGGAATGGAACAGAATAAAAGGGTCTAGAAATGCATTTTTCAAGGTTCCCACATCTTGTGTTACTGCCGTGTGTGTGTGTGTGTGCCTAGAATATTTCACTTACACAAACATACACAAGCCGAGATGTTCAAAGTAGATTCTCTCTCATTGTCTTTGTATCATTATCCTGAGTAGTAAAGTGAAATCTGAAGAAGTCCTGCACGTGTCTGTGCATACACCGATCAGCCACAACATTAAAACCACCTGCCTAATATTGTGTAGGTCTCCCTTGTGCTGCCAAAACAGTGCCAACCCGCATCTCAAAATAACATTCTAAGATGCTATTCTTCTCACCACAATTGTACAGAGCGGTTATCTGAGTTACCGTAGACTTTGTCAGTTCGAACCAGTCTGACCATTCTCTGTTGACCTCTCTCATCAACAAGACATTTCCATCTGCAGAACTGCCACTCATTGGATGTTTTTTGTTTTTGGCACCATTCTGAGTAAATTCTAAAGACTGTTGTGTTTGAAAATCCCAAGAGATCAGCAGTTACAGAAATACTCAAACCAGCCCATCTGGCACCAACAATCATTCATGTGATTATCTAATCAGCCAATCGTGTGGCAGCAGTGCATAAATTCATGCAGATATGGGTCAAGAGCTTCAGTTAATGTTCATATCAACCATCAGAATGGGGAAAAAATGTGATCTCAGTGATTTGGACTGTGGCATGATTGTTGGTGCCAGATGGGCTGGTTTGAGTATTGTCGGACTGATACCCGATCCGTCTAAAAGCTTCAGTATCGGAGCCAATAATGATCCAGGTATCGGATCCGTTATCACCATTCATCAGCTATCAAAGTATTAATTATCAGAGATTTGTCATAGCTAAAACTGCTAACTGGAAGTCATTGTAAATGTGTAATTGTGTATTTGTAGATTGTCCGCTTGAATTAGTTTTTGTTTTGTGACTGAAATTCATCTTAATGATCAATAAAATGTCTGTCTGCCTGTCTAATAAAACCTGAGATTGAATTCTAAATGTGTAATTAGAACACTGAACAAACGGCACTTAATACACTGAGATCTGAGCAAATCTGGCATTACTTTCCCTTAAAGCAATGACCCACTGCCCTAATTCAACACTGTGTGTGTGTGCGCATGTGTGTAGAGCTGTGTATTTAACCTTTTGTAATGCTGACACACTTTCTTCATGTGAACATACATCCCCACAGGAACTGGCTTTGTGGAAGAAATAGATGGAATCTCTCTAAAATACTGGGGGAATGGACAAAAAACACACTCTGTGTCATACATACACACTGATACTTATAATAAATATATGCCTCCTGACACGTACATACATTTTCTTATCATCTGAGCAACCTGTAATTCACTGGTGCATGTAATTGTGTTTTTATGAGCTGTGTCAGCAGGGGGCAGTCAGCAGCCCTCAACAAACTTCACAAGCAGCTCAGCCACAGAATGAGAGCTGCTCACAGGACACATTACAGAGATTCTATTATTTACTGAGATAACAACCTCCCCGCTTTTACCACTGGAGAGAGCGTAGCGGTCAACAAGCGTTTGCGGATACCATACAAATGAATGGGGAGAGTCGTAAACTGACACCCAGTGTTTCCCATTAATTACCTAGACTGTGGCAGCCCGTCTAATTTGTCCCGCCACAGTTTCATAATGAACAAAAATATTTTTATACTTCTCATAATAACATAAAAGATGTCTAACGTTGTGTTTTGCGCCGGTGCTTCGGCAAAGCATCTCTTACTCCCAGTCTCACTGCTCTTGACTGGATAACTTTAGTAGCTTTAAAGAGTATTGATGTATTGTAATCACAGAGTGAAGACCAGTAGTAGTTTTATGTTTCATTTCATTCTGAATGTTTACTTGAATACTTGAAACTGCTGTTAAAAACTTTTACAGCTGTTAAAAAAAGCACTGAATTTTCTTCATTTGCATTTTTAGTTCTATTATTTTTAATCTATTTCTATTAATTGCTGTTTTTTATCATCATTTTATTACAGACTGTTTACTAGTCTTGAATAATTTCTTAAGAACCTGAAACCATTTTTCCATAATTAACAAATTAGTTAGTGTTATTATTTGTTGTGGTATTGAAGCTGGTATTGAGAATCGTCAAATTTCTCTACAGACTACTGAAATTTTGGTTTTGTGATAATGTATAGTCTTTATTGTATATGGTAGATCTTGCTGCAACAACATGATGAAAAAGTAGATCTCATTCCATAGAAGTGTGATCATCCCTGCTGTAAATAATAGAGATGGAGGCTTTTCTTTATTTGACTACCATCTGTAACATAAAATAATTACCATATGACAATAGCCTCCTCCCCTACCCAGTGCAGTTTACATTTCTGTTGCAGAGAATTGAGTTGACTGCACAGGTACACTATTAGTTTGGGCATTGGTCATAATTTTAGAAAAGTAAACAACAAACTTTGACATGTTACTTGAGCATGTAACTTAAATGTCCTTTTTTCTCTCTGGACAAGTTACTTTTTTACTCGGACAAGTAATTACCAATTTACATGAGAATGTCAGGCCCTGGCTCAAATGTATGCTCTAGTCGATTTTGTGTTTTGACCATTTGTGTCTCGTTAATGCTTTGTGGGTGTGACTTTTTTGCTGTGTCATAACCATTCATATCTATACAACCAATGTGTTTATAGAGGTCTGCAACCCAACCCAGGCCCGACGAGACCCCAGAACCCAACAGGATTCGGGCTGGGTTCGGGTCAGTTTTTCAAGTAGGACTTGGGGTTTCTAATGAATGAAAAAATAAACAGGCTTACTGAACTTGTTTCGCGCACATGCTTTCACTCACAGACGCGCAAATTGACGAGTTAGGGGCCGTTCACACCAAATGTGTTTTTGCTCGCATCTGCTCTGTTTTCCCATTGTTTTCCTATGTAAACACATGCTGGATGAATGTCTTTGACTTGCACCGTGTCTCACTTTTTCTTCAGCGTCTCATGCAGGACCGGCACTGTGTAAACACTGTGTCAAATTAAAAAGAACTTCAAATTTTCAAAAATGCATGTTGAGACACCTGCGCTCTGTTTCATTCTTTGTTCTAGATAGTTTTTAGTGCAGATGTCACAAAGATTCAATGTTTTAAACAAGTTCGGGCTGCATAGAGGGGACTGCTGCATTGTTTGATATTATTCCATCCAGATTGTTCTGCACCAAGTGAAGTTTCAGAAAATAATTAAATATTTATATATTTTTATATTTAAATACCTGTATTTTAATTTGAATATCTGAATTTGTATATATTACATTTATAAAATTATAGCATTAATAATTATTTGAACTATGATGTATTGTTTACATTGAATTTTCTTTATTTGGGGGTGCCTTTTTTTAGCAAATATTGATTATATGCAATTAATTGCTATTAATTCGATTAATTCTTCTGCATGTTTTAATTAATTTGAATACAAATTGTAATTGATTGACAGCCCTAGTTTTGAGGGAATCAAAATGTCCTTTAATCCTTCCTTGCCAAAGTAGCAAATATAATTTCAGTGCCTTTAGCAGATTATTTAAATACACTGACAAATCACAAGCTCATATTTCATCAGTGTTTCCTGCATACTCACGGAATCGGTCAGAGCTGAACTACCTGGCTGTAAAAACAGAATTCTGGAGGAAAACTATATTTTGAACTAGCAAAACATTATAAAAGGTACTAAATGAAATAAATTCGATTAAATGTGGGAGAGCTGCCATCAGAATTAAGTAGTGGTCAACTGATATGAGTTTTTCAATGGGCAAAGCTGATGCCAATACTGGAATGTAGAAAGAAGCATGGCCAATATAAATGCTGATAAACATAATACAATTTATACACAAAAGTGCTAAAGTAAAACCTTGAAAACAGAAAGTGTTGATTATCATTGACAAATCTACAGGTATATTTTGGAACTAACACAAGGGACTTCTGTTAATCGTCCAAGGGAACATGGTTATCAGCCGATGCCGATAATCGCAAAATGGCCAAATATCAGGCCTATCCCCCGAGTTAAGACAAGGGCATCTCTGTGACTGTCAGTGCTTTAATTGAGTGTTTGTCCCAAAGCTGCTGTTCATCCTGATTCTATAAATAGATCAAAAGAGGATGATGAGGTCAAATGAGAGAGAACAAGCATGAATTCATTTTGTCAATGAAGACCACTGCACACAGATCATACTTAATGATTTTAAAATAAACTGTATGCTAATAATTAATTAAATAGAGTAGGGATGTAAACAGTTAACCGACTGACTGGCATTGACAATTTGTTGGACTAATACTATCGGTTAAAAATTAACCGAGAGGTTAAAGGAACAACAGAGAGGTAATTTGATGGGATTATCATGTAGGGCATGTTATGTACACACTAGGGCGCTGTTAACACATAAACCACTGTCTTCCTCTCAGTGTGAATGACAAGGAAAGATAAAGCATTTGCCGTGGGACCATTTTGTCCATGAAGATGACATGTTCTGATGCAAATAGGATTTCAAAGTTTAGTAGAAGCACGAGTACAATGCGGTACCATATGAAAAACAAACATCTGCAAGCCTCGACATCTAAGAGCATATGTTTACAGCCACAGTTGCACGGGAGACGGGAGCTTTTGGAGCAGGTTTCAGTCACTGGGCTTCCCGTCAACCGGCTGCTTGCCATACTGACCCCAACCCATGTAAACATATTTGGATTTTTCTAAACAAAAACGATTAGGATCGCCAAATTTGTGGTTAGGCTAAGACTGCTTTTATTCTTCCATTGGTAAACTGATTAAGTTACCGCCTCGTAGGTTAATTTGGCATGTAAGCGATCCATTCAAAATTAGTTTGTTATGAAATATAAGAAATAAATATACGGTTGTTCATTCAAATGTTTATGTAACTATTGCTAAATATTAGGCATGTAACGATACACACATTTTACAATACGATACAAAGCCTCACAATATATGACAGGATACAATAAGATAAAAAAATAAATAAACAGCGCCCACAAATGTTTCTCTCAAACTTATTCAAGGATTTGACATGAATGTCTTTTAAATCATCACAACAGCACATATGGAGTGGTGTTGGTGTAGTGGACTAAAGCACTGAACTGGTAAGTGGAAGGTTGTTGGTTCAATCCCCACAGCCACCACCATTGTGTCCTTGAGCAAGGCACTTAACTCCATGTTGCTCCAGGGGGATTGTCCCTGTAATCAGGGCACTGTAAGTCGCTTTGGATAAAAGCATCAGCCAAATGCATAAATGTAAATGTAGCACTGCATTTATTCTGTTTGATTGTAATGAGAAAAACTAATATGAACTCATGTTTTTCTTGAGAATTTTTTTTTTGTCTACACTCATTTATATTTGTATATCACTTTTCACAATAAACATAGCTTCAAAGCAGCTTTATAGAAAATCATACCTTGTCTGAAAGCCCTGTGAACAAGCTGAAGTGACTGTAGCAAGGAAAAACGTCTTTCAATGTTATTTAGTGGTGAAAAAAAACTTGAGATGAACCTGACCTCTGGTTTTACAATATATGTACATAATCCAATATTATTTAGTGACTTGAGCAAAAACCGGTCGGCTCACGGAAATTAATTGGCCTCTTCCCTCATTTCACGTTGCATGTAAACTTTACCGGCATTATCACCGGCTTATAACATTTATAACAAGTGTTGTGCTCAAACCCATTTACATTTCGACTTCAAAACCAAAGAATAATAAGTGTCATGTAATCGCGGGTTTCTTACGCTGTCAGATTTTTTAATAAGCTTGTTTTTGGGAGTCATGTGACACCATACGAGGTTCGGACATGTGAACGGCGAGCTCTGCGCACTTTGATAGTTTTAATACTATTAATGACATAAACCAGTGAGATTTGATACACTCTGTTCCATAACTGTTCTAGGAGGACAATATTTCAAAGAATTCAAAATCCTCGGGCTCTGGAGACATTAAAAGACACTTACATTCTCAAGCTGATACCCCTGAGCAGGCCCCGAGCCCGTGAGTCGATTTGGTCGGAGAAATTAGGGAAATTCGATGAGAAATGTTGAACATGTCAGCATTGCTGAAGAAGGTCCTTGCTGATTTGGAGGATCTTGCTGTAATACGTTGATTGATCACTGCCATGGAGACGAAATTCACTGATGTGGTTACAAGAGTGAGGGATGTCAAGAAACGGATTGAATATCTGGAGTCATTGGAGAGGGAATTAGCTGCTAATCCGCTAGCAACCAAGGTGGATTTGGAGCGTGTCTGGGAGAAGTTGGAGGACATGGAGAACCGTAGCCGGCGGAATAATGTCCAAATGGATTGTGAGGGAGGTTAATACACCTATTTGAGAGTGGAGTGTTAAGATCCTTTGAAAATTTGGTTCAACATTTTGGGATTCCCAGATCTCGGTTCTTTAGGTATTTACAGCTGCGCTACCTGCTCTGTACTATTTTTGGGAGTAGCATACACCCCCCAAAGTGGCAGATACTCTGGGAGTGGTGATTACTGCTTTTGGAAAAGGTCATGAGGCATCAGTGTATTACTCCCTGCTAATTCAGAGTCTGGGGATGGAGCTTTAACTTCTATCAAGAGATTATGGGAGAAAGATTAAAACTTGGTACTGGAAAAGGGAATTCTAAAACATCAAGTCTACATCTAGAGATGCAAGGGTGCGCCTTATGCAATTCAAGATTTTACATCGATTCTTTTGGACACCCTTTAGATTTTATAGGCTTGGTCTTAAAAGACACACCCACCTGCTGGCGATGCCAATCAGAAAATGGAGACACAACCCATGTTTTTTGGTGGTGTGTTAAAATCCAAGAATTTTGGTTGAAGGTTCAGAGTTTTATGTGTGACGTATTGGGCACTCAAATTTCATTTTGCCCCAGACTCTGTATTTTAGGTGATAGGGCGGTCATCAATATAGGGAATAAACACATAAAAAATTGGGTCCTTACCAGTGTTATGATCACCAGACAAATTGTTTTAAGGGGATGGAAGTCGGCTGGAGCATCCCCACTTCAGGAGTGGTGCACGGAGATGGGGAGGATGGCGGCTTTCGAGGAAGTGTCATCTAGAAGACTGGGGAACTTGGATTCGTTTGTTGAGAAATGGGGCAACTATTTGGCATTCGGGGAGGGGCAGTGGAGAGAGAAGTATAGTTATAAATGTGTGTGATTGTTTTTTTTATTTTTTTATTTGTATATACTATACTGACCACAGGAATGTTTGTTGAGGGTCAGGGTGGGGTTGGGGATTTAGAGGGGGAGGAGTAATAGTAGGGGTTAAATGCTGATTCTGTGTATATATGTTTTGCTTTTCTTTGTTTACTGTATGAAGCAATAAAAAAAAATTTAAATCACAAAAAAATAAGCTTGTTTTTGTTACTTACGAGCGTCTTGATCAGTATCATGCTCCGTGTCCTCTGGAGAGGCTGGCTGATAAATTGCTGCTGTTTCTGCATCGCAAATCCACCGATTTGCGTGGTGATGTCGGCATAAATAAAACATGTTTGGTGTACTGTAGCGCCAGGTCGTGACATCGTTGTTTGGCAAATTCGACAAGCTGCAACACTACAATCTAATTGGAGTTTGCCATCGATCTTTTAGCTTATGTACTGTAGATCTGTTGCTCTACAAGGCACACTTCCAGATCAAAAATATAGTTAAAAAGCCTTTATTGTCAATGGCTATAACAATAACAGTTAAAAACAGTTGAAAAAAAAAAGAGGGCTGCAAACCTACACGTATCGGCAAAAAATGCCTTCTTCAGGGCACCTGTCGGATTAGGAGTGTCCTGATGTTCAAGATCAAAAGCTAAAGGTTTAAAGTTCAAGAACTGGTTATAACTGAAAAATGTCTCTGTGTTTATCAGACATATTTCATAACCAAATATTAAACTGCTAATAATATTATCAATGCACCTCAATACAGTGATACCATAATACCGTGGTCATTTTTGTGACCGTTATTATACCGTGAAAATGTCTTATCGTTACTACCCTAATCTCTATACAGTATATACACCTCAAAGTGTATCTATATCTAAACCCAAGTTCCCAAAGCTGCTGGTGCACAGCAGTGGCGCCACAACAAGTCCTGAAGTGGGGGAACCACTGACAAGTTGTGACATCTTGAAATGTCCTAGGCCCATTCAGACCGCAAACAACTTGCCAGTCAGTTCTTGAGTGGGAACTGCATGAGAGAAGTGGCTACGTGCTCATGACAGCTAGTTTCTTTAACATACGTGACAGTTTTTACACTACTATCTGATTAATATGTACACAGTAACCTCCAGTACAAGTGAACTTCACCTTTTGTACCGAAAAATTCAGAACTATTCGTTGTTCCCAGAGACCACAATGAGAGTTGACCAGTCACTCAGCAAACTGAATTGTTAACGTTCAACTCTGTTTATCGAACACTTAAGTAAATGAGGCTAACACCTGAAAGTCGGTTACTGGGCCATCAGCTTTAGATGTTGGCAATATTCTCACCTAGCAAACCGGCAAAAATCCCTGCCAGACTACAACAAAACACCAGGACTGTTAAGAACCCTCTTGTCAAACAATGAGTTTTTGTTTCTTAAGGATATAATTAAACACAAATCTGCTGAATGAGTCTTTCAGTGTTTTTGAACACTGCCAAAAACGTCCCACACAGCAGGCCAGTCATCTGTGAGTGTGGGAGGTTTATAGACTGTTTGTTTCGGAGCTAACAGTTGTACAGACACACGTGTGGATATTCTAGGGTTTGTCAATAGTGCCACCAAAGTTACAAAGCGTATGTATATTGGGGTCCAAAATCTGAGGCCACTAGTGAAAGTTTTCTTGAGTGAAAACCTGATGATCGTGTCAATGTTCCAAAGAGTATCTTGTTTGCTTCAATGAAAACAAGCAAATCTGACCATCCATACAAAGTGTTGACACTATCAATAGCTGGATTTCCTTCCACATATTTTAATGTGAATTTCATGATACTGCATTAAAATGCTGGCTGGAAACACTAAGATGTGAATAAAATCTCTAAAATGCAAATAAAAAACATATAGGCTAACTTGATATTCATATTTTATTCAGTAAAAAGACATGCACATAAACTACGATGGAAACACATTAACCGAAAAAAGCTAAAAGTTTGGAATAATGTACAGATTTTGCTCTTATGGAAAGAAATTGGAACTTTTATTCACCAAAGTGGCATTCAACTGATCACAATGTATAGTCAGGACATTAATAATGTGAAAAATTACTATTACAAAAATAACTTCTTAAACTACTTCAAAGAGTTCTCATCAAAAAATCCTCCACGTGCAGTAATGACAGCTTTGCAGATCCTTGACATTCTAGCTGTCAGTTTGTCCAGATTCTCAGGTGACATTTCACCCCACACTTCCTGTAGCACTTGCCATAGATGTGGCTGTCTTGTCGGGCGCTTCTCACGCACCTTACAGTCTAACTGATCCCACAAAAGCTCAATGGGGTTAAGATCCATAACACTCTTTTCCAGTTATCTGTTGTCCAATGTCTGTTTCTTTGCCCACTCTAACCTTTTCTTTTTGATTTTCTGTTTCAAAAGTGGCTTTTTCTTTGCAATTCTTCCCATAAGGCCTGTATCCCTGAGTCTTCTCTTTACTGTTGTTCATGAAACTGGTGTTGAGCGGGTAGAATTCAATGAAGCTGTCAGCTGAGGACATGTGAGGCGTCTATTTCTCAAACTAGAGACTCTGATGTACTTATCCTCTTGTTTAGTTGTACATCTGGTCTTCCACATCTCTTTCTGTCCTTGTTAGAGCCAGTTGTCCTTTGTCTTAGAAGACTGTAGTGTACACCTTTGTATGAAATCTTCAGTTTTTTGGCAATTTCAAGCATTGTATAGCCTTCATTCCTCAAAACAATGATTGACTGATGAGTTTCTAGAGAAAGCTGATTCTTTTTTGCCATTTTTGACCTAATATTGACCTTAAAACATGTCAGTCTATTGCATACTGTGGCAACTCAAAAACAAACACAAATACAATGTTAAGCTTCATTTAATGAACCAAATAGCTTTCAACTGTATGATGGCAAGTGATTTTCTAGTACCAAATTGCTTATATGCTTAGAATTAGAGTCCAACCGATATGGGATTTTTGAGACTGATACCGATTTTAGAGGGGGGAAATTCACAGATTACCGATATGGTGGCTGATATAGATAATTTTTGAGCTGGAATGAAAACAGACCTTTTCTATGTGGATTTTTCACTGATTTTGCACTGATATGACTATGCAAAGGTTCTCAGATGGCTGCTTTCTTAAACAAATATTTTTATCAAAGAACATTTGACATTATTATTATACATTGTCAACAAATTCTAGAAATGAACACTCAGAAAATAAAGAATAAATTAAAATACAATAAATAGCTTAATAAACATCAGTACTGTATGTCAATTGCTGACCATTTAAATAAAGAATAATTAAAATAACATAAAAATCAGTACTGTATGTTTAATATAAGTCAATTGCTGACCATTAAAATAAAGAATAAATAAAAATACAATAAATAGCCAAATAAACATCAGTACTGTTTAGTATCAGTCAGTTGCTGACCATTTAAATAAAGAATAAATTCAAATAAATTAAATAGCTAAATAAACATCAGGGGCCGGTTGCACCAGCTATACGTACGTTACAACTTAGTCTAGTTGTGGCGTAAATGGGCACTAGGTCACAATTTACACTCTACTAAATACTTGAACGTTGAACCATTAAATTTAGGTAGGACGTAACCCTACGAATAAACTAAATATATATGGCAGCCTCCGACCTTTAAGCGGCTCTTCAGCATGAAACCGATCTAACAGTGCCGTTTTTAGGGTGCATCACCCAGTGTCAAGTTTCAATACATTCAAAATATATATATAAAGGATATCAAAATGAATAAATGTCTATTTTTCAAGCCTGTTGTATTAGTATTTATCACCCCTTATTTATTTTAGATACAGTTCCTATATATTGTTATTTACACAGGGCAAATATACTATTTATTAAATCTACATTTGTTACTTATCCTATTTTAATGTCTGGAAAACCAGACTTTTAAATATTACATTTTATAAATGCAACGACTGGAATTGTTCGGTTGAAGGGGTACCAAACTGTGAATCCTGAACAAAACAGTTTGGTGAATACATGTTTACACATTAGCTTCCACTCAGCTGACAACAATGAAAGTACGCTACGTGATTAGCTAGTTAACTATAAGCTCGTTGCTACGGAGAGTAAAAGAGGGACTTTTTTTTACTTCCAAGCATTGTGTCTCACCAACTACGGAAAACGTAGCGTGAAATCAACACTCAACAGACACAATCCACCACCACACTGTTGTCTGCTGAGCTGCAAAATGATGCTGTGATGTTTACCTTTCAATATGCTACATTACTGACTGCACTGACAAACTATAGCTGGCTAACAGCAAACAGATGTGATCAACATGAGTGACAGGGTTGTCAGGGACAGGGTTAATTAGTTATATAAAATGATGTGGTAATTTTTATTAAATTTCCAGTATGTATTTCACAAACTAGTTAGCAATTTAATGAGAAGAGATCGCTCAAATCAGCTCAGAGTCAGCTCTGTAAACAATGGAGTCAGAGCACGCTCTGCTGGACAAACTACGCTATGACACCAATTCTAAAACATTGTTTTCTGCATTATATGTTCTGAAAAAAAGTTGTCATATCAGCGCATATCTGTAAAATATACACCGATACCGATATATCGGTGAAAGGCTAATATCGGTCAGGCACTACTTAGAATATAGCGGCCTAATATCTACAGACCAATATCTATAGCTTTGGTGCTGCTGGCTGAAGCTTTCAGACGGTCCCTTACCAACCCTCCACAGTTTTAGCACATTTTAGCACAATGTGAGGACTTTCAGACAGTCCCTTACCAATTGTAGGCACATATTAATGATCTTGAACGATTTCGCGGTGACGCCATCAGACCAGCTTAAATACGGGACAAATCGCATCCCGTATCGATTCGAAACGGGACGCATCACTTCATCTTTAAATATGGGACGATCCCGTATTTTATGGGACGGGTGACAACCCTACTTGGGACTGCCGCTCTGAACTGATGGTGTCCAGAGATTGGATTGCATTCAGACTAGCACAGTAATGCATGGAGCTAGCGAATGCAACGCTATGTAAAGAGACCTTGTCCAAAAAGAATGATTCGGAGCATTGATGGATTATTGTGACTGGACAGCTAATAATTAACATCAGAGAAATGCAGCCTCTGATCGTTTATGTAAACCTGGAGATATTAGCACGATTCGACAACAGAGGTCACTGTTGCCCCAAACACTGCAAATGTACAGTTCTGTCCATCTAATTGATCATTTGTAATCATGACAGAAAAGACCTCGCGACCCAGCAGACAATGACCTGTGACCCACTTTTGGGTCACGACCCAGCGGTTGAGATCGGGGTACAGGAGTCCATATGCAAGCCAAGAGTGTTGTAAGCAGACAAAATACATCTGGTTATCTAAAACAAGATCTACACAAATGTTGAAACAGAAGTGTTGGTCATTGTGTTGAGGTCAGCTGGCAGGAAAGAGCAGGACATAAATCCTCAAGGATTTCATTGTTCCAAGCATGAAAAGAGACAAATACTAACCATTTAACTCCATCAACATTACCACAGCTGAGCAAGACAACATTTACAACAATACACTCACATAGCTACCATACAGATCAACACTTTAACCTTCAATCCAGCACACAAACACCACTCAAATACACCCACAAGCCACCATGTCCTGCAATCAAATGGAAGATTTCATAGTAATTTTAGAGTTCACATTTGTGTAGGTGAATAATTTTACAGTGAATATATATAGGTGTGAGTGAGAAACAGATCAATATTTCAGTCCTTTTTAACATAATTCTCGTCCCTGCTCAGTAGTTGACGATATGAACGAAAAATGCGAATCACCAAAAACAAAAGAAGAAGAATGTGATAGTGGATATTTATAGTAAAAAAAGTACTTAAATATTGATCTGTTTATTACCCACACCTATCATATCACTTCTGAAGATATGGATTAAACCACTGGAGTCTTATTGATTACTTTTATGCTGCCTTTATGTGATTTTTGGAGCTACAAAAGGACCTACCGAGCTGAAATATTCTTCTAAAAATCTTCATTTGTGTTCAGCAGAAGAAAGTCATACACTTCTGGGATGGCATGAGGGTGAATAAATGATGAGAGAATTTTCATTTTTGGGTGAACTATCCCTTTAATAACAGGGCTGTCAATCAATTATCTGCTAATCATGCCTTATGGCTTGAAAAATGTGGATCCTGTACCAAAATCAATTGAGAACCACAGCTAGGTTCATTTGTTTTTTCTGTGTTTTTAGTAGGGATGCACCGATACCACTTTTTCTCTTCCGATCCAATTCCGATATCGGAAATCTCAGTATCGGCCGATACCGATCCGATATCAGTGTTGTTTTTTGCATAATCAGTTTACAATATCTTTACATTATTGTGTGGAACTAATTGGGCGTACTCCTCAATATGTAAAGAAACACAAACCTCTAACTACACATTATTTCAATATAAATGTATAGCTTATTAAGAAACACTTTATTATTAACTAGTATACTGGATAATGTAGCAGCAAAATTAACAGTAAATCCAGTATATGTCATCAGTAGAAAAGAAGCCATTTAATTTTTTTATTTGCAAAAAACATTCAACTTGTATCTGGACTTTAAAGATTCAGATCTCTTTTTTGTTCAATTTAGTTGTAAGATATCAGTCCACTTTTCATTCACAGATATTTTTTGAACTTAAATATTGTTATAAATTGTAAACAAATAATAATAATAATAATAATAATACATTATTATTATTGACTTTTAGAATTTTAAATACAACAGTAATATATTTCAATCATGCACCTTTAACTTTAAAACCCTGGGACTTTTCCATTAAGTCCTGTATGTGTCTGTTTGTAGGCAAGTTCACAGTAGTTTAATTCGCTTCTCTCGTGGCGTTCTAAATGCATATTATAAGTTAACCGAACTATTGAGCATCTACATCTGAGATGTTGTTCGTGAGAAGCGCTCAAATGTTGCGCAACGCGTGAAAGCTAAAAATAGCCGCGAGTGTGTGTGTAAACAGAGCTGGAACTGTGCATGCATTTTATATATTTACTTATAAAACACAGCCTTTTGTGATTCACAGAGCTATTGCACGTCTTCAAGTGACTTTGAATAAAATGCACGAGTCATATGAACTACTTTATGTTTTTATGGTTCTTTTATGTCATTTTTGGAGCTTGACAGTAACGAACATGACTAACACACAGTATCAGATTTGGATCGGGCTCGTCGGATTGATACACGATCCGTCTAAAAACGTCAGTATCGGAACAGATACCGATCCAGGTATCGGATCGGTGCATCCCTAGTTTTTAGACTGTTACAATGGTCATGTAAGGACATGTTAGGGCATGTTATTCAAATCAAGTCCATCGAGAGGAAATGATTGAATGACTTCCTGAATGCTTCCTTTTCCCTGCAAGTGCACACACAGGATGTGAGTGTGTAGGACAGTGGCAGTGGGAACCTTACCTAATTGCATTAAAAAAAGTTACAAAAAAAAGAGGGGGGCCTGGGTAGCTCAGCGAGTACTGACAGCGAGTACTGACAGCGAGTACCACCCCTGGAGTCACGAGTTCGAATCCAGGGTGTGCTGAGTGACTCCAGCCAGGTCTCCTAAGCAATTTGGCCCGGTTGCTAGGGAGGGTAGAGTCACAAGGGTTAACCTCCTCGTGGTCGTGATTAGTGGTTCTCGCCCTCAATGGGGCGCATGGTAAGTTGTGCGTGGATTGCACATGCTGTGAGTCTCCACGTGTCATGCACAGCAAGCCACGTGATAAGATGCGTAGACTGACTATCTCAGAAGTGGAGGCAACTGAGACTTGTCCTCCACCACCCAGATTGAGGTGAGTAACAGCGCCACCACAAGGACCTACTAAAGTAGTGGGAATTGACAAAATTAGGGAGAAAAGGGGATTTGGTTGCTTAGGAGACCTGGCTGGAGTCACTCAGCTGGGATTCGAACTCATGAACTCCAGGGGTGGTAGTCAGTATCTTACTCACTGAGCTACCCAGGCCCCCAATTATTTGTGACTTAAATTAATAGTTCACCCAAAAATAATCATTTAGTCAACCTCATACTATCTCAAACTGACTGTTTCTTTCTTTTATGGAACACAAATGAAGATATTTCCAAGGATAAAAGATGTGAATATATCCATACAATGCAATCAATGGGGTCCAAAGCTTTTAAGCTCCAAAAAGGACATAAAGGCAGCATAAAAGTAATCCATACGACTCGAGTTGTTTAATCCATGTCTTCAGAAGCGATACGATCTGTTTGGGGTGAGAAACAAACCAAACTGTAACTCTTTTTTTACTATTAATCTTGACATCTGCAGTCTTCTTGGCACGATACATCGTTCTGCACATGCATCAACCGTGAGGAAGTGACCCCATTGACTTGCATTGTATGAATATAAACACCTTATATCTCCATCAAAATATCTTTGTTTGTGTTCATACACATCTTAAATGGCAAAAGAATGCTCATTTTTGGGTATTACTTTAAGAAGGACATCTTTTCAACAAAACTTCATGATGGTATTTCTCTCAAGTCACTCTGAATTCAACTTGCAAACTGACACAAAACCATCGTTTCTTCAGTTAAACTACTGTACTTGACCCGCTAACCAATGTAGGACACACTGAATAAGTGCTGACAGTTTTTTAATGAACGTGATAAGCTGGTGAAAAAAAGACAGGAAGTATAGCCTCCAAAAACCTCACAGAGAACATAACTGTGTCATGAAATTACTGATCGAATTCCAAAATCAAGACACCATGCAGCCTAGAAACTGAAATGACCTAAAAACAGTCTGGACTCAGTTCCAGCACATTTATGGATAGCTTAACAATCGACTAAAACAAACAGAGCTTTCCAAAGACAAGTGACACACACACTCACTCACACACACCAGATTTCACATGATTTTTTAATCAGTCTCCTGACCCTCTCTCTCATTGGTCAAACATCTGTGTGGAAATATAGAGTGATTCTCTGGCTGTGTCCACAGTGAGATGAGTGAGTACAGTGAAGTCTTTTATCTGCAGCTCAGCCCAGGGGAAAACATCTGCATTCCCATCATTTCCGTTTAGGTCGTAACTCGTTTGGCTGTTTAGGCGGGGAAAAACCTTCCCGCAAAAATTCAAATGCACCCCTGTCACATTTAGCCGTTAAGCATGACACATTTACGTGATTCCTCTATAAAACATCTTTGCTTCTAATGCAAAACTAAAAAGTCATGGTTATTTTATAGGAAGGTGGATACAACCTCTGTATGCTGCATTTCTGGCAGATCTATAAATGATCATTATAAACCAGTTGAAACAGTCTTGATTTGAAAGAAGCTACTCTCTTCATTCAACAGTCAGTTTAACCTTTATATTCTTGCCCTTTTTAGGGTAAAACAGGGGTGAACAATATTTATATTAAAAAGAACGTCTTTAACAGTGAAAAAACAAGATGAAAAAAAAGCAACAATTATTAGAAACTTATTCAAAGATCAGATCAAGAATATAAGGTAAGCAAAATCTCCTCTTTATATGTTATTGGAGAGTTTGATGTCAGGAAACTAAATCTGTTACAGAACCAATGCAAAATAGCTTTTGATATACAATAACAATGTAATTTCATCATACCAAATACAAAGTGATGCCATTTCACCCAATGAACAACATGATGACAGCATTTCACCATATTAACAACTAAAGAACAACAGTAACTACTGCATATAGCCTCATGACAGCATTTTCACCATATAAACTAAGTAATGACGTCATTACACCACAACAACTACATCATGACAGCATGATATACTATCTTACTAAGGGTATGTATATTACAATGACAATGTCATTTCATAATACCAACTAGCCTACATAATGATGTCATGTCACCGTATGTACTACATAAATGACAGCATTTCACCATAACAACACGATTAGGTCGTTTCACCATATCAACTACAAAGTGACGTCAATTCACAGCAAAAAATACAGCACACAATGACAGCATTTTCACCATAACAACATCACAATGTCATATCAACTAAACAGTAACGTTATGACACTATAAATCTACCGCATTTTCTCATTTCAGCTACATAGTGACGTCAATTTCGCCATTCCATCTACATGACGGCATTTCACCAGATCAAGAAGCCTACATAATCTCTTTGCGCCAAATCAACAACACAATGACGAATCTGTGTCAATTAGATCTAATAAATAAATCAGGTTTGACGTCATTACCTCTCGCAGCAGCTCCAGCTCTTGGCGGACGCTCTCATATTCCGCCTCCAGCTCGTCGTACTGCTGCTTGAGCTGCTGTTTCTCCTCAAGCACCGCCAGGCCGTATTCCGCCGCCTGGATCTTCTCCTGCGTGGTCTCGGCCAGCTCCCGGGACAGCCGCTCCATCTCCGCCCGCTGCTGCTCTGCGGACATCTTTAACGGCAAACGCTTTCAGATTCTTCTGTGTGTGCACGGCATGATTCACACTCGTATCCGCCTTCGCTCATATATATTCCTGCTCAGGAATAGCTTTATTGACTATTTTCTTCTTTTCAGGGGAAGAGGAGCCTGCTCTTTATTTCTCCTAATGCGGCTCCATGGCTGCAGATCAAACACCTCCTCTCCTCTCCCCGTCAATAACATGGAGAGGAACAGGAGAGTCTCTAATCTACTGAGGGATCGGTCAGATTGGGGGTTTCCCTGTAATAAGGAAAGGCTTTGTGGGGGATGTAGTTCTGTCCTACGCCTTTGTCGTGTCGAAATAGGAGCAGTGAACTCATATCCCATGAGTCAGTGCGGTTGGAGCGTGTGGATGCCGGAAGCCGGTGTGAACCGGCCCCCTGTGCGTGACGTGGAGATCTCTGTTCAGTTCAATAATCTTCAGCAGTCAGAACAAAAGTAAAGCGCTCTTTTGATAAAAAAGGGTTTTCTATCCTCTCTCTCTCTCTCTCTCTCTCGCTCGCAAATTGGCTTTATTGGCATGACTGTATACTATGTAGTATGTTGCCAAAGCATTGAGTAATAAACATATTACAAATATAAAAAATATGTATATACAATAAATAATAATGATAATAAAATAAAATACAAATAACAAAGTAAAATACAGAGAGCAATGAGAAAGGGAGGAAAAAAGGAAATTAAAATAGCAGTTTCAACAGAGCTGAAATATTATGAGGGGTCGGGGAGAGTCACGTGGTGCCATGCAAGGTTCCGATGTGTGAACAGTGAGCTCTGTGCACTTTGCTAGTTTTTTTTTCTTCTTCTTCTTCCTTTTTCTCCCAATTTGGAATGCCCAATTCCCAATGTGCTCTAAGTCCTCGTGGTCACATAGTGATTTGCCTCAGTCTGGGTGGCGGAGGACGAATCCCAGTTGCCTCCGTGCATCACGTGGCTTGCTGAGCGCGTTGCCACGGAGACATAGCGCATGTGGAGGATTCACGCCATCCACCGCGGCAACCACGCTCAACTCACCATGCGTCCCACCGAGAACGAACCACATTATAGCGACCACGAGGAGGTTACCCCATGTGACTCTACCCTCCCTAGCAACCGGGCCAAATCCTGGCTGGAGTCACTCAGCACACCCTGGGATTCGAACTAGCGAACTAGCAAACTCCAGGGGTAGTAGCCAGCGTATTTTCCCACTGAGCTACCCAGGCCCCCACTTTGCCACACAGGGTGTAATCACACCCTGATTCTTAACTGTTCTAGGAAGATAATATGTAAAATAATTCAAAATCTTCGGGCTCTGGAGAATTTAAAAGACACTTACGTGCTCAAGCTGAAGCCTCTGAGCAGCAGGCCACAAGCCCGGGAATCAATTTGGATGGTGAAGTGAAAGTGATTCAGCATGAACTGATGAATGTCTCGGCAATGCTGACGAAGGTCGTTGCTGACTTGGAGGATCTTGCTGTGATGCATCGATCAGTCACTGCCATGGAGACGAAATGTTGGTTACAAGAGTAGCGGATGTTGAGAAACGGATTGATTATCTGGAGTCATCGGAGAGGGAATTAGCTGCTAACCCACTAGCGACAAAGACAGACTTGGAGCGAGTCTGGGAAAAGTTGGAAGTCTTGGAGAATCAGAGCGGAACACCTGAGGATGAAGAAGGCAGAGATATGGTGAAATTCCTAGACTGGCTCTTCCCGAGTCTGCTTGACATAACAAGCCACAAGCTGGAAATCGAGCGAGCTCACAGAGTTCCGGCTCGGAGATCTGCAGAAGGAGACAGGTCCCGATCAATTCTGGCCAAATTTCTGAGATCATCCGATAAAGATCTCGTGTTACGCATGGCGAGGAGTAATGGAAGGCTTTCTTGGAAGAACCACAGCATTTTCTTGTTCCCAGACTTTGTGAATTCGACAAGGGAGAAACGTGATCGATTCAAGGAATGCAAGAATCTCTTACATCAACGGAATGTCACTTTTGCACTGATGTTCCCGGCCAAATTGAGAATAGATACTAAGGATGGCCGCAAAATATTCACATGACCACAGCAAGCAATGTGCTTCATAAAGTCAATGACTGAGTAAGTTATGTGTGGCTCTCATGTTGCAGCTGAGTGGGCTTGACCCACTGAACATTCACTTGACTTTCCGAGGAAACTGAGCACCTTTTTTGTTTCTTTTTGTGCTGGTTCCGCCTAGCGGCTGGAGTTTGTTTTGTGGAATAACACACCTTCGGGACAGTTATGTGGATGAATCTACACGCTCTTTGTGCTTATGCCTCCTATTGTCTGGAGTTTGTTTTATAGATTATTTTCTGTTGTGTAATTCTGTCTCACAAAATTTGTGGCAAATCTGATGGTAAAGTTGTCACGGGGGCTCTCATAGGAGTAAATGGACTGTTTGAGTTTAGAGGGATGGACGCCAGTTGGCGCTGTCGTGTGCGGGGTTAATGCGCACGTTTTTCTTTTTTCTGTTTGTTTGGTTAGGGGGGAGGTTCAGGGTTTGATTGTTGCACTAAAGTTGGAATGTGGTCGTAACAATTTTTATTTTTGACACAATCTATTTTTTCTAATATGTCAAAATGTCAAATGTTAATATGAGCAGATTGTCTCTATCCACATGGAATGTGAATGGGTTGGGGCACGCCATAAAAGAAGGAAGGTTATTTCTTTTCTTAAACGTAAGAAATATGACATATTGTTTCTTCAAGAAACGCATCTTTCCCAGCAGGAAGCTGAAAAATTTGGGAAGATATGGGGTGGACATGTTTTCTTTAGTGTTGGCTCAAGTAAGAGCAGGGGAATCACTACATCGATAAGTAAACATCTACAATTCAAATGTCTCAAACAGATTAAAGATAAATTAAGAAGAGTCATTGTTTTAGCAGAAATTCAGGGGCAAAGGTTGATTTTGGCTAATATTTACACACCTAACGCTGATGATCAGGGCTTTTTTATAGATCTTGAAGGGATGTTGCAAGCCGCTGGAACCCCTCATGATATAATATTGGGAGGAGACTTTAATCTTTTGATGGACTCAGTCCTTGATCATAGTGAAGCAAAAGTGACAGTGACATTTCACAGGATGTGTAAAAATCTTGGTCTTTCAGATATTTGGAGACTTTTGAACCCTGGTAGGGACTATACATTTTGATGATATTTTATTATTCGTCTCTGACCCCATTAGATCTATGCCTTGCCTCCACAATATTATTCATTCCTTTTCTAAGTTCTCAGGATACAGAGTCAATTGGTCTAAATCCAAAGCTTTGGCTCTGACAGCGTACTGTCTGGTAACGGCTTTCCAGCCGGTCGCATTCCAATGGCATAAACAGAGCATTAAGTATTTGGGCATTTTATTCCCAGCAAATTTGACTGATTTAGTTAGAGTTCATTTTGACCCCTTAATAAAAAGTTTTCGAGCGATGTGGGCAGGTGGGCTTCATTACATTTATCTATGATTGGGAAGGTTAATGTAATTAAAATGAATTGTATTCCAAAATTCAACTACCTGCTACAATCTCTCCCTGTAGATGTCGCTCTCTTATTTCAAGCAATTTGATAGCGTAGCGAAGTCCTTCATTTGGAATGGCAAGCGTCCAAGATTACATTTCAATAAGTTACATAGGCTGATTGACAAAGGTGGGCTAGGCCTACCCAAGATTTTGTTTTATTATTGTGCATTCGGTCTCAGACATTTGGCTCATTGGTCGCTTCCACCTGAGAGAGCCCCTCCCTGGTTTTGTATTGAACAGGAAGTTCTTGCCCCTATTTTGCCATTGCAAAGCCTTTCTATCAAACTAATCGGAGAAGTTAAGTTACACCCCGTTGTCTCGCATTTGCACTTGGTGTGGACAAAAGTGTCCAGAGTGTTTAATTCGGACATTTATTTAAATATTGCCTCGAGCATATGGCTGAACCCAAAATTATGTATTAAAAAGTCCCCTTTCTGCTGGTCAGAGTGAATTGTGAAGGGGGTTACTACACTCTGACCTGTATGAGAGGGGAGTGTTCAGATCCTTTGAAAATTTGGTTCAACATTTTGGGATTCCCAGATCTCAGTTCTTCAGGTATTTACAGCTGCACCACCTGCTCTGTACTATCTTTGGGAGTAGTTTACACCCCCCTAAAGTGGCAGATACTCTGAGAGGGGTGATTACTGCTTTTGGAAATGGTCATGAGGCATCAGTGTATTACTCCCTGCTAATTCAGGATCTGGGGGATGGAGCTTTAAATTCTATCAAGAGATTATGGGAGAAAGATTTAAACTTGGTATTGGAGGAGGGAGTGTGGGCTAGGATTCTAAAAAACATCAAGTCTGCATCTAGAGATGCAAGGGTACGCCTTATGCAATTCAAGATTTTACATAGATTTAATTGGACCCCCTCTAGATTGTATAGGCTTGGACTTAAAGTCACACCCACCTGCTGGCGATGCCAATCAGAAGTTGGAGACACAACCCATGTTTTTTGGTGGTGTGTTAAGATCCAAGAAGTTTTGTTGAAGGTTCAGAGTTTTATTTGTGACGTTTTGGGCACTCAAATTTCATTTTGCCCCAGACTCCGTATTGTGGGCGATAGGACGGTCAGCAATATGGGGGATAAACACATAAAAAATGGGGTTCTGACCAGTGTGATGATTGGTAGGCAGGTTATTTTAAGGGGATGGAAGTCGGATGGAGCGCCCTCATTTCCGGAGTGGTGTGCGGAGATGGGGAGGGTGGCAGATTTCGATTTTTTTTTATATATAATTTTTTTTTTATATATATAAGTAATATGTTGGGGTTTTGGGATTTGTTTGATAGAAAATGGGGCAATTATTTAATGTTTTTTGGGAGGGGCTGTGGAGAGAGAAGTTTAGTTTTAATTATCTATGATTATTATATATATATATATATATATATATATATATATATATATATATATATATATATATATATATATATTTATTTATTTATTTTGTGTGTGTGTGTGTGTGTGTGTGTGTGTGTATTCTTATATGTGACCACAGGGGTGTTCATTTGGGGTCAGGGTGGGGATGGTCATTGGGGAGGGGGAGGGGGAGAGGTAATGGTGGTGGTTAAATATAAATGTTGATTCAATGTATATATATTGTGTTTTTCTTTGTTATATATCTTCGAATCAATAAAACATTTTAATTACAAAAATATCATGAGGGGTCAGTCTCTGTCCCTCATATGATGACAGGAGGACACATACTGCGCTGCCAGCTGAACACACTCTACTTTCTCTCCCATAAGTTACGAGAGTTTGCCTAATTTATTTATGTTCTGGAATTCAGGTAGAATATGAGCTATTTGTGTAAAGTAAGTGTTTCTAATTGTCTCATATTTACCGCAGCGAGTGAGGAAGTGCAGCTCATCCTCCACGACACGACAGTGGAGTGTAAACACAGTCTATCCTCTCTGGGTCTCCAGTTCTGCCTGTGTCAGCCCGTCTCTACAGACAGACTGTGCTCTCTCTCTCTCTTTCTCTCTCTCTCTCTCTCTCTCTCTCTCTCTCTTTCTCAGTTTAGCTTTATTGGCATGATAATTGGAGTATAGTATTGCCAAAGCATTTTAATCAGAATCAGAATGAGCTTTATTGCCAAGTATGCTTACACATACAAGGAATTTGTCTTGGTGACAGAAGCTTCCAGTGCACAAACAATACAACAACAAGACAGAGATAATACAAAAATAGAATAAAAATAAAAAGTGAATAGAAAATAAAGTGTATATTGAAATACACAATAGGACAATATATATATATATATATATATATATATATATATATATATATATATATATATGTACAATATACAAATACAAATCTGTTATATACAGATAGTGTAAGGGAATGTAATGGCAGAAGAGGTAGGATATGTTGGATAAATATAAATAGACTAAGCTGTGTATTGCTCATAATTATTGCTCAATGGGGCAACTGTTCATGAGATGGATAGCCTGAGGGGAAAACTGTTCTTGTGCCTGATGGTTCTGGTGCTCGGTACTCTGTAGAGCCGGCCAGAAGGCAAGTGTTCAAAAAGGTAGTGTTTTATATGTTTGTGCTACCCATACTTGTATGATGTCATTGACAGTGAACTTCAGTAGTAATAAAAAAGGTTCCCGCTGATGCAGTCATCTCGTGTCCGTGTTGTCTCATTCTTTACCTACAAAATATATAAAAAGCATAATGTAAGAAAAGGGATAGAAGAAATGAAAAGCAAAACTGAAAAAGATGTCGCTACTGCAACCACCATCAGCTTTGTGTCTTAAAGCAACTTGGCGGAAAATTGGAAGGTATGGCTTCAGAAATTTGAATTATACCTCATTGCTAGCGGCGTGGCAGAGAAATCAGAGACAGTGCACTGTTCTACATTTCTTCATATTGCGGGTGAAAATGCCATTCCAGTTCACAGAGCGAAAAGTAAATAAAATTGAGGAACTAAAAAAGAAATTCAAAGAATACTGTGAACCCAGAAAGAATCTGCCGTATACTCGCCACATGTTTTTCACGAGAGCACAAGGCCCAGAAGAAACAACTGATTCATATGTCACAGATCTTAAACACAAGGCAAAAGACTGTGAATTTGGCGATTTGACTGATTCACTTATCAGGGACAGAATTGTATGCGGAATAAGAGACGACAATGTTCGTGCAAGATTGTTGCGTGAAGCAGACCTCACGTTGGAAAAAGCAATTGACACCTGTCGGGCCAATGAGATAACGTCAAACCAGATGAAAGTGCTAGTTGACGAAATAAACATGCACAAAATAGGCAGTGTCAAAAAAAAAAAGAGGAGGCAAAACAGTGCAAAGTGAACAGAAAAGTAGACTGCATGCAATGGAAAGTCACCATAAAGCAAACGTGAAATGTTCAAGATGTGGTTACCAATATGAATATAAAAAGTGCCCAGCTTATGGACAAACGTGCAAAGCAAAAATGTACAAAATGCAAGTCTCCACCAAGAAAATACAGGCAGTAGAACAAGGTGAACAAAGTGATGAACAAGATGATTTCTTTGTTGAACCACTGAAGTGCAAAAAACACCAAAAATGTGCACACTGTCACCACTGAAAACCTGAAAATGAACAACAAGAGTGTGATATTCAAATTAGACACCGGGGCAGCATGTAATGTAATATCCAACAGTGTGTTCAAGTCACTGGAAACTCAAAGAAAACTTAAAGAAATCCACCTGTCACTTAATTACCTATTCTGGCCACAAGATGTCGCCTGTGGGACAAGTTCAACTTACCTTCACATACAGAAACCAAAAGCACAATATAAAATTTCAAGTGGTCGATGGCAATACCAGCAATACATGGACGTGCTACCTGTGAAAAATTAGGGATGGTGAGAAGAATATACAAAATAAAGACTGAAAATGATCTCTTGAAAGACTTTGATGACCTGTTCTCTGGTCTTGGTTGCTTGCCAATTGAGCATCACATTAAAACAGATCCCAATGTAACACCAGTGATACATCCACCAAGGAAGTTTCCTGTAGCGGTTAAAGACAAGATAGTTGAAGAGTTACACAAGATGGAAAGCATGGGTGTAATAGCAAAACAAACAGAACCGACAGACTGGGTGAGCAGCATGGTAACAGTAGTGAAACCAAACAAGATACATATATGCATGGATCCACAAGACCTTAACAATGCAATAAAGCATGAACATTACCCTCTACTCACAGTGGAAGAAGTGGTATCCAGCATGCCAAATGCAAAGGTATTCTCAGTCCTGGACGCCAACCAAGGATTCTGGCAAATAAAGCTAGATGATGAAAGTACGAAACTCTGCATATTCAACACGCCAATAGGAAGGTATAGATTTTTTCACTTACCATTTATTGTGTCTTCAGCCAGTGAAGTCTTCCAGAGTGCAATCGTGCAGATGTTAGAAGGTCTTTAAGGTGTGGTCAGCGTCATAGATGACATCCTAGTATGGGGAGTGTCAACAGAAGAACATGACCGCAGACTCATCAAGCTGCTGGAAAGAGCAATAGAATGGAATCTAAAACTAAACAAGAGCAAGTACCAGATAAGAACATCAAAATAAGATATCTTGGACACATCTTCTCAGAAGAAGTTCTCAAGCCAGATGATGAAAATGTGAGAGCAATTGTGCAAATGCCACCGCCTGAAAATAAACAAGCACTCATGAGATTCATGGGTATGGTGCAATACCTATCCAAATTCATTCTGAATTTATCTGACATCAGTGCTGCTTTCCGAAAGCTGCTAGAAGATGATGTTCAGTGGCACTGGGAGGAAGAGCAACAAAAAAGCTTCGCTAGAATGAAAAATCTGCTAACAAATGCACCAACACAGAAATTCTTTGATGTGCAGAAACTGGTGACACTTTCAGTTGATGCCAGCTCAGAAGGCATTGGAGCAGTTATTCTACAACATAAAAAAACAGTTAAATATGGATCATATGCCCTCACGGATACTCAAAAAAGATATGCATGAATTTAAAAAGAGCTACTTGCCATAGTTTATGAATGCAAAAAATGTCATCAATATGTCTACAGCAAAGAAGTGGAAGTTGAAAGTGATCATAAAGCACTGGAAAGCATTTTCAAGAAATCGCTGCACAAAGCTCCACACAAATTACAGCGCATGCTTATCAGACTTCAGAGATTCAGCCTAAAGGTAACATACAAACCAGGCAAAGAGATGCACATCGCTGACGCACTAAGTTGTGCATACCTGAATGAGCATACAGAAGACTTACTTGGTCAAGAGTTAGAGCTGTGCTGGATAACGACGCATCTACATGTGTCTGAAGAAAAGCTGTACGTCTTCCGCAATGTAATAGCTGCAGATCCAGAAATGCAACTACTGCACAAAATGACCATGTTTGGATGGCCTAATGAAAGAAGTGCTGTTCCAAAAGTGATTCAAGTGTACTGGACATTCAAAGAGGAAATAAGTTTCACATCAGGACTCCTTTTCAAATCTGCAAAGCTCATTGTTCCAAACAAATTGAGACAGGAAATGCTGATGAAAATTCATGAATCACACCTTGGAGTTGTGAAATGCAAAGAAAGAGCCAGAGATGTTCTGTATTGGCCGAACATGTCAACTCAAATTGAAGAGTTTGTCTCCCAGTGTCCAGTATGTAACACACACAAGAACAGTAATCCAAGAGAACCATTGAAATCACATCCAATACCAGGAAGGACTTGGTCAAAAATTGCCACAGATCTATTCCATTACAATGGTTCAGATCACTTATTGTCTGTTGATTATTACTCTAAATTCCCAGAAATCAGCAAACTGTCTGACACAACTGCTCAGAGTGTAATTGTAGCCATGAAATCTATGTTTGCGAGGCATGGTATACCAGATACTGTAATCTCGGACAATGGTCCACAGTATGCCAGCACAGAGTTCAGTAACTTTGCAAAAGCATCGGAATTGGAGTATGTAACATCAAGCCCAGGACATGCACACTCGAATGGACAAGCTGAACGAGCAGTTCAAACCATCAAAAACTTGTTAAAGAGAGCTCAGAGTGGCAAAAGTGACCCCTACATTGCCTTGTTGGAATACCGAAACACGCCATTGGATGGTATTGGGTACTCACCAGTACAGTTACTAATGGGACGTCAGTTGAAATCCAAGATGCCTAACTTAGTCACCTTATTGTCACCCGAGAGCAACATACAGATCCAGAACAACCTGAAACAAAGACAAGACAAACAAAAAGCCTACTTTGACAGACAAACAAGAGCGCTTCCAGATGTTCACATAGGAGAAAGAGTGAGAGTGCAACGAGGAGATGTTTGGCAACCTGCAGTGATCATCAAAAGACATGAGCAACCAAGATCATTCATCGTACAAACTCCAGATGGAAGAACATACAGGAGGAACAGAAAGCATCTTCTCAAGACTGGAGAGAAAAGTTTCACAACAGCAACAGACAACGCAGTCAATGACACTAACTGCGAGATGGACTCACAAGTCACTGACACTCACTCACCTACAAATTACAAGGACACGCAAAACACTGAATTACCTGAGTCTCAGCCACATGGATATATTACCAGGTCAGTTAGACAAGTGAATATACCTTCAAGGTATAAGGACTGAATATAGTACACTACAAATGTACATTGCAGTAACCTGAGTTTTATTATTATTTTGTTATTTTTGAATAATTTGTGCAAGCAAAACAAAGTAAAAAAAAAATATATATATATATATATATATATATATATATATATATAAGCTCATTGTTCACAAGATTGCTCATAAGCAAAGTATTATTTAGCTTGTATAACTGTTTAGTTAAAACATTATGTTGATAAGAGTTTAATATACAGTAGTTAAGTAATACTAGCAACAATCTGGATAGTATCAAACTTAAGAAAGGTGATGTCATGTATTTTGTATGTTTGTGTTACCTGTACTTGTATGACATCATTGACAGTAGACTTCAGTAGTAATAAAAAAGGTTCCCGCTGATGCAGTCATCTCGTGTCCGTGTTGTCTCGTTCTTCACATACAAAATATATAAAAAAAACATAACAGCTGCTGCCTGTCTGTCAGAAATCCACTGACACAGAGTTGGTTTAATTTAGTCTGGAGTATAGCTGGAATGATGATGTTGAATGCTTGGATTCCCTTATGCAGCGTCACGTCTAAAAGTGGTGTCCGCAGCGAGTATAGAGGAATGCAGTTTAGCTGTGGGAGAAGTGGTTGGACATAATTGTGTTCTAGCTGTGTCAAGAATGAACACTGCAATCGTACTGTTCTTAAGTACGGTGGAAAAAGCAAATGAGGTAGTGAGAGAGGAATATTCATTCGCGATTTGTTTACTCCAGTGTTTTCTCTCTTTACCCCTGCCAAAAAAGTAAAGTTGTCTAATGTTCCACCATTTATTAAAGATGAGGTTTTGGCTAAAGAACTGACATATTTTGGAAAATTGGTTTCTCCTGTTAAGAAGATCTCAATCAGGAGCAAATCTGAATTAGTGAAACATGTTGTATCTTTCAGGAGGTTCACATACATGATTCTGCAAGACAACAGGGTTGAACTTGACCTGAATTAAAAATTCAGAATTGACGATTTTGATTACACTGTCTTTGTAATGACTGGTTCAATGAAGTGTTTTAGATGTGGCAAAATAGGACATTTAGTTTGTGCTTGCCCAGACAATAACACACATACAGGTTCAACAGATGTTTCAAGTGAAAGAAATGCAAATAGCAAAAGAAGACAATCCACAAGTGAAGCTGGGCCGACAGTTAGTGAACCAGAATCCCTTGACAATGCAGTTGTGGATAGAACATTGAATGAAAAGAAAATAGACAATGTTGGAAAGAGTGAAACAGTGACAAAGGAATGTATTGAAAATGAGCCAAGTGTGAATATGATTAAAAGTGCAGACAGTGAAACTTCAGATTTGGTTGAAAATGATGATGAATGTAGGGGGCCTGGGTAGCTCAGCGAGTACTGATGCTGACTACCACCCCTGGAGTCGTGAGTTCAAATCCAGGGTGTGCGAGTGACTTCAGCAAGGTCTCCTAAGCAACAAAATTGGCCCAATTGCTACGGAGGGTAGAGTCACATGGGCTAACCTCCTCATGGTCACGATTAAGTGGTTCTCGCTCTCAATGGGGTGTGTGGTATGTTGTGCGTGGATCGCGGAGTTTAGCATGAGCCTCCACATGTTGTGAGTCTCTACGGTGTCATGCACAGCGAGCCACGTGATAAGATGCACGGATGGGTGGTCTCAGAAGCGGAGGCAACTGAGACTTGTCCTCCGCCACCCGGACTGAGGTGAGTAACCGCGCCACCATGAGGACCTACTAAAGTAGTGGGAATTGGGCATTCCAACATTGGGAGAAAAGGAGTCACACTTTCGTGGAGTCACAAGTTCGAATCCAGGGCGTGCTGAGTGACTCCAGTCAGACCTCCTAATCAACCAAATTGGCCAGGTTGCTAGGCAGGGTAGAGTCACGTTGGGTTAACCTCCTCGTGGTCGCTGTAATGTGGTTCTTATTGAGAATCACATTGAGCCAAATATGCCCTCTCATAAAAGGCTTATCCAAATGATTGAGACACATGAGATATGCGATGTCTGGAGAAATTTCCATAACAGTACACATTGGTACATACTCATTAAAATCGATTGTCTCTAGCAAGGCTAGATAGATTTTACATTTTTAAGCATCAGCTTAGTATGGTTACTTATTGTACTATTTCCCCAATAGGTTTTTCAGATCATAGTTTAGTGATTTGAACAATTACTGTGAAATCTATTAAGCTGAATAGTGCCTATTGGCATTTTAATTTATTGAATGATGTACATTTTAAAGAAGTTTTAAAAACATTCTGGAAAGAGTTTAAAATGGAAAAAGAACATTTTCAGTCCTTGCAAAAATGGTGGGAATTTGGGAAAACACATATAAAACAATTATGTCAACAATATACTCATAACTTCACTAAAGATATTGCAAAGTCTATGAAAGTGTTAGAGTCTGAAATTTTAAAATTGCAGGATTTGGCACAATTTACTGGAAATCATGATCATGTTTTATAGGAACTACAGGAAGCCCTCCGGGATATGGAATATGGCAAAGTTTCAGGGATGAATGGAATTCCAGTTGAGTACTATAAGACCTACTGGAACATTTTAGGAGAGGATCTGTTGGCAGTTCTCAGTGAGAGTCTGGCTAGAGGGATTCTGCCACTGAGCTGTTGGAGAGCGGTCCTGACTCTGCTTCCAAAAAAGGGTGACTTAACGGATATAAAGTGCTGGCGACCTGTATCCTTGTTGTGCAGCAACTATAAACTGCTCTCTAAGGTTTTGGCTAATAGACTGGGAAAGGCTTTGGTAGAGGTCATCCATTTTGATCAATCATACCGTGTACCAGGAAGGATGATTTTTGATAATATATAATTGATTAGAGACTTGTTAGAAGTTTCTAAAATGTTTGGTATAAACGTTGGCTTGATTTCAATTGACCAGGAAAAGGCTTTTGACCGTGTTGAACATCAGTATTTGTGGAAGGTTTTAATGGGATTTTGTTTTAGTTCTGATTTTATTGCAAAAATTAAAACTTTATAGTGACATTGAGAGTATGTTGAAAGTTAATGGTGGCTTATGTGCTCCTTTTAAAGTTTACCGTGGGGTTAGGCAAGGTTGCCCTTTATCAGGAATGCTCTGTGCTTTGGCAATAGAACCTTTCTTGCAAAAGTTAAGAACAGAATTAAAAGGTTTTTCAGTTCCAAAATGTGAATATAATTTTAAATTATCAGCCTACGATGATGTAGTTGTTTTCATTAAAGAGCAGAGGGATGTGCAAATCCTAATAGATTTATCAGAAAAATTTGGTTACGTTTCCTCTGCAAAAATTAATTGGAATAAAAGCGAGGCCTTTTTGGTGGGGAGGTGGAAAAATTATGTACCTAGTTTCCCAGAGAGTCTAAATTGGAAAATAAATGGTTTTAAATATTTAGGAGTATATCTAGGTGATGAAGATATGGTGCAGAAAAATTGGAAAGGAGTAATTGAAAAATTGAAAGGACGTTTGGACAGATGGAGGTGGATTGTTTCAACGCTGTCCTACAGAGGGCGTACACTCATTATTAACAATCTGGTGGCATCTTCCCTGTGGCATCAAATAGCTTGCCTCAATCCACCAAAAGTGCCATCTTTATTAGTAGATGTAACACAGCCTTACAGGCAGAAGGGAAGGAGAACACAGGGATGCGAGGTTTCCAGATTCAGGTATGAGTTTTAATTGGCCACCTCAGTGCTTTACAATTTCAAAAACTCATCAGTCTCACAGGCATGGAGTTATTTAAACACATCAGCTTCACAAATACAATAGCTTAAACACAACAGCTTCTGTAGCACCGTGGCCTTCCTTGTGCCAGTCTCTCTCTCTCTCTCGGCTGCTGGTGGCGTGGCTGTTTATATGCCACTCTCCCCATGCTCACTGGAATTAGAGACAGGTGCAAGCTCTGATGCAAGCGTACTTACCACTTTCTCTCTCTCCGGACGGATGCTTGACCACGCCCCCGCTGCCACAGTAGATTTATTTGGGGGGTAAAGTGCATTGGGTGCCACATAGCGTTTATATTTACCAAAAGAAGAAGGTGGTCAAGGCCTCATGCATCTACAGAGCAGGACTGCAGCTTTCTGTTTGCGTTTTTTACAGAGGCTTATTACTGGCCCGGATGACTCCAGCTGGAAATTGATGACCAGTTGTTTGTTAAAGACTGTTCAAAAGTTGAATTTAGACAAATCTTTATTTTTATTGTATCCCAGAAGAATGAACACAACTGATATACCCATTTTTTATCAGAACCTTTTTAAAGTATGGTGTCTATTTTTTGTTAAAATAAAAGAAGCCACAGACTCATTATACTGGCTATTGGAAGAACCACTGATATATGGTGCACGATTGGATGGAATGAATTCAAGTGGAGCATTGACTGAAGCTTTCCGTAAAGCTGGACTTATAACGTTGCGTTCTTTGGTCAGTATAGCTGGGCCTGGATTTGACAAAGCTGAAGAAGTAGCGGCGCATTTAGAAATGAAATCTGTGTGAACTGTACCTCAGATACTCTAGAGACTGCTTTCTGACCTTACAACAGAAGAGATTACTATGCTTGATAACTTCTGTAGAGCAACAGCTATTCCCGATGATAAAGATTATTTCCGAGGTTGTTGTTGTTTCTGGATGTGGAAAATGTTTCAGGATTCTTTTTAAAATCCAAAAAAGAAACATGTACGGATTTTAATTTTGTGAATGGGAAACAATTGTATATGGCATGTGTGAGAGTGTTCAGTAAGAAGGGGTTACAAAACAGAGTTGATACACCATGGCACACTTTTTAGGCATAGACAAAGATGTTAAATCAGAGTGGAGAGCATTTTATAAGCCACCATTAGCTAAAAAAATGACTGACCTTCAGTGGAGGATTTTACACAGAATTATTGCAGTTAATGCTTTTCTTTCTGTTTTAAACCCTGTTTTGTCCTTTTTGTGGTGGTAGAGAAACTGTTTTTCATGCTTTTATAGAGTGCTGTAGACTTAAACCTTTGTTAGACACTTTGAAAAATTTGTTTTACTGTGTTAATGAAGAGTTTTCTACACAAAGTTTTATTTTTGGTTTTAAGTATGTACAAAGAAAAAGATTTGTTTGTTAGCTGTTGAATTTTATTTTGGGGAAAGCAAAAATGGCTATCTATGTTAGTAGGAAACATAAGATTGAGAAGGGGATTGATCAAGATGTTGTCATGATGTTTGAAGCAATGATCAAATCTAGACTGTTAGTTGATTTTCATTTCTACAAAAATTTTTTTTAAATGTATGGTGTATCGGAGGAATTCTGTGTTCAGTTGTGAATGATGAGCTGTGTTTTGCGTAATTTTTGGTAAAACTGAATTAAAAAAAAAACTGTTTTGAAAGTATTTTAAAATGTATAACAATGTGTTAATTTTAGAAATGTCTCTTTTTCTGTATAATAAAAGGTTTTTAAAAATTAAATCTCTCTCTCTCAATTCAATTTCAATTGCTTTATTGGCATGACTGTATGTTACAATGTTGCCAAAGCACACGTTATAATCAAATCAAACAGAGTAGAAACGTGTATAACACTAATCAACAGATTTAAACTGTGGATATTTAGAACACAGTAATTAACAAACAAATAAACAAATGCATTGTATGTAAATATTTTAAATCACATGTAACTGATACACAGTAATATACAGTATATCTAATGAATAATTTAAGTGAAAAGGTTTGGTTTAGCGGCTCAGAGTTCTTTCTCTCAGGTTATGGCATGTGTGACATATTTAGCAGCTGTAGGGGCCATGTGTTCTTTCTCTCCTAATATGATTTGAATTTGTTCAATTTCAGGCAGCTCATATATTTCAGGTATTGATTCACTGCATTTTATGAAGAATGTGTTTCTAATGAATTGATATTTTCCACAGTGGAGGAGAAAGTGCATCTCTGTTTCAACCTCTCCATTCTGGCAGTGAACACATGTCCTGTTTTCTCTGGGGAGCCAAGACTTTTCTATGGTGAGGTTATGATCACTCAGCCTGTATTTGGTCAGGATGTGCCTCTGTTTTACATCTCTGATGGTAGACAGATAAACTGGCAATTCAGATTTTCTTTTTAGACCTCTATATCATTCTAATTTGTGTTGCGATTTAGTTTCATTCTCCCAATGTTCCAAATAGGTATTTTTATTGTGCTTTATGATTTGGCCGAATTTGATATGTTTTATTTCAGAAGTACTGGTCTGTAATTGGTTTGAGCTGGTGAGTTTCAGGACCAGCTGGCTGAGAGGACTGATTCTGGGGTCCAGCTCTTGGTCTAAAATGCTTCATGGTGGAGTGTTTGATGGGGGCTTGATTTAAGGTGTTTCCAAAATGTAATAGATCTCTTTTGAATGTGTAAAATTAATGGGTATCTGCCTAGTTTGGCTCGGCATGCATTATTTGGCATTTTCTTTTGGATTCTTAAAATGTTCCTACAGAATTCTGTATGGAGGGCCTCAACAGGGTGTTTATCCCATTTAGTGAAGTCATGATTACAGAGGTGTCCCCAGATCTCACGTCCATACAGGGCAACGGGTAAAATGACACTGTCGAATATTTTGTTCCAGGTTTTGATTGGGATTTCTATGTTATGAAATTTTCTTTTAATGGCATAGAATGCTCTCCTTGCTTTCTCCTTCAGTGTGTTAACAGCCAGACCAAAGCCACCTGACACTCTCTTTTTTAGTCCAAGATAGTTGTAATTTAGTGTGTGTTCTAGGGTGGTGTTGTCTAGTGTGAAAATATATTTGCTATCTTGAAGTCTGGCTTTCTTCTGAAAAATCATAATTTTGCTTTTAATAGGATTGACTGCCAGGGCCCAGTGGCTTTTTTAAAATTAACAAAACATGCATAAATTTTGCCTTGCTTTTTTGATGAACGTGCTGGTTGACTATTGTGTGTAGCGTGTGAATGTGGTCCGTGGTGCGGTGGTTTGGTAGGAATCCAATCTGACTCTTACTCAAGACATTGTGCTTGGTAAGGAAGGCCTGTATCCGGGCGTTCAGGATCCAACAGAAAGTCTTCCCCAGATTACTGTTCACACAAATGCCTCAGTAGTTATTGGGGTCAAATTTGTCTCCACTCTTTTATAATGGGTGTATTAAGCCCATACTCCAGGTATCAGGAAAATAGCCAGTTTGCAGAACCAGACTGAACAGTTTTAACAAGGCCTCCTGCGTTCAGGGCTGTGCTTCAGCATTTCTGTTCTAATGTTGTCTAAACCACAAGCCTTTCTGGGTTTTAGTTTCTTAAGTGCATCTTAAGGGTTATGGTTATTTTTTATTGTAGATTCCAATTGACTTATTTAGCATGTTTTTCTGGTCAGGTGTGAGATTTTCTGGAGAAATTTCTTTGAATAAGTTTTTAAAATAGACTGGCTAGTATGAATAGTAAATAGTATGGCTATGTCCTGGCTGTGTTGTTTATTCAGACTGTTCCATTTTTCCCAGAACTGATTATTATTAATTGAGTCTTCAGTTTCATTAAGTGTGTGGTTTAGGTGTTGCTGCTTTTTGTGGCATATTGTATTTTTATAATCCCTGAGTGCTTCACAATAATTTTGTCTGGTTTCAGCTTTGTGTGGCTCTCTGTGTTTTTGGTTTGAGGGCTGTCTGAGTAGTTTTCTTGTTTGTATGGAGTAGGTTTGCTTTGATTGAGCACCTTTGATAAATATCAATTATTTGTTGTACTGCGGACTTTACATCAATCTTGTTAGCCATAAACTGTGTTATTTGAAATCTGTTGATTAGGTTGGACATTTCTTTGGAGCTAATTGCACTAAGGAATTCAGACTCATATTTTGGGGACCATTTGTATGTTGAGTTTAGTTTGAACAGGTTGCTGGGCCTATGGTGTTGGATTTTCTTTAGGAACACATTAATTTGACAGTGGTTTGATAAGGAAGACTGTGGTCTGACAGTGAATGCACGTATGTAGGAGGGGTCCATGTGTGTAATGGCATAGTTGACTACACTAGCCCCAAGAGCTGAGCAGTATGTGAATCGACCTAAAGAGTCCCCTCGGATCCTACCATTAAGTATATACAGACCCAGGCCTCTAACTCCTTACTGTTTTTGTTGACTGTACTGTCTAGATTGTTCTGTATTGTAGTGGTGGGGGTTAGATGTGTGTTGGCTTTCAGTATGTAGTTATTCCCATATCTATAATGTCAGATTCTGAACCTGTCCTTGCATTTAGGTCCCACATAACATCACATTCTCCTGGGCCTGGAATTGGCTGGATTCTGTCTTAAGCTGATCTAAGTGATTGTCCTTGTAGTACGGAGACTCTGATGGAGGTATGTAGGCTGCACAGATATAAAGATATATAAAAAAAAGTGCAGGATTGGTTAATAAAAAAAATGCTGATTCATTCTCCTTTGAAGATTTAAATATGGTATACAATACAATACATTATAAATTATGTTACCACACTGGCTAAACACTTTATCCACAAATGATTTATCAAATATCTCCCCCACTGTGTATAGTATTTAGGAATGAAGTAAAATTTATAATAGCCCTGATATGAATGAAAAATAAAAAGCATTGAAATTATTGGATTTATTTGTAAAATATTATTTGTTGTAAAATATCTGGAGATGCCCTTTATTACTGCACTTCATCTCATTGCATTATTATATATATATAATTTTATTTTTATTTTTTTTATTTATTGTTGTTTTATTTATGTATTCTGCAGAGCCTTCCATTATAGATTGACTATGTTAACACTGTTGCAAATGCATTTTTGGTTGTGTATTGATTTTGTATTTAATTGAAAAAATCTTCAGCATTCAGTACTAGCGGTGGGGTGTTTCTTGATTTTTTTATTAAAACTTTTTGTTTCCATTTTGTTCTATGAGGCAACTGCCTTGGAAACTTTTTACTAGACCTTCATCATTTATTTAACAACTGTGTAATTTCCACCACAATTTACAATTTTACCCCACTAATGTTCAAGTGTACTTTGGTTCCCAAGGAGACAAAAGTGTCAGTTTGATGTGAAATATGAGTCATGTGATGTGTGAAGAAAAATCAAGAAAATATCAATTGTGTACAAAATATTTGTATTATGTGTCATTTCGAATAAAGCTGTCAAATTATGCACATACAAAAAAAGTGTGAAAATATGCAACTGTATTTAGGATACATAAAATGCCATGAAATTGGCCTTAGAAAGGCAAATGAGTCTGTCATTTAAATATAACATTTCTTTTAAATGTAATTTCCACCACACAATACAGTACATAAATTGAGATGGATGGAGATGACATTGTGCATTATAGTTCTCCTGTTATGCACGTATAGACACTGTTAGTGGACAAAGCTTGTGTGTCAATAAAGTGTGTTTTAGGAGAGATTATTTTCTAAATGTCCACGGCCCAAAAGTGAGGCTTCGTAAAATGACTCGCTGGAGACATCTGCTGGTCGAACATGTGTAATGCGATGGAAAGACTTTAGACAAAAGTCTTGTTTTGACCACTAGGCTTCAGGTCAGACACCTGACTGGTTGTAGATCGTTTGTTTTCATGTATCTGCTGGAGCCCAACGCTGGTCTCGCTTTTATTATTATTATTTTTTTGGCAAATGACTTGTTTCATAATTGAGTTTCGATGATAATTCCACCATACAAAATCTCCAGCTGACTTTACTTTTGTTAAAGGAAAAGCTTACTTAAAAATGACAGTTCTGTCATAATTTACTCTCCCTCATGTAGTTCCAAAACACAGATATACACTTCCCATTAAAAGGAAAAAAGACTTGAAATTTTCTTCCAGATATTTAATGATGATGAAGACAGCAGCAGAGTCTTTCAGTAAAGTTTGTTTAAAGTCGGCATGAAACGGAAGTTGTGACCGACTTTACTTCCGTATTGTGACGTATATCCGAGTGAAACAGCTTATCGAACAAGAAAACAATGTAGGGCGGGATTTGAGTTTATCCAGTGGTTGTTGATTGGATTGTGAAAATATGGGCATTGCATAGCGGAACGGAGGCACATCTGAATGCAAGTTTGCAGTTGACACACACACCCCGACCACTGTACTGCCCGAGTTAGAGCTGGTTATCTGTGAAATTGAGCAGCGATCTCAACACATTTATGATCAAACTGACAACATAATGCAAGACCACATGGCAGTCTTTGCTTATGAAGAGGCTAAAGCCGTTGAAAAACGAGTGAGCAAAAGATAGCCATATTTTAATCACAATACACTAAATATAAAGGAAAAAAACACTTACTCGTGCTGTGCATCCCAAAAATATAAATAAACTCCAGAGGCATCCGAAGTGTTGTATTCATTAGTGATCACCTCGAACACAATCGCAAATTCACCGTTATTCCTCCTTATTCGAAATGTAAATTCAAGCCAGCTGACTCGTAACCAAGGAAATTTGGGTTAAGGAACGATAGTTTTGAAGGAAAACAGATGAAAATACACCATGACATCTTCACCAACATGCGACTGACACTTCGTTCAACTCTACGCAAGGTTGTGGTATTTATTAGGAAGGGGAAGGGTTTAAGCGGACTAAACGATTGGAGAAGTCCTGCATACGTCACCAGAGAGAAGTCTGTCGTTTCACCGGAAGATCGAGTTATTACATTTTGATTAAAGATTACGAGGTCAAAAAATAAATAAAAATATAAATAAAACATGTGCATGGATGAATCGTTCACAATAAGATCAATAACATGCATTTAGAAAATAGATAGGGCAAATTTCCATTTCATGCCAAGTTTAAGACCATTCATTTCAGAACCAAGAGAAAGTCCATTCTGGTGCAAATATTATGAAGATGAAAACAGGATAAAGAAATTGAGGCCTGAAAAAACCTCTTGGCACGTACGTGAAAGCAGATGCTTCTAGGTACGCCAGCTCAATTTCACATGTTGTTGTGATCAGAAATGTGTCCGAGCAAAATTCATACACAACGTAAGTACCCACAGCATTTCAGTGTTTCGGCAACTGTTTTATCTTTCAATTCAACTAATGTCAACAGTATGAAAAGAATCTTGCTGAGCAATGAAGTTAAACTGTTGACACTATGCTGTTGTTTACAGCTAGCTGTCTCAGTAATAATTCAATTACTCTGTAATAAATATTCGGATTAATGGCACAGACATTTGAAGGTAAATATATCCCCCCTTGAGTACTAAGGTTTATTATCACCACAATAACACTAGAATATATGCTCAGAACAGCCTGCCTGCAAAGGCTCGTGTACTTGTGCAGAGTATTTTCTTTTGGCCTAAATGGCAACTAAGAGCATTAATGTAGAAGAATGTCTTTTTAAAGCAACAAAGTGTCGTTGCAAAGATGCAGACTATGTGTCAGTCTCCTTGAAATGCAATACTCCCCAAAACAAATCTAATTTAATATAATGCATTCAGTGTATTCTAAAGTCTACATCAGTCCATATAATTATACAAATAAATGCAGGGTGATCTAATTCACATGTATTTGCACGTAAAGTCTACACACTTATTTTTGTATATTTGGATAGACACTGAAACGATGTAAAACGTAGGCTACATCTTTAGAGATTACTTTAGAGTTATGGATGTCAAATTAATCACATGATATGTTGATTTGAATTAATTGCAATGAATCACGTATCAATATTTCCCAAGAAAGGCCCCCAAATAAAAAGAATGTAAAATATAATAATGAAATAATTATAAATAGTTATATTTAATCCTTGTGCAACCTTCTGGACATTTTTGTCTTTTTCATTTTCATTTTTTCTGTCATTTTGTCTGTGTTAATGCTAACGGCATACATTTTGCCAAAGGTGTGTATTTTCTGGGGAATTTTGATATTTCAACCTCAGTTCCTATAATACATCTATAATACACTGTGTACACAAAATAGTTTCACTCAGGACCTTCAGGACAAAAATGTCCCCATTGAAACCTGCAATAATCCCAGTGCCATTAAAGCATAAAATTATGAATTCTATGATATTATGCTTTCATTCCAGAGCCCTGGCTTCAAAATGTAAATGTTTTATATTTTCCACCATATGGCACCATTTTTCTCATGTTTAGCCTATGGAGCAAATACATGCTTTTTCCCTATTTTCCGTTTGCTATATTATAGAGCACTGCAGGCCAATTGAAAAAATGATGCAGCTAAAATTGTGTGGGTGTATTGGTATGGATGTCAGAGTGTGTTTTGTATGTGTGTATTGAGAAATGTGTGTATGTGTGTAAAAAACAACAGTGGCATTATGTAAACAAACTGGCTGAAAAATTAATATTTGGTAGTTATGATCAGGACTGATGTTGGTTAAAAAAGTCAGTGAAAGTGGAAAATATTTATATATTACATTCTTCCAGCAGTTTTTTGATGCAGACATTTGTCCTCTAAGGACCTCGGAGTAACTTTTTTTAAATTGGCGCACAAGGGTTAAACAATTATAAACAGAATATATATATATAATAAACAGAATAATTCGGAAAATTAAAATACATTTTTATTATTGTGGCAGATGAGTAAAGCATCGATTAGAAAATACAAAGTGGCTTTAGAAGTCAATATTGTTTTTTTTATTTATTTCCCTTTTCATTGAACAATCCATTTTGTAACTGAATTTATCATTCTATAATATATATAAATATATAATGAATGTGTTAAATCGACAGCCCTACTATAAAAAATTAAATCCACCAATTAACTCAATATTCAGTGAACCTCAAATTATTTGTTAATATTTGTAAGTCTCTAAAGTTGTAAACAAGTAAAAGGGCTTACGTTACATTACTGTTTGTTTCAGTGTCTACGCAAACTCATGAAAATGTAAATGTGCTAGAACCAAACTTCACGTACAAAAACATGAATACTCATGAAATCACATTCTAGTTTAATAATGTACTGTAGATATTCCTGTATCATCATAATCTCAAGTGGTGGCACATCAGTTTATTGATGGATATACAGTACTGTACATGCAGCACTCATTCACATTGTGTACGCCACCCAGTAAATTACATTAACCACAGCGAAGGTGAAGGGGAAGACAGCGCGAGCGTAGATATCGATGGTGTCCGCATCAATGGGTTTACACTTGCAGCATTTCTTCCCCTCGCTGTCTTCCTTCTGAGCTCGACGGGACTGAGGGGGACGCAACTCACTCTCCTCTGCTGCTTCTGCAGTAGTCTCGGTGGAGCGCTGGGATCGATTCTGCCTGTTTGAGATCAGGAGGCCCTGGTTCATGCCAGCCACAGACAGAGAGAACAGAACCATGGCCTGCTTTCCATTCTTCACCATAGACTACAAGACAAGATCAAGCAAAAGGTTCAAACAGATTCAATGAATCAAGAATAAAAAAAAATGTAAAAAAATTCATAAAAAAAGACGTCAATGATAAAACTGCGATCCTGACTTTCAAGACAGGTCAGTCCACTTGGTGACCATCTTGGGAATGCTCCTGGGCAGCTATTTTCTATGGATACAAGTGGCATAAAAGCTCCTATCTACTTGAAAAGGCTAAAAGACTGAAATCTCGGGGCCTGGGTAGCTCAGTGGTAACGCTGGCTACCACCCCTGGAGTTCGCTAGTTCACTAGTTTGAATCCCAGGGCATGCTAAGTGACTCCAGCCAGGTCTCCTAAGCAACCAAATTGGCCCGGTTGCTAGGGAGGGTAGAGTCACATGGGGTAACCTCCTCGTGGTCGCTATAATGTGGTTTGTTCTCGGTGGGGCGCATGGTGAATTAAGCGTGGTTGCCGCGGTGGATGGCGTGAAGCCTCCACACGCGCTATGTCTCCGTGGCAACGCGCTCAACAAGCCACGTGATAAGATGCGCGGGTTGACTGTCTCAGACGCGGAGGCAACTGGGATTCGTCCTCCGCCACCCGGACTGAGGCGAATCACTATGCGACCATGAGGACTTAGAGCGCATTGGGAATTGGGCATTCCAAATTGGGAGAAAATGGGGGAAAAAAATCCCCCCCCCCCAAAAAAAAGAAAAAAAGAAAAGACCGAAATCTCCAAAATGGTTGGTCAAGATTATGATCAAAGTACACATGTCAAATCACCACTTAAATCTGATAACAATGATATCATATATTGTGCTTCTTTAGCTCAAGTTATGCTAATAAAAAAACACTATTTTTCAGGCTGGTCCAGCTAATGTGCACATTTGTTTTCGAATTGTCTGACAGGCAATGACTATTTCCCAAAGGTGGTTGGTTCTTTTACCTGTGCTACACCCGCCATATTGGAAGTTTTAATTTCT
Organism: Myxocyprinus asiaticus; assembly: GCF_019703515.2. Classification (NCBI taxonomy): domain Eukaryota; kingdom Metazoa; phylum Chordata; class Actinopteri; order Cypriniformes; family Catostomidae; genus Myxocyprinus; species Myxocyprinus asiaticus. The sequence goes on from NC_059367.1 coordinate 45,003,859, forward strand.
CCCATTTATTTCTCCAGATACAAGTGCTCCGTCTTGGCTAAATAGTCTCTGGTAATACGCACTGGAGTGCTTTCCCTCGAATGGCATCAGTATTGGCCTAAAAAGTTATTTTAATTTAATTTAATTTGTCATCAAGTGCAGTTCCAAAAACTTATCTTGCTTGACAATCTCTACAGATTGGTAAGATTGCATATGCATTGAATGGATAGTTTAATAATTTGATGTTTCCTGAAACCGTAGTTCTAACAAACATTTGCAAACAGTACTGGAAAGTTGTGTGGTTGGAACTGCAGCTCTCCACCAGTGGTTAGAAGTTTCTTGTTTGTTTGCCGTGTCCATGTCATTTTAATTCACTGAGGCTTCTATATCTTTCATTCTGTCGAGTCTTTTGACCCCGTTTATATGCACTTAAGAATGGCTTGTTCTGGGCTTGTTCATATAAACAAACGTTTTCCTTGCGCCATTTAAGGGATTTAGAGGAAGAAGTTTAACACACCGAGGTTTGCTGCTGTTGCTAACACATTGCATGTAAATGCGAACACCGCTTTTGTGTCTTAAGCAGCTTTCTCTCAGTAACTGGCTTTGTGGTGCCAATGTAAATGAGCTATTATAATTTGACATCCATTCCATCTCTGCAAAAGTTATTAATCCACCCCCTGAAAACAATGGATGTGCGACACAGTTACTAGTCTTTTTTTAATATAAATTCTCCTTCCTGCCCAGTAGGTGGCGATATGTACAAATAATGTGAAATGCCAAAAAGACGACAAATGTGAAAGTGGAGAATGATAGTAAAAAAGGACTTAAATATTGATCTGTTTCTCACCCACACCTATCATATATCGCTTCTGAAGATATGGATTTAACCATTGGAGTCTTAAGGATTACTTTTATGCTGCCTTTGTGATTTTAGGAGCTTGAAAGGTCTGGTCACTATTCACAAATATTCATAAATGTCAATGAAATGTACTACAATGCTACAGTAATGTTTCCATCCAAGTTGCGAAATTATGCGAAAAATCGTAATATTTAAAAAACAAATTGAAAAAAAAGCAGCGTTCCATCTTTCAGCATTCCATGTGTTCAAGAGAACAAAATCATACTTCTGGGGAAACTAGCGGAAAATAGAAATGAAAATGGAAGTTGAAGGCACTGTGTCTCTTTTATTAAATGTAATAAATGACTTGCTGTTTAAAGAGCACAGACTAAATGCTCTGACAAACCTCTTGTTTGTTAGCGTTCAGCGGCAGATGTCTCATGTCTGGAGTGAAAGCATGTCTCACAGTTCTGGGAGTTAATAGTAGATAATCATTTTGATGACAGACTTTGATATTTCAGAATAACCAGAGCAACATTTGAGATGCTATGCAATGATATTGATTATGTATTCACATGACTTTTTTGATGCACCTCTATTTTTCCTATATAAACTGTATAGGAACATATTCGGTAAATGCTTTCCCATCGTAGTTTATGCACATATCTTCTTATCAAATAAACAATCTATCCACCTCAAGCAAGCATTAAATGTTTATGCATATTTCCATCCAGCATTTTTACTGTGATGTCCTATAATTTGCATAAAAATACATGAATGGAAACCCAGCTAGTAATTAAAAGTGTCTTGGATTCTGCTGAAGTACCTCTGCACTCTTGTTTGTCTTGACTTTGGCTTTCTCCTTCTTGCTGTAGTCTGCATTATAGTGAGCAAAAGCATACTCGATCAAGGCAGCAAACACAAACACATAGCAGATCCAGAAGTACACGTCCAGAGCTTTGATGGCAGAGGCACGCGGCAACGATGAACGAGCGCTGACCATCAGCGTTGTCATGGTGAGCACCGTGGTGATACCTAAAGGGCATATGGAACACATTTATTTATTTAACTTACCATTTCAAAAATGACTTTGTCTTGTTTCTTTTGTAAACTAAATGTTACAATTAAATTTTACTGCAGTTTTGTCGATATGGAGAATATTTTAGAAATTTACATGAGTTTATAATGTATACTGTGTGAACACTGACAGACTGACCTAAAGACACTCTTGCCGGCACAGCTGATTGGCTGATCCAGAAAGAGACCCACGACATGGCAACCAATAGGATGGAGGGCATGTAGGACTGGATGATGTAAACTCCTCGGTTACGCCTCAGCTGGAAACGTAAGCTAAGGCGTGGAAATCGCCCAGCTGTTTCAAGAATGGGAATAACAAGATTTCGCTTGAAAAGATGTTAGCTGAAGTCAGTTGTTAGCATTAGCGTTTTATTTTGGCAATAGTTAAAAATACTTAAATTTGAGTTTCTGTGACCATATCAGATGCACATCATTTTCAAATTAAGGTCCATATTCTGGTAAAGCCTTTATTCCTAAAAACAGATTTTGCCTACAGTATATGCCCCACAGCTATTGTAGGACTTTGTCTATGTAATGAGCATATTCATGCAACTAACTGTGCACGTTCTTCTCCTGCTATTCTCTTCTGGAAGTACTGGAGATGCTCTTGCAATTTATTATTCTGGATTTTTGTTATTTTGGACAGTGATTTAAAGGTGCACTCAGTAATTTTTTCCTCATTAAAAAAAGCTGAACTCATTAAGAAATGAATCATAATTTTGAAACATATATAAAAATTCATGAGACTCCAGTCATATCAGTAACCTTATAAAAGCTGTTTTATTCTACATAGAGGGTCCGCACATGTTAGAATCACATGACCAGCTGAATACTGCTCGCTTAATCTCAGTAACTGTCCTGTTATTGGACACCAAGTTAATAACGGCTGACTGTTAATTGAATTTTTTACACTGGCATCTGTAACTGAAAACTACAGCATTTAGATGATGCTACATCCAGGCCACTAGGTCTCAGTGTAAGTCTAATGTGACATGAACAAAAACTTACTGAGTGCATCTTTAATCAACTTATTAGGTTTATTCAAAACCTGTAAATAATTTTTTTTAATCCAAATAAAAAGAAAAAAATGAGATTACCTTTTGCATAAAAAATATGAAGCCTACCTTTAGGACCATTATGATTTTTTTGGATTGTGACATTTACAGCACATTTTACCTCCCAATTCTCATTACCGTAACACAATATTATAATTTTTTTCACTGTTTTACAGCAAAAAGATGCTGTTCTACAATGATTTAAGTAAAATCAGCAAAACATCAAATGTTCAAGGGAGAAAACTCAGAGGCAGAAGGTTGGACTCAATCGTGTGTTTTATTGATGAAGGGAATGGGTGAGAGGTGAAACAAACAGGTGAGGTATCCAAACACTGGTATGGCACAAACAGCAGGTGAGTAAACTTCAAAGAGGGTATGTGACAATGAACAGAATGATCACATCACTCACAACAGTCTTTTAGTCTTTGTAGCAAACATTGCAACAAAGAGGAACAGAATACATTGCTGGAGGAATACACAGGATGAAACACGCAGTAATCTCAGGAACAGTAAACAAACGACAAGGTAAGTATTTCAACAGGTAAGTATAGAAGGGCTAGGGAGTCCATAGTCTTTGTGAGAACACTGACGCAGTGAACGCAGAGGGAGATGTATAAATACTTAAATTTAAATCAAATATATATAGTTTTTAATGTTGCAATAATGAGAATTTAACAACCATGTTTTTTCGAATTGTGGTAATGAGAACTGGGGGAAAAGGTGCGTAACTGTCATGAAGATAATGTTACACATGTAAAACATCAAAATGGCCCTAAAGATAGCCTTCATTTTCTATATGCAAAATATAAGTTTTTATTGTTTTTCATTCTGAAGTAAAATATAAGACCAGAACATTTTCTTGACACATTTTGTGAGAATCACCCATTAATTCTCATTCATGTCCTTGATAACAACACACAAGAGCACCATGAATGTAGGTCATGAGACATTAAACGTAGAATATGTTTATAAAATGTTTTCTCGCTCCAAAAATTTGTTTTATACCACCCAGATTTACCTTTGTTTAGACATGCACAGATATAAATGAATATTCAGTTACGATGGATACATTTTCAATGCTCTGACATGACGCTTATATAATCCAAAAATTCTGATTAATGTCGCAGTATTCTTGAGCGTGAAAAAGCAGTCACTGACAACATTTGATGCACATCATTTTCCAATTAAGGCATTATTCTGGTTAAACCTATATTCTGAAAAAAAGGTTATTAGAATATTCCTGTATACAAGTAAAGAGCATGCTCCTTATAAACTAAGGCATGTGCATTCTTTTCCAGCTATTCTCTTGTGAATATAAGAGAGATGCTCTTGCCATTTATGGCATTGTATTTTTTATTTAATTCTGCACAGTAATTTCATTAACTCATTAGTGTACTCGACAACAGCACACAAGAACGCAATGAATGGCAAAATGTAGGTCACGAGTTGCTTTCGCTCATCTGTATTCATATTTTTGTTCCTTTGTAACACCCAGAATTACTTTTGTATTGACATGGGCAATGACAGTATAAATTAATATTGTTACAGTGGATATTTTCTAAGTAATGTGTTGACACGACTCCAGGCATATGCCAGCTAATTTTTCAAAAAACAGTATATTGTCAATTGGGTTATCATGTTTACATGATGCATACATAAGACCATTTTCTGATGTAAATTGAAATATTCTTGTGAATGTAAACACAGTCAGTGTAGATGGAAAAACCTCACCGGATTTAAAGTTCATCATCTCTGTGACGAAGTGGTAATCTGTGATGGTGAACTGAGACAGCTCCAGTTTGTCCAGGCCGTGGATGTGTATCTGACTGTCTGACCAGTGATATACGATGTCCTCTGAAGAGTAGCCATCTGCAAAGTCAACATTCAAAGAAACAGCTCAGTATGCCCTCAGCTGAAACTGTAATTCCTGTCTGTTTGATAAAATATGCTGCTCTTCCAAGGTTACATCATGCGATTTTATGAATAGGGATGTCTGCTACCATTTTTTGGAGAACGAGTACAGATACTTCCTTTTCGGTACTCTCCTGTTTTTTTGTAAAAAAGAATTCTGAAATGCATAATAAATTTCAATGTTATCATCAAAATGGTGGTTAAATAAATACATTAAAACTTACAGAACATTTAATTTTCAGCATAATATTGTATTATTTTGTCAAATAAACTGCTGCATAAATGATCACAGATGTGAGATATTGCTTAAATATAAGATAATTATTGATTTATTATTATTAGTTGTAGTAGTAGTACAGTAAATATTACATAACTATATACAGTAGTGATACAGTTGAAGTCAGAAATTTACATACACTTAGGTTGAAGTCATTAAAAGACAGGTAGACAAGTATCTATATCCACAGTAAAACACAGAGTCCATAAAAAGCCAGGCTACAGTTTGCTAGTGCACATGGGGACAAAGATCTTACTTTTTTTTAGAAATGTCCTCTGGTCTAATGAAACAAAAATTGAACTGTTTGGCCATAATGACCATCGTTATGTTTGGAGAAAAAAAGGGTGAGGCTTGCAAGCCGAAGAACACCATCCCAACCATGAAGCATGGGGGTGGCAGCATCAGGAGGGACTGGTGCACTTCACAAAATAGATGGCATCATGAAGGAAAATGATGTGGATATATTGAAGCAACATCCCAAGACATCAGCCAGGAAGTTGAAGCTTGGTCGCAAATGGGTCTTCCAAATGGACAATGACCCCAAGCATACCTCCAAAGTTGTGGCAAAGTGGCTTAAGGAAAACAAAGTCAAGGTATTGGAGTGGCCATCACAAAGCCCCGACTTCAATCCAATAGAAAATGTGTGGGCAGAACTGAAAAAGCTTGTGAGCAAGGAGGCCTAAAAAAAACTGACACCAGTTCTGTCTGGAGGAATGGGCCAAAATTCCAGCAACTTATTGTGAGAAGCATGTGGAAGGCTACACAAAACATTTGACCCAAGTTAAACAATTTAAAGGCAATGCTACCAAATACTAACAACAGTGTATGTAAACTTCTGACCCACTGGGAATGTGATGAAAGAAATAGTAGCTGAAATAAATCACTCTATTATTCTGACATTCCACATTCTTAAATTAAAGTAGTGATCCTAACTGACCTAAGACAGGGAATGTTTTCTGCAATTAAACGTCAGGAATTGTGAAAAATTGAGTTTAAATGTATTTGGCTAAGGTGTATGTAAACTTCTGACTTCAACTGTATATTTCTGTTGTTAATTTTTTCCATTTACTGTAAATGGAGCTTTTATTTTGGAGTGAAGCACTTTCCGTTTCTGAGTGTTTTGGACAGTAGATTCTCACCTCCAGAAAAGCAGGTTGCTATGTGACCCAGTGTGATTATTAAACTGCACAAGGCTGCTATTTAATTAAACATATGTAGTCTGTATGTGCTACATGCTACAAAGTGAATTAGTGCTCTGCTCACTGTCATCTGCTACAAACAGAGAGCGCAATGCTCATGATGGTGTTTTAGAGCTCTTTGGGATGCCAGCTTCACAATTACATTCAAACATTCTTAAAACAAGATCTATTTACATTGAAGCGCGCAGCACATGCAAACTATATCTAATTCAATCGCAGCCTTTGCGGTTTAATAATCTCAACAGGACATATTGTGATTTAAATTTGTGCGCTGAATATTTACGCAATGACATTATGTCAGATGGTATTGTTTTTTTGGTATCAGAAAATTATGAGCACTAATTTGCATTATCAGACTCAATCCCTAATTATGAACAGAAGGATACACTTTGGCTTCAAATGAGGCAATTCAATTTGAGTGTCTTTTTGAGTGACATTTGGCTTTAGGATACAAATGTAAAAAAAAAAAAAAACATGATAAATGAGGCAGAAGTAACTAAATCTGTGTTATTTATACTTTTTGTCATTTATAATAATGTACCGCTTTCGTTTCCATTCACAACCATTTGTTATATCTAGGCATATTTGTAACTTGCATGGATACTTGATGATTGTTAATTACAGCATACATTATGTTTTTATCATATTTATTACCAACATGGTAAATTCACAAGTGTTTTTACTGACTTAGGGTTATGGTTGACTTAATTCCCATGCACTTCATATTTAAATTTCACATTCTATTCTACTCTACACTGTAAACATGTTTTCTCAGGTAACCTAAAAATGTTTCATATGGTAACATCTAAATTAACTGGTTTTATTCAAGTAAAAAATTATTACTTTCTGTAATCTGACTAAATCAGTTTATGCCAACGCAAGTAATTCTTATTGGTTAGATCAAGTAGAAATAGAACAATTGCAGGTTCCCACTTTTTCCACTGTATTCTATTCTAGTCCGTTTTATTCTATACTTTGCTTTAAAATTTGTATTGATAGTTATGTTGTTTCTAAATTAATTATTGCATGTCATGCTATGTACATACTGGGTTATAGAAAAAATTCCCTTTAAATCCCCACATATCATTTTTAATTTGCAGATGATATTTGAATAGTGAACTTGACTACTGTAGGTGCATGCAATATTGTCCTTGTTCAATCATTGCTTAGAGTATTTACAGCTATTGTCATATTGTCTGTGACTGCTGGGATGCATTGTGTTCTGAAAGAACAAATGTTTTGATCTAATACAGTCATCTCATTCTCCAAGCCTTCTATTAAATGATTTAATTGCAATCAAAATTACAGAGCACATCAAAGGGAGAGCAAACGGCAATGCCATATAAAGGTTTTCCCTTTTTAACTCACAACTCTCCAGGTCCAGCATGCATTCCTGTTCATCCATTGGATACTTGGTAAGGTCCATGTCACAGGCCACTGTAGATGTAATTCTGAAAGTGACACAAAAACACAAGAAACAGAGCAGTAAAATACTTTATTCTGTGCTCTCTGGCATATAAAGTAATAGAGATTTAAAAAAATGTTATCTGTTTTAACATTTTCAATATCAGAAAGATGCTTGAGAGAGAACCCATTTTTGTAATTATTGACAAATCTCTTTTAGGGGAAACCCTTTTAAAAAGGTCCATTGTTAGCTGCAGTGCAGGAAATGCTATTTTCATGTACAGTGGCCCAAAGTGTATTTAAAGGTTCCAAATGATAAAACAATATATATATAATGTTATAAATGAAGACATTAGCATTTGAGCGCAGATGACACTTGCACTGATATTTTGTGTCTATGAAATTCATTTTTAAGTGTGACTGTAAAAACCAGGGTGTCAGAGTTCAACTACTTGTTGATTGTATTTTGTTGTCTTTGTGGCTGAGCTCTGACACTCTTGTTTAGTGTCTTGTCTAGTCTTTGTGAGAGTGCATGGCTCGTCCTTTTGAAGCTGTCATGCATTCTCTTATCATTTTGGTTATTGGCACGAGTGCATTGCTCTTATGTCATTCTTGCAGCATGCACTTGTCAATTGTTTTGTTTGTCTCTCGCGACCTCAGGCGTGCTTTGCGTGGCGCTCGCCTTGCGCTGCACCTCTGGGTAGCGATCCGTTGTCATGTTGTGCTGTGGTTTGGCTGCTTCGGTCTTGGTTGCCTGTTTTTATGTGGCCAAATCCCTACACAAATGTCCCGGCTTGTCTGTCGTTTGGCATGAGTGCATGTTGCCATTGTCTCTGGCGATTTGTGCTCGTGTCATTCATGTTGGTGTCTGTGAGAGCGTGTGGCTTTGTTTTGTTCCCGTATTGCCACGTGTCTCTCAGTCTTACGTCATACCCTGCCCTTTTGTCTCTCTCTTTTTTGTTTTGCAGGTGCCGCAGTGATCTCAGCCCCGTTGCCCTGGTTACTTCATTACCTTGTTAGCCAATCATCTGCGAGACCTGTTCTCCTCGTTTTCCCTCCTGATTTCTTTCCCATATATTCTCCCTGTGTGTTCTGTCTTGTGTCAGTTCGTTGTCTCTCTTCAGTCATATTGGTCATGTCATGTTTATTACCAGTCTAGTCATTTCAGTCGTGTTTGTTATTTGTCTGTAGGTTTTGTATATCTTTTGTTTCTCCCTTTTGAGAGCTTTCATTTCTGGTTCCTGTTCTGGTTTGTTATCGTTTTGGTTTTGTTTTCCTTTTCTCTCACCCGTGAGAGTTGTGTTCTGTTTAGTTTTTCTTTTAACAAAAGCCTATCATGTGCTCTTGCATTTGGGTCCTCCTCACTTCACTTTTAGCGATCTGTGACACATGGGGCATCATTGCTCACTTTGTTCCCTTACTGGAAACACTGTCATGTCTTAAGTCTCTCAAGTTGTTGGAAGATGTGTGCAAATGTAAAATTATGAAGTCAAAGCCTTTTCTCTTTAAAAGAAGTGTTGTTTGTCAAATCCTTCATCCATAATGTGCATGAAATGGACATTATGAAAAACAGAAACCACTGGAGTCTTATGGATTACTTTTATGCTGCATTTGACGAGGAGGAGGGCCGAATCGGACTAATCAGCCGGGAGTGGGATAAAGATGAGCCGGAGGCGCCAGTTCGGGAGAGAGAGAGAGCCACATGTGGCTGCCGGGCGTGTGTTTCTACGTGTTTACGTTGATTTAAGTTATGTTTATTGTTCAGCCGGTTCCCGCCTCCTTGCTCACCTTACCCCATTACATTGGTGCCGAAACCCGGGAAGGAGGAGGGATGAGCTATCGTGGAGTCCTTGCCATGGCCATCCGCCAGGGAAGCAGCCACATGTGGCCACCGGGCGTGTGTTTCTATGTGTTTGTGTTTACATTGATTTAAGTTAATTTATGTTATTAAAAGTTACGTTTACTGTTCAGCCGGTTCCCGCCTTCTCCTTGCCCACCTTACCCCATTACACTGCATTTATGTGCTTTATGGAGCTTCAGAATGTTGGTACCCATTCACTTGCATTGTATGGAACAACAGAGCTGAAATATTCTTCTAAAAATCTTTGTTTGTATTCAACAGAAGAATGAAAGTCATGATGAGAGATGGTATGAGGGTGAGTAAATGATGAGAATTTTCATTTTTGGGTGAACTTTTCCTTAAATCTGTCAACATACCAGCATTTCTGAAACACACACACACACACACACACACACACGTACGTACCGGCTGCTGTACAGAATGACTCCATCAGGCTGCAGCCGTATGAGTTTGTTCTCCACTGTAACATCATGAAACCAGGCGGATTTGGCATTCACAATGAATGTGTCTGGTAACCAAAGTTTATCTACAAAGCGGCTGTCCAGACCCAGGGTCTTGTTTGTGTGGTTGTAGGAAAGACGATCGTCTCTCCAGCTCTGACGCAGAAATATTGTCATGGTGTACTCCTGTCGACACAGTTCAGACTGTGAATTTTCTATAAAAGCTTAATTTAAACATTAAAATAACATTTAATTACTCTGCAGTGTGAATATATTTAAAGCATGTGCCAGATATATCAGTGATGGAACTCAAATCCAAACTCATTACAATATTCATACATTACCATGTTGGCCTCTGAGATATGATCAATGCTGGCTACTTCAATAGCCATGGCCACATTTACAGGCGGTCCTGTGAAGAGATGTGTGAGAAAAGGAAATAACTCTCCTCAATCTACCCTGGGACCTTCTCATTTGTGCATTATGTGTATTATTAAAGGTGCACTAAGTAACTTTCCCTCATTAAAAAAGTTTAACTCCTAAAGACATGAATTGTAATTTTGCAATACATGTAGGAAATCATGATCACTCACATTAAAATGAAGACTCCAGTCATATCAGTAACCTGATAAAAGCTGTTTTATTCTACATGGAGAGGGTCCACACATGTTAGAATCACATGACCAGCTGAATACTACTCACTTAATCTCAGTAACTGTCCTGTTATTGGACACTTTCACTCATTGATTAAAGTAATCATGGCTGACTGTGAATACAAAATTTCTACAATGGCATCAGAAACTGAAAACTATTGATTTTAAATTATGCTGCATCCAAGCCACTAGGTGTCAATGTAAGTCCAAGATGACACAAAGACAAAAGTAGGAATAGTTCGCCCAAAAATGATAACTCACCCTCATGCCATCTCAAGCTTGTCATAATGGTAAAGTGGTTTAGTCCATGTGTTCTGAAGTGATATGACTGGTTTTGGGTGAGAAACAGACCAAATTAAAATGTAATTCATGGCCAATTGTGCCATTTTGAAAATTCAGACGCATGTTAAAATGCAAGTTTTTTTTGGGACACTTTTAAAATGTACCGTTGTTGCCAAAAGGTTGATGATAAAATGAAAATGCAATGTCTCATTGATGTATAATGATACCGGGATTGAGTACCTGGCAGTCGCATTCAGCATCAAAGAATCACTGCCTTGAAGCCTGCACTGTGTTCTAGTCGAGCTGAATGTCAAGATTTAAGGTCTGTGAGAAATAGACACATTTATGTCCTTAAGGCACAGTCACATTTCCCTTCGCACGGCGATATTCCGTTGGCGAAATACAGTCATCTCATCCATGCGATCGTTAATTTCACGTTTAGGTGGCAAAGAATTTCCCCTCAAAGCTTTCACATAGAGTTCAATTTGGTGAACTTTGACAGGCAAATTCACCGCGTTGACCAATAGGAAGAAGCTTGGTTTGGCAGTGACCTCTGTGTGGACGGTGGACAAGGATATCCTTTTAGCGGCGAGTTTCTTTTTAACTCAAGTCTACCAGAGTATAAAGTGCAACACTAAAGAGGCTGCTTTTAAATTATTTTTTTGTTGGTTTCACATGCGCTCAACATCCGACCATGCTGTAATTCACTATAAATTTTGAAATTCAAAATCATACTTTTTAAATCTCCTATAATATCTTACAAATAACCAAAAGCAACATTTTAAACAATAATGAAAGGATGTACAGTATTTTAGTTTATTAGCATTTTTAAAAGGTCAAATGGGCAGAGGGGGAATGTGTTCTGGCCTGGGGCACAGAACAGAAAAAGGAAGATGGAAAATGAAAAACATTGCATTAAAATTAATCTTGCTTAATGGCTTAACTTATCACTTTCACAGAAAATCTTGAAAGTTTAAGTTAACTGACATTTAACATTACCAAGAAGTAGAGATTGCCAGCTAAGATAAATCAGTTCATTTGAGTATCTTTTCTGTCACGGTTATGCAAAAAGTCACCATATGTTTGGGAATGGCCGTTCAGTCGCTTTACATTTAGAGAGAAAAGCTTGTTTAAAAAGTGGTTAACTGACCCTCCACCATCTCCAACCTATACTTGGGCTCATCATACTGACCATAACTAATGTTGTTGCGCTTTCCTACCTTCGCCTGTTGTTGTCGTCGTCGTCTCGCTGTCAAACACGACATGAGAAACCATTGGATATTTTGTGAGTAAATTACCTCAGGAATTATTAAATAACACCTGGATGAATTATTGACTGAATCCAAAAAAAGAAATAAAAAAAAAAAAAAAAAAAGAAAGAAATCTGTGATGGAGAGGATTGCTTCAGAATCAGTCTTGTTGAACAATTAAGCCTCATTATTTTTGTATTTTTCTGTTTGGATGTAAAATAACGATGCAGATAAAATTATTTTTGTTTTTTTAACTAAATGATTTCATTGCTATGTACTGTACATGACTGTTCGTATAAAAATTCTAAATATAAAAAGTTTGAATGAAATAATTGGCATCACATTAAGTTGCATACATCAACAAATGTGTAGTTGCACCCCTGCTGCTAAGTACTCAATCCTGGTATCATACATCAATAAGACATTGCATTTTGCATTTTAATTCTCAATTTTGCTGACTGCGGTACCCCCCCCCCCCACAAAAAAAACTCCAGCCTTTCATTTTAACTTGCGTCTTCTTTTCAAAACAGCCCAAATGGGCGTGTGGAAGTGTGAATTAGCTTCTCTCATGAAGACTACGAGACTGCAGATGTCAAGATTTATAGTGAATAAGGACTTACATTTTGGTCTGTTTCTCACAAAACTGATTGTATCACTTCAGAAGACGTGGAGTAAACCACTCGAGTCATATATATTACTTTTATGCTGCCTTTATGTCCTTTTGGGGCTTGAAAGATTTGATCTTCATTGACTTACATTGTATGGACAAAAACACAATACATCTATGACAAAATCTTTGTTTGTGTTCCACAGAAGAAAAAGTCATCAAGTTTGAGAGCATGAAGGTGAGTAAATGATGAGATAATTACCTGTTTTGGGTGAACTATTCCTTTAAGGTTTAAGACCATGATTTGAAATGGTAAAGCCTTCTGAAGCAGGTTTGTGACCATAGATGACTTACAACGCCTCACAAATAACATTACACATGCTCCATTTAAACCATTAGAAAAGAAATGGAACAGAATAAATAGTGCACTCTCAATGGACCTCAGTAAGATAGTAGAGGTCTTATTTAATTTTAAGCAAGGCTGTAAGGGACAGATGTGAAGTCTGTTCACAGAGCTCGATGACGTGTTTCCACCTTACTTTACCTGGGTTAATCAAGAAAAGCTTTATTTTTTCTCTATTATTGTACACTATTTTATGTTTTATCACTGTGCTTTGTGCAATATTACCTTCTTATTGATAAAAATAATCCAGCAAACTAGTCAACACAGCTGCGATGGACTTTTAAAATTAAGCTGCTCAGGGAGTGACAGTAAATTTGGCATTTTTCTCTCTAGGCTACTTCATTTCACTCTAATCTTTACTCTCCAAATCTTTATCTAAACCATGGCAAAAGAAAATCAAATGGTCATTTGTCAAAAGGCCAGTTTGAATCAGTGTACCTTATAAAGATAGTTTGCCCCAAAATGAAAATCTGTTAATCATTTACTGCTCCTAAACCCCATATGACTTTCACTTTTCTGAAAAAAAAAAAAAAAAAAAAGAAATGTTGAACAATTTGAACAAAAAGCACCATAAAAGTAGGCTATCACCTTGTCTTCATTCACTTTCATTATAATGAAAGAAGCATCCAGTACATTATTCAAAAATTCACCTTTTGTGCTCCATGGAAGAAAGAAAGTCATACGGGTTTGGATTTAGGGTGAATAAATGATGAGAATTTTCATTTTGGGGTACTGTTCCTTTGAAGAACGTACTGTAGGAATAAAACGGCATTGGAGTCTGGCTCAGTTCACTTCTTGTATAGCAGTTCACTGATGCAAAAGCAAGTCTTTGGTTAAACTGATCTAAACTGTGAGATTGAGGTTGTATGACAAGATTACACATGACAAGGGTTACTGTTTGACTGTAACTTTAACACATTATGTAATGCATTCTCTACAGATTTGTGATCATTCTGTTTGTGTGGTTTATCTTGCCTCTCACATATCATGTGCTTGTTTCTTTGAAAACTAGGACACACTTTATAAATGGGTGGCCTTAACTACAATGTACTCAACCATTTAATACAATATACTTATGTACATACATGGTGTTGCATTGTAATTATATTTAAAGTACCTGCATTTAATTACATTTGTAGTTACACTGTTAACTTTACCCTTAACCCTAACCCAACCCTTACCCCAAAACCTAACTCTAACCTTACTCCTAAACCTACCCGTACCTCAACCTCAGTAGCAGCAAATGTGGGAATTTTGCAGAACAACATGTAGTTACACAATAAATACATATACTTGTATGTATTTAATGTTAGTACACAGTAGTTAAGGCAACCCAATATAAAGTGTGACTGAAAACTATAATATAATATATGTGGACTAAATTTAATGCTCTAAAAATAGACTGTAGAAACTGGGGCACAGGTTTGGCAGGAACTGTATGAGTGAGATCTGAGCTACAGAGAAAAGAGAGGGTTTTAGGAACAACCATCATTCTCTACCGGTGTAAAAAAAAAAAAAAATGCTGGTAACACTTTACAATAAGGTTTCATTCGTAACAATTAGTTAATGCATTAGGTATCATGAACAATATATTTTTTACAGCATTTATTCATCTTTGTTAATGTTAGTAAATAAAAATAAAATTGTTCATTGTTAGTTTATAGTGCATTAACTAATGTTAACATATACAACTTTTGATTTAAAAAATGTATTCCTATATGTTGAAATAATGTAATAAAATAAAAAAAAATGAAAAAGCATTGATCATTGTTAATTCATGTTAACTAATGTTGTTAACTAATGTTAACAAATAAAACCTTTGTAAAGTGTTACCAAAGGGTTTTTAATATTGGGCAATACTTGGCCCCTGGAATTGATTTTCAGGGGCATTTTGTCAAATCTTTTGCAAAATGATATTTCATGATTCATTACATACATCATGGCAGTTTCGAGGTGAAATGTCCAATGTGTGACGCTAAAAGGGAGTTAAATGTATTTCCTGTCAGGATTCTGTCAAAACATTTGGGTTTGTTAATAGTTCTTTGTGTCAGGATCAGAGCATGCGAGCGAAGCAGAGCGGTGTGACACTCCAATCAATAACCTGCTCCATGCGTGTGCGCTCCGCTCAGCCACTCACAGCCCAAACAGACGCGCCGCTCAAGTAACGCTCACGCTCATTGGTAAAAAAGCGCCCGCTCCGACATTAAATTTCTCTGTAGTATACTTGGTACCAAGCACGCACAGAGGGTGTAGTTACAGTGGCCCAAGCAACTGCCTCTTTGCCCACATGGACTGAGGTGCCCCTCTGGGTGAAATTTAGGCTATAGGCCCACATTTATTAAATTATCAAATGATTAGTAATGTACACATCTGAAATTATGTGATTGTATTATTGTGTTTTTGTATATAAAATCTCACTGTTTATTTTGTAATGGTTTACAACGGCTGTTAGATAATCAGGTATACCAGACCTTCATTATCATTTGTAATCAGTCAAATATTTCTGTCAGCAAATATGCCATTGAAAATCTTCAAATAATGCCTTAACATTTTTTTCAGTTCTAAATTACTTTTATATACTTTAAACAAGTCATCAAACATGCCTCTACAAGTGATAAAACATATATGCGTTGGCGCAGAAAGTCACATAGGCGCAAATTCCCGCTTTTCAGAATAAACTGGATCTGAGTGACACAACTGACCCAGAAAAACACAATCTTTTCGAGTTTGTTCAAGTCATTTATGGCAATAATGAAAACATGGACTGGTACCAGGAAATACAGGTAAAAGTGAAAATCATAATTGTTCTTCACTTGTCTCCACGGAATGATTATTAGGCTACTGTAGATTTGATACATTAATAGGTTACTGATTTAATGCTATCAGACTTTGGGTCTGTAAATTAAAATGAGCAATTTCTCATCCTAATTTTGTGTTCAGTTTTAAATGGCGTATTAAGTTATCAGAAAAGAGCAGTGAATGTTTTTCTCTTTTTAAGTATTGTTGTTTGATTAATATTCCCTTAAATTTTATATGTAGGAATTGTATGCAATCTAAAGGACTGTGGTTATTTCTATAATAATTCTTATATTAGTAGATACCATGTGCCCCTTTGTTTTTCCTTGATATTTGTAAAGCAGCATAAAGTGAATCTGGACTTTATATGCATCAAATTTTCATATGTTGTGCATGTGCTCTTTATATGTACAGCAGGGTTTAACCATGGAGTTAACTAATACAAATGTGTCCTGCAGAGAGTTTGTCCAGTATGTAATATATTAGATGAAATCATGTTTAATGACCCTAAAACAAATCAAATTATTTAATTCACAAATTACACTGCCTTCGTTTAAGAAGCTTTTTTTCTAATGTTCAATCATTTATAGGTTTTTTTTCTCTGCGCATGAATGCAGCAAGCGATGTCGAAGATGTTGTCTGCAAACACTAATCTAGAGTCATTTTTTACATTTCACTTCTTGTTAAGGTGTGGCTTTGGCTTTGGGAAACTGACCAGCATTTATGTGCCACTTAATCCCGAAGCAGAAATTGAAAACTGGTCGATTAAGTGAGATAATTCCGCTACGAAATTCTCTATGCGAGAGCGGAAATCTTTACCAATCAAATGATCAATTGTACAAGAGGCATGAAAGCAGAATGCTCCACCTGCAAATTAGGACACTGCATGATCATACATGTTTATTGGTTTTGATGCAGGGATTTTTTGTGTGTGTTTGCCGGGATTGAAGGAAAAATGCTTTGCCAATATGATGCACTGACATGGCAAAACAACAAGACACATTACTTATCTATTAATTTATTATCGAACAGTAGTGTAGCCTATTATTTCACCTTTTGCTGCACTACCATGTTCACATAGCACATTCTCGTTCTCTCTGGCAATGTGACACATTCCAAAAGGAATATTTGCTAATTCTCATGGTCTCTCCACACTCCCTTTCGATTTCCTCGTTCTTAACTTTGATTTATACTTTGCATTTGAGGTTATAAGGTTTGCAACTTCACTAAAACAATGTTTGAGCTCCATAACCTCAGGCCTATTGCTTAATTCGCAGATTCCCAAACCAGTATATCACGAAGCACATTCTGGATTGAGCGAGCGGCTCTAAGCAGCCTGAGCGAGTGGAGCGGAGACTTCAAAAAGGTGCTCTCTGCTCAGGTGAAATTATCACCACTCTGCTCACATGCTCTGGTCAGGATCCTGGAAGTATAGGTCTCTGTGGAACAGTAAGGGGTGTTTCCCAATCTGTAGGCATTTTCAAACCGGGATAGGCGTGTCTAAACTATCCAATGAAAGTAGGGAATCTGATTCCCTACTTTCATTGGACAGTTAAGAAACACCCCTCCTGGTTTGGAAATGCCCACTGATTATTACATTGAGATTCCCTTCTTTCAGTAGATAGTTTAGAAATGGCCATCCTGGTTTGAAGATGCCCACAGATTGGAAAACACCCATTATTGTTCCACAGAAACCTATACTTGATGTAGAAGGCAAATCATGTAAAGCGGTTGAAAAATGCCCACTGATTGGACCACTGCAGAGACAAATCTCATATCCTGACACCCAAGTCTTGTCTCTATTGTTCTATGTGAACACATGGTTTCTGTTTTTGTTCTCTTGCCACGTGCACTCCTGTCAGTTCTGTCTTGAGTGCTAACCCTCCTCTCCCTCGATTTGATCTCCCTGTGTGCTGTCTTGTGCCAGTTTGTTGTGGATGTTTTCCCTATCAAGGTGTCAGTTTGGTTTTCTTCCCATTAGTCTGTAGTTCCCATTAATCTCCAGCCCACTCCAATTGTGAGCCTGGCTGAAGGACGGCCCTAAGAGGCGGGGCGACGATGACGAGAGAATCATTTTGATTGAACAAGCTTATAAATGTAGTTGGTTATGTAATAGAAACGCTAAAATCAAGGGCTAGAGGTAAAGTGTTTACATGTCAAAAGATAGCATTGTATGAGGAACAGGGCTAAAAGTAATTATGAACTGATAATCTGCCGTTTTGCTTGTGATTTCTGTAAAAGAAAATAAGTCATTGTTGTTGTAGTACCTCATTTCACCAGGAACCTGCTACGATACATACAACGAGCCATGTAAAATCATTTTGAAAAACTGTATGGTCACATGATCCTATCGGACCAGGTTGTTAATTTCTGATCGTGTTCTCTACCATCTTCTCAAATGTGTTGAAAAGTGAATGGTAAGCCGATGTCGTGAGCTGTAGATGTGAAACTCACCTCCGATCCCTGGGCGAAAGTTTCGAGCATAGCCTTTCATTAATTCATCCAGATTAGGCAACCAGGAGATTTCAATGTCTGTGCCCACATAGTCCCCAATATCAGTCGGCATGGCCCTGTGGAAATAAAACATCTTCATTTTAAGATCTTCACAAAATCTTATCATGTGAACCTTTGCAAGACTGACACGGAACTGTAGTTGTATCCATAACCATATTCTACACTTTCATAGCACTTTTTCCCCTGTGACAAGGCAGACGAGGAATGAGGATCTAAATGCGGCTTTAATGAAAAACAAAAGGTGAACAAAGTAACTCAGAATTAAATTAAACAAAAACATGGAAAACCAGGCAAAGAACATGAAAACACATGTAAAGACTGACAAACTAAACAGGGGAAACAAGGGCTTAAATACACAAGGGAAGACAAGGAACACCTGGGGAAACAATCAGAGAACAAGGAACACATGGGGAAACAGAGAGAACCAATTATTGGAAAAAACTACAAAAGGACTACAAAACCACAGGAAACAGGAACTAAACAAGAATTTCAACATAAAAGTCTAAGAAAAAAAACACAGGGAATACGTGACATCCCCCCTGAAGTCCATTTATGTTAGTCAAGAATTCTTGCACTAAAAACATGGTAATGTACTTTAGCTTTACATGACCATTTTCCTGCTATTTTTGCTGCTGTACCTTTGGCGCTCACATGCACATCTCGTACTGAAGATGGTCATAGAATAAGAAAGTTATTACAATGTGCTTCTCATTTCTGAAATCGTGCATCCTCGTTTCCTTTCCTTGCTTCCTTTTTCTCGTTTCCTAGTGCCACCCTCATAGGAAACGAGGACAGGATGAAAGGAAAGGAAACGAGCATGGAGGAGCAAGATGTTTTTTTTTTTTTCTCCCCTTTTTCTCCTCAATTTGGAATGCCCAATTCCCAATGCACTCTAGGTCCTTGTGGTGGCGTAGTTACTTGCCTCAATCCGGGTGGCAGAGGATGAATCTCAGTTGCCTCCGCATCTGAGACCATCAATCAGCGCATCTTATCACATGGCTTGTTGAGCGCATTACCGCGGAGACCTAGCATGTGTGGAGGCTTCACGCTATTCTCCACGGCATCCACGCACAACTCACCACGCGCCCCACCGAGAGTGAGAACCACATTATAGCGACCACGAGGAGGTTAACCCAACATGACTCTACCCACCCTAGAAACTGGGCCAATTGGTTGCTTAGGAAGCCTGACTGGAGTCATTCAGCAAACCCTGGAATCGAACTTGCGACTCAAGGAGTGGTAGTCAGCGTCTTTACTTGCTGAGCTACCCAGGCCCCCAGCAAGATGTATTTGTAAAATAGAATGTTCTTGCTCACTCAAGCATCACTTCAGAGCGCGTTTTTGCACAGCTGCAGTACCTCGGCTTGCTTACCATTATGTTATTGAAACTTTATTTATTAATATATTCACTATAAATACAAATAATTCAAGAAGTATGTGACAATTATGTTTTATTTAAACTGTAAAGGTGAACTTGATTAAAACTATTGTACCAGATGTAAAAGGGTAGGAGAATTTAGGCATGTGTCAGGTGCTTAGACCAAAAAGTCTTCCGCATAGGATGCTCCTGTGCTTTCTCGTTCAAGCATTCTCGGTAAGCTTTCTCGATCCTCTCCTCCTCGCGGTGCAAATAGAGAACTGATACATCCTTAATGATGGCAGACTTCGATGGGTTTCCGGGTCACAGACTCAAGGATGGAGGAGCGAGGAAATGAGGATGCACAATTTAAGAAATGAGAAGCACCCAATAGGTGCATTTCAGTCAACCTTGGCCTGTGAAGTGGACTTCACATGGCATTTAGCCATCTTAAGTGAGATTCCAGTCTGAAAGGAGTGTATATGTTCAGTTGGAAGGTCACTTTAAACAGCATAGGAAATAAGTGTTCATCGAAATAGCACTTCACAGGAAGAGAAGAGGGAAATTTCCCAATCATTAGAGTACTAATGTACTGTATACTGTAGTTTGGCTAAAATAAATGCTAAAATCAACAAAAGGTGTTCGAGACGCTGGCGTTTTTATTCATTTTCATTTACCTCTGGTGTGCTTTCTATGCAATTTTGTGCAAATGTACAATTTCAAGATTTCTAGGGTGTTGCATGGGCATTACTAAATGGCTGCTAGATGTTGGGTCTGTTCTAAAATATAGTGAGCTGCCTCGCTGCCTACACAGAAAGCTGTCTTCTATGGCAGCATCCTAAATCTAATGGAGCCTCATAAGAGAGCAATTTGGAATGCTCAAAGACAGCAACTGCACGCGACATTCAAATTGCAGTCCTCACGTGCAGCACATGGGAGACACAACTCTCAACTGATTTCAGTACAGGTGACATGAGAGAAAAAACACAGTACACTAGTGAGCATAAATATACATAGCACATGCACATTTTGGGTAGAATAGTCAGTTTATATCATATTAAACCATTTTTTATCGATTCATTTTATAGTATTTAACATATAAGTATATATAAATATATATACAATCAAAATGTCTCTCGCTTCGTCCGACATCTTGGATTTATTTTTTCACTGAGCTCATCGCGGTGCATTCTGGGATCGCCAACCCGGGGTAGGATACATACGATACTACCTATAGCCAAAACAAGATGTCTAAGGAGGAAGCATATTTAAGACACCTACCTTTTGGAACAGCCAGAAGCGCACCTATAGCCGCTTTTCCACCATCGGGCCGAACAGTTCTCGTTGCAAAACCATACCGTTCCGTGCTGTTCCGGGCCAGCCGGCGCGATTACGATTTCTTTTTCCACTTTTTGTTTTACTCTGCTAACAAACAGCAAAGACATGGACCATGTCGCAAAAAGTAAAGTAAAGAGAAAAATGGGAGGTTTTTTGCTGAGGGCTTGTGTTTGCCACCGGACATGAACATGCAGAGAGGTAAAAGTTTCCAGACTAGCTAAAAAGGATATTTATTGACAAAATATTATATAAGTATTACATGAAAATAGTATATGAGAATATATTGATGTATTTTGAGTTTAAATGAGCTAGTAGTCTACTTCCCTGATGGAAAAGGCATTTAGAAAAATAAATGCAGGCAACAATACTAGTTAAAACCACAATAATAAATCCATGACGATACACTAAACGAGTCGCCACATACTAAAGACATTCCACCAGCATGGTTGAGAACGGTTGAGTACAGTTAGCTAACTGTGCCAAGAATGGTTTATAATCATGCCGTGCCGAACCATGCTCTAGTGGAAATGCTACTGTAACCGTTCTGTACCGTTGTCATGCTAATGGGAAGGATGAGACGAGAGTGTGTGGATCCAAATGCAGAAGTAATTATTATGCTACTCAGAAGATGCCGAAGAAATGATGAAAATAAAACACTGAGCAAAAAGATAAACCAAACGCAACAGCAGTTTGCTGGCTAACTTGTATGTAACATTAACAAATTAACATGCTAACAAACAAACAAGAACCGACAATGAGTGAAGGAAACAAGAGGATATATATACACAGACGAATAATGAGGGAACAGGGAACAGCTGTGGAAGATGGAGGGCAGGTGAGTGTAATAAAATGTGCATACTGGAAAATGTTGTCCATAAACAAGGGGAAAACTAAACAGTCATTGAAACTGAACTGAAGGTGAGGGAAAAACACAAGGCAGTTTGTGACAACCGTGCTCAGAACCGTTCAGCCAGATGGTGGAAAAGCTACTTATGATGCCTTAAAATGCCGCTTCCGGGGAAAGATGACTACGTTTTGGAACAGACCTGTTGCTTACTGGCCTAAGTCATAAGAGGCCATCCCAAAGTCTCTATGACATCCTGATCCCTAGATATGTGTGGGCACTTTTTAATGGAAGTGTATTTTTTTGCTAATTTTTCATCCGCCAGGCAGAAAAACATTTTTTTTTTTAATAAAAACCATGATTCTGTATTTGTTTCAATCAGATACAATTTGTATTCGAATTATCATTTTTTCATTAAAAATTAGTGGTTTACCGTAAATCTACTGTATAAAAAAAAAAAAAAAAAAAAAGGAGCCTACAACCAATGATAAAATGCCATTTTACTGAAAAAAGGTTGTGTTTAGAGTGAAAAACAAGCCAATGTCACTGTTCATGTTTATAATCAAAAGAGGTATATATAATCCATCTGCCTAAACGTATTTACTGATTTTTTAATGCAGCATATATTTACACATGAATCAATCGCGTTTCACTCAACCGAATGTTGAATGTTAAATGCTTTAACACGGAGCAGTTCGGATGCAAACTGATCCTAGAACAGT
Organism: Myxocyprinus asiaticus; assembly: GCF_019703515.2. NCBI lineage: Eukaryota > Metazoa > Chordata > Actinopteri > Cypriniformes > Catostomidae > Myxocyprinus > Myxocyprinus asiaticus. The sequence continues at coordinate 45,026,666 of NC_059367.1, forward strand.
GGTTACACAGTGGTTACGTGCAGCTTTAAAACAAAGCAATTCAGATGCACAAACAGTCAGCGATCATTCCACGTTGTATTTAACTGTATAATCATGCCGTGGCCATGGGAAGACTTCTCCGGGCTTATGCCTGTGCTATATTATACCACGAAAATGTGTGTACCTGAATCAATCACGAGAATCAAAGTATCACTTACCTGAATGTTATATATTTGACAAAATGTTGCCTTATGAGGACAAATCTCTTAACTCTTGATGTGATTGTCATGACAATGGCAAAGGGTATGAGGGCTGCTCATGTAAGCTCTAGTGCACAACATATCAACCGCTGCAAATGATGACTACAACTGGATTTCACTGAAGCATTCAGATTTACATTCCTTTACTAGCAATATTTTGCAGTTTTTAAAACATAATTCTCAGGGTGGGCTAAAAGAATTCTTGTTGTGCTTTGAGCATGGCTGATAAGCATGGCTCATACTTTCTAGAACTACAATACCCATCATACTCACACATACTACAACTTCATTGTGTATCTCTGGTAATCAAGCCTCACACTCTCTAGAACTACAATGCCCATCATGCACTACATCTCCTCCCCGAAGTTTGCACACTTTTACTCCTGATTTATCACAATACGGGGAAAGGAGAGGCATACAAAAGCAACGCATTACTAATTTAAAAAAATAATACAGATATTACTCAAATAAAAAATACCATGTTACTTTACTCATTACTCGAAAAAAGTAATCTGATTACGTAACGCGCATTACTTTTAACACGTTACCCCCAATACTGCTGATCGTGTCCGCATTCCATGTTTTCAATGGCCAACGAGGGGCTACCAGAATTAGTGATAAACTCTCCAGACGCACTCTGTCCAGTGGGGCAAATGCATTAAGAAGAGTTTTTGGCCACTTATGCATGAAAGCGTCTATTCCCAGGGGAGCACATCAATCCATTATGGAGTAGAACATACGACAATGCACGTTTTCTTGCAATGCGAAGTGATCTACGTTGGTCTTGCCAAACTGATCCCAGATCTGAGAAACGGGGTAAATGCGTCATTCCCTGACGCGGGGTCCTCCCCTGGAGAGGTTGCTCATCACATTCTCTAAGAGATAGCAGATCAAAAGCATGGTCGTAATAGACTTAGGGACCGCGACCCCACCTGTCTATACATATATGACACGACCATCGTGTTTTCTGTTTGTATTAGAACATGATTGCCTCTCAGTGTGGAGAGAAAATGCTTTAGGTCTAGAAAAACAGACAGAAACTCCAGATAGTTTATGTAGAAAGTTGCTTGTGTGGCCGACCACACCCCTCTCACTGAAACTCCATTGCGCAGGGCTCCCCAACCCAGTAATGATGCATCTGATGTCATAGTTAGGCAAAAGAGAATCCTTTCCAGTGGAACCCTTTGCGTGAGCAGGAGGGAATCCTCCATGGGATCAGAGCACTTAGGCACGACGGAGTCACTTCCAAAATTCTGTGAGCATGACGGGATGCACACAGACAACTGGACAGAATTCAGCACTGAAAATCCCACATCAACACAAGGCCCTGTTTGACTACCGATATCACAGAGTGTATCAATCGGCGCAAGCACAAAAACATGCAAAAACAGTTTGTTGCCAGGCTGAAATGAGAAAGACAGTTGTGAAACGCAGCTACTCTCTGTCATGACAGATAAGCTCTGTTGTGAGTGGACTCAATCTCCATGCCCAGAAACATTACCTGTTGGCAGAGAAATAGAAGACTTTTTTTTGTGATTTATAGAAAACATCCCGGACTGGATTACGCATTGCAGCTGACAGGTCAGGAGGCCGGGCAGCCATTCCCTTCAAACACCACGGCACCAGAACCTAGGAGGGAAGCGCGTACAACAGCAGAGACCCCACCTACATCCTGGACCATTCCTTTGGACAATCCTCATCATGCACTGATCCCCATTTCACCGTGTGGATGCCAGATTTCCCTTTTGTTTGGACACTTTTCCCCCATGAACACTATATTTCCTGATTTTGAAAATTTTGTGTTGATTATTATTTTAAATGAATGCCTCTTTGAGGCCAGACATGGCCGGAACCCCGCCACAGATGCATAGTACAGTTTATTTCTTTTTGTCATGTTTGTGTGGAGAACAATCAGACAAAATGACATTCCAGAGCCAGTTTATGGCAGAGCCCCTCCCTAACTGTCAAGGCAAGGAAAAGTGGCTCCATTTTGATTGAATTGTGGCAGGGCCAACACAAATACATGCCAAGCAGCCATCAGATAAGCTGCTCGGACAATTGCAAGACACCTCTTACAGTACAGTAAGGAAGATCTTCCAACACATAGGAAAGGACTTCTCATTGGTCCACAAGTGGTTTCTTATCGCAATTATTCTTCGCAATCTCTCAAATCCCCCACCCTAAGTCCAGAGGTAAGAAGGATCAGAAATTCCCCAGGACTTCCAGGCAAACTAAGTGAACCAAACATTAACTTATCATGTGGCAAAAGCTGAAACAAAGAAGCCACAAAGGAAGACAAATTCATGCATATACTACACACATTTAGCACTTTATTAGGAACACCTGTACACCTACTTATTCGTGTGATTATCAGCAAATCGTGTGGCAGCAAATCAATGCATAAAATCATGCATATATGGGTCAGGAGCTTCAGTTGATGTTCACATCAACCATCAGAATGGGGGGAAAATGTGATCTCAATGATTTCAACCGTGGCATGATTGTTGGTGCAAGACAGGCTGGTATGAGTATATCTGTAACTGCTGATCTCCTGGGATTTTCATGCACAGCAGTCTCTAGAATTTACTCATCCAGTGAGTGGCAGTTCTGCAGACAAAAATGCCTTATTGATGAGAGAGGTCAACGGAGAATGGCCAAACTTGTTTGAGCTGACAGAAAGGCTACAGTAACTCAGATAACCACTGTGTACAATTTTATTGAGCAGAATAGCATCTCAGAATGCACAACATGTCGAACCTTGAGGCGGATGGGCTACAACAGGTCAAGACAATGTTGGGCACTTTATTAGGACCATAGTGTTCCTAATAAAGTGCTCAGTGAGTGTATATCCCCTAAAGTGGATATCAACTGCAACAAAACCACTCCATGTTGTTTGTTTAGCACAATAGTTCACACAAATTTAACTATTAAGTTATTAATTAATGCATGGGTAATATTTAATCTTTCAGTACAATATTTAGACCCTATACATTTAGAACAATGGCAAGAATATTTTGGAAGTGGTTTGGAAAAGAAATAATGCATAGATAAAACTTTAAGATCCAACTGTGTACTTAAAAATATGTAAATAAATTTTACACAAGGGGGGGCAATAATACTTTTTTACATTCAATAGTGCTATTCTAGGCACTCAAAGTGCTTTTCATAGTATAGGGGGAATCTCCTCAACCACCACCTGTAGCCAAAGTAGCCAATACTGTGGCTACCTTTGATGACAACAGCCAGTCACGTTGCTGGTATGGAAAGGTGACAGATTTCAATGCCCACCTTACTGGAAAGGTATAAAACTATCCTCCGGTTTGCAGCACCTTCATCCTGTGTCTCCGATCCCGAGAGAAAGGAGACAATAACAGAATATGAAACTTTCATTTTGAGTCTTACTCCTCAAGAGACACTAACAGAATAATGCTTCTGTGTTCTGTGTCTCTGGCCTGTCCTGAGAGATACTAATAGAATACAAAACATCAGAAGTTCTGTGTCTCCCATCAAAAGAGACACAAACAGAATTTCCAACATTCTGAGTCTCCACTTCACAGAGAGAGAAAGAATAATAGATCATCAAACATTCTGAGTCTTCATCCAAGAGAGACAGCAGAAGATTGAACAAGTACCAAGTCTCACAACAGGAGACAATAGCAATGCCTTAAGTGACATGTGATCAAAAATCACCACATACTTTGGTGTCTTGTTTGAGGCCCAGTTCATTTCAACTGGTGCCCAGTGTGATTATCACTACATTGGCTTTCAGACTGATTATTATAAAGGTGATACAGGAGTGACAAAGGTTATACAGGACTTTATTAGCTCAAATAACATTTTTTGTTCAGCCACTCTTCATCCATGGGTACATCAAGGTTTAACAAATGCAAACTATTTGGCCAGCATAAGGTAAGTTTTAGTCCAATCCAGCCATCAATTTAAAATATGTTTTACACCCTTCCTCTACATAACTGGTCATTATTTATTGCATAGTTTGTTTCTCTTTCCATTGCATGTTTCTGCCTTTCCCAGTTCCACCTTCTTTAACAACATAAATGTTGCAAACTTTTTTATATTTCCAATTTAAATGTAAATTTATAACATTGTATTTTGTATTATATTAGCCTGGAATAAGTTTTATAAAATCAGTTACCATAGATGTGATGAGGCTTCTAATACAGCTGCTGAGGGAGTGACTGTTATCCAGTGCTGTGTATTTTTATCTTCTTTTGCAAAGCTGTGAAAGCATAATCATTTGATTTTTTCTTTTGCTGTTGGAGCAAACAGGTAAGCAAAAATTTAATTTGCTGTGGTCTCCCATTCACCGCCAATCAAGTTTAGCTAACTATGGTGACTTCTGCTTCGTGAAAAGGGTCCATAGCTAAACAAGTGAACACAATATATAATCAAGGTAGATTTTAACTGAAAGGTCAAGCTAATTAGAGTCAGGAGTTGGCAAACCTGGCATCCAATTAATGAAATGAGATTGGTGGTGTCGGCTAGAGCTAATTTGACTTATAAAAAGCACTCAAACATTTTGAGTTTGCAATTCACCATAAGCATCTGCTGATGTTGACCATGCCTCGCAAACAAGAGATCTCAGAAGACCAACGATCAAGAATTGTTGCTTTGCATAAAGCTGGAAAGGATTACAAAAGTTATCTCGAAGAGCTTAGATATTCATCTGTCCACTGTTCTATAAATTGAGACTATTTAGTACTGTGTACTCTCCCTAGAAGTGGCCATCCAGCCAAGAAGACTCAAAGGGCACACTGCAGAATGCTCAATGAAGTCAAAAAGAAACCTAGAGTGACGGCTAAAGATTTGAAGGAATCATTGGAACTGGTTAACATCTCTGTTCATGAGTCTACTATATGGAAAACTTTAAACAGGCATGGTGTCCATGGCAGGACACAATGAAGGAAGCCACTGCTTTCCAACAAAAACATTGCTGTGCACCTGAAGTTTGCCAAAGATCACCCTGACACTCCACAACACTACTGGGAAAATGTTTTGTGGACTGATGAATCTAAGATTGAATTGTTTGGAAAGAACACGTAGCCCTACATATGGTGTAAAAAGGGCACCACATACAAACATGAAAACATCATATCAGCGGTGAAGTACGGTGGAGGGAGCATCATGATTGGGGGCTGCTTTGCTGCTTCGAGGCCTGGACTGCTTGCCATCATCGAGGGAAAACAAATTCCCAAGTTTATCAAGATATCCTACAGGATAATGTCAGGGTGGCTGTGCACCAGCTGAAGCTCAGCAGAAGTTGGGTGATGCAGCAGGACAATGACTCTAAACATCGAAGTAAATCCACTACAGAATGGCTTCAAAAAAAGAAAATCCACCTTTTGGATTGTACCTGTCAGAGCCCAGACCTTAACCCAATAGAGATGCTGTGGAATGACCTCAAGAGAGCTGTTCACACCAGACATCCTAAGAATATGGCTGAGCTGAAGCAGTTCTGTAAGGAAGAATGTTCCAAAATTCATTCTGATTGTCGTGCAGGTCGAATCTGCAGCTACTGGAAACACTTGGTTGTGGTTATTGCTGCAAAAGGAGGATCGACCAGTTATTAAATCCAAGGGTTCACTTACTTTTTCCACAGCACTGTGAATGTTTAATGGGATGTGTTCAATAAAGACATGAAAGATTAGAATTGTTTGTGTGTTGTTAGCTTAAGCACATTGTGTTTGTCTATACTTGTGACTTTTATTAAGATGAGATCACATTTTATCACCAATTAATGCAGAAATTAAAAACCAGCTAATTACAAAGGGTTCACTTACTTTTTCTTGCCACTGTATAACTTATATCCTCATAGTGAAAATTCACCAATACTGTTTAAATTTAGTAAAAATTTAAAATGACCTCAATTTATTTATTTATTTATTTATTTATTTTAAAGCTTACATTTTAAATACATGTTGTGAAAGATAGATTTTTTGCATTAGAAAGTATTTTAAAAAAGGTCTATTAAATGAATTCATATTTCAAAGATGGTTTTCTTCTCACATTAGTGTCAGTTAATAGCAGGTTTTTACTGGGACATCCACACTGGGGCATGTTGCCACAATTCAAAAAGTAGAAATGTTAATGAACTATATCTTTTTTTCCTGGGCAATAAAATTGGGAATGTTCCAAAGATTCTGTTGTCAAGACTTATGGTATGTGGCTTTTTAGAAATGGACTTTCACAAATAAATGTGCTCAGAGAAATATTCACTGGAGTAAAAATGTGACAGCCTTGGTCTGGTTTGTGTGTGTGTGTGTGTGTGTGTGTGTGTGTGTGTGGGCGGGGGGGCAAAACAATGCAAAATCAAGAGAAAACACAGAGGATTGTGATAAAAGAGGACATAAAAGCTCATACGTGTGATAATTCTCATGCAGAAGGGAACAAAAGAGTCTAATGTGTTTGCACGCAGTACAAGTGAACTGAACTGTGTAACAATCATGTGTGTGTGTACAGTGTTTCACTGGATAAATGGCACATTTATTAAAATGAGGTGAAGAACACCACACAAAAATGTAGCATAGAGCTGTATATGACAGTATTGTCTTCAAATCTAAAACTCTACCACCAGAAATACATAATCAGCATGTAGACTATATAGAAAACAAAAAAAGACTAATCTTGCTCATGTATTGCTTTTGCACATTACAAAAAACTGCCTCCGTTTCCACGCAACAATTGGAATAGGAGATATGAGCACACTGTAACTAACATGTGAATATTTATATATTTAAACGCTCTAGAGATGCAGTTACCAATTGATCATCTACAGAATGACATTTGCGGAGGGACAGTATCTTCTGGTGCTGGAACAGTTTTAGCAAATGTATCGCATGCTCTGTGTTTAACATTAAACTTGTCATGTGAATGACGCGTATATAGCTCAGCTTAAAGCATTTCCGAGAACAGAAGAGGATATTGACAGATCAACTCAAATCCACTGCTTCAAAAACAGCGCAACATCAGAAAAGACACAAAACGCGTTGATTCACATCTAAAAGACTACTTGATCAAGACGTCACTAATTGCTGGATAAAATTTTGAAAATTCAACTATTGTATTTGTTCATATATGTGCGTATGTTCGAACAGGTCTGCAGCATCCTCACACTCACACACACACACACACACACACACACACACACTCTCTCTCTCTCTCTCTCTCTCTCTGATGAAGATGAAGGACACGCGCATCCTCACCTGGCCGATCTGTTTCCCCCGACAAGCACAAACCAGAAGATCGACACGCCAAAACACAGCGATTCCATTTTGAGAAGGGTATAAAGTTGATTCCGGCAGACAGTTGATCCAAATATCCTAGTTTCCACAATATAGCGCGTCTCTCAAGAGAACAGCAGGGAAGCGAGTATAATGATCCATGTTTCAGCCTGCATGTGCGCTACTGTTCCGACCGCAGACAAACCTGCACGTCTCTCTCTCTCTCTCTCTCTCTCTCTCTCTCTCTCTATATCTCTCTCTCTCTCTCTCTCGCACACATCATTAACTCCCTCAGAGATTTAAAGGCTGAACCATCATGATGTACGGTTCGCGAGCGAATCGTCCTTTTGAGCCGGTTCTTTTAAGGGATTCGCTTGAACCGATTCGCGAAGCCTTCTTAAATCACGAGAATTTGCTTTCTTTGAGAATGAAACTATTTTTTCTCAGTGTTTTTAAAACCATGATAGAACATTTATTTGGCTAAAAACACGATCAGGTTCTAAATTAGCGCGATAGAATCAAACTGAAACACTTGAATGTTCTGGGTTCAGTTTAGTAGGCTAATCTTTGCTCTGTAAAGCAGATATCCACTATTACAAGTTCGCTGTTATGGCGACGTACCGCCATAAACCCTAAAACAACTATTAAATTAACTTTAATTTAAAACGATTTAAACAGCTTCACAGAACAAATAATACACAAGCAGAATTAACGTAAGTGCTTTTATAAACTTATAAGCTTCACATTTCTTCCTTTAAAGGAGCAATATGTAATATTGATATCAAGCGTTTAAAATGGGTACTGCAGCCCAAATTCAAAATATTGGAGAGAGTTGTCTCCCCGCCCCCTCCTCCCTAAACTCGAAGCTCACGCGGGTTGCCAGGTTGAGGACACGCAACAGGAACGAGCAAACTGACAATGGCAAGCGACAAGCCTTACACTGTATGTTGATCTGCTAATGTATATGTTTGCAATGTCTTTATTGTTTGCAAATTATAAACCAGCTAATGCGGATTTTTTATAACTCTGTCAATGTTAGCTAGATGTATTGCTGACTTCATGGCTGCAGAGCGCTGTGTTTTTCCCGCTAACTTGTTTCAAATCTGGCAACCCGGGGTGTCAAAATACTATGGGGAAATGGGCAGTGGGCGGGATCACACAGGCCAAAACACAAACAGAAATTCCGGCCCAGAACGGACATTTCAAAGTAGAATATACTGGCTGTAGCAGTGTTTTCGGAGAAGTCAGATGTTTCCTAAATCTCTGATAACATATTATGATAATTGTATGCTTTAGTATGGAAAATATATGACATATTTCACCTTTAAACCCTCCAAAATTGGCCACATTCAATTCCATTGTAAGTGCCTCTCTGTAATCTCGGTTTATTTTATTTATGTTTTTAAGGAAAAGGATGGGCAAGTCGAAATATTTTTTTGTGTGTGTGTGTGTGTGTGTGTGTGTGTGGTAATGAACACGCCACAAATGCTGTCGATTGAGCATAACCCGTGATATACCTTTAAATGTATACCAAATAAAAAACATTGATAACATTGATTTTTTTTTTTTTTTTTTTTTTTTTTTTTTTTTTTAGTAACCGCAAAAGAATGAAAAGTACATGTAAACTGTATCGTGTGAGGAACAGTGAATCGGCTCAATAAAAAGAACTGGATCGATTCGTTCACATGAATCGCTACAAAAGATGTCCAGGGATTCCCTCATCTCAGTGCTCACTGCTCACATCAGATTAAAATCCTCCACTTGTGGAGAGCACAACCACGCCACGCACGATAAAACAACGCTCTTATATAACGCAGACCCCACCGTCACCTTTAGATCATGCCAAGGCTGCTTCAAAGCAGTGGAAAGATTTTACTGATGTATTTATCCTCACAGGTGGCGCATTTTCTGTGCGCATGTGATGCTTTTTCAATAAGCATTTACTGGCTGAAGAGATGGTGTTTTGTTAAAGGGAGAATGCATGCAGGATGTGCCAATACATTCTGTCCAACTTAATAATCAATCCTTGATCAAACCTTTAGCCTACCACTACACAAATTTGAATTACAAATGAATGTTTGGCACCCCTTTTTCATGTATAGCCTATTGTGTATATTTAAATATGGACATATATAAAATTATAGTTGGGTACAACAGGGCTAAAGGCACACCTTAAGGAAAATGTGCTTTTTTTTTCTGGTCACAAAATGTATCAAGATTCAAGAAATACATTTATTTTCATTGAATATTGATGGAGCAACATAAATCTATTTACCGCACTTAAGAAAAACAATGTTTTAAAGGGTTCTTTAGTAACTGCAATAGGGGGGATTTTTACCCCAAATACTATCCTTTCACTAACTGGATATATATACTGAAAAAAATAATGTGCTGGATTTGCTTAAAAATATAGTGCATCATTTTTGCATCCCACTTAAGAAAATTCCACCAGGAATTTTAAGCAACGTTACCTAAAAAAACATAGTTGGCTTTGCCCAAATTAATGATCTTCCATTCAATTTTATTTTATTTTTTTTACTTAAAATACTGTGCCATGCCAGCTACTACATTTAAGGTTTACCCAACTATGCATTTTAAGCTCATTTAGCTCAATTGTAAGTGCTATTAACAGCTTCAAATTTTAGGTTCTGTTCATTTACTTTCAGTTAATTTTAAAATAAAATGAACTGAAGAAATAACAGGCAACTGATGAATGTCAAAGGTTTTTATTGTTGTTTACAAATTTACAATCAAACATAGATATTCCTGTTCTCCCTGAACCAAAATATGTTCTCAAATACAAAAATGGTAACAAAATCATGACGATAAACATAAAACATAAAAATAAGTGGGCTGTGTAATGATTGAAAGAATTTCAGTAAATCTAAATAAACACAATTCAAAATGCATTTTAACAGACTGCACACTGCAGAAATATATGCAGGTAGGAGAAATCTCTCTGAACTAATGCTGTAACAAAAACACCAGAAACAGTTTGTATTTATAAATGAAACTATTCATTCAAAAGATCTTTTAAATTTAGCCAGACCTTGCCATCATCAAGATTCAACACCACTTACTGTATAACCTCAAAAAAAAAAAAAAAAAAAAAAGAAAAGAAAGAGAACGTGTCAGCTTCATTGGATAGCTAATGTGAAGGGCATAAAGTAGCCCAAAAAGTCAATGCACTAACCCAAGTTTTGACAAATGTCCCCAACTCATTTTCTAGGACTATCAATGCATCCAATGTGTTGAAAGGCAACTCTCGCTCTTCCTGCTCTACAGCTATGTTGGCATCTGCTCCTGTCTATGCTCGTCAAGCTCCTTTTCCTAAATGACCAAATCCTGTTAGACAAAAAAACAAAAAACAAAATTAGTATAATTGTAACTGACAAGATAATCTACATGTATGGCTAGTTTACATTTAAGAGTCATGACGAGACCACTGCAAACCCCGCTACATATTGCAACAATATTATACTTATAATGTGACACTTTTTTACAAACCAACTTACGCATGTTGATATCTGGGTGTCTCCTTGGGGCAAACCAAAAATGATAATTCTCTCATCATTTAAGCAGTCTTATGCCATGTCAAACTCATTTGACTTTCAAAATATTGAAAGTAATACGAGTTTGAGAAGGCAAAAGGGGTGAGAAGGCCAAATGACAAGAGAAATAGCATTTTTGGGTGAACTACTAAAATCTTTTGATTAAGCTTAACCCTTGTGCAACCTTCAGGACATTTTTGTCTTTTTCATTTTTGTTTTTTCGATCATTTTTTCTGTGTTAATGCCAACGGCATACATTTTGCCAAAGGTGTGTATTTTTTGGGGAATTTTGATATTTCAACCTCAGTTCCTATAATACATCTATAATACACTGTGTACACAAAATAGTTACACTCAGGTTCTTCAGGACAAAAATGAACTCATTGAAACCCATTAAAACTGCAATATTTGATCCCAGTGCCATTAAAGAATAAAATTATGAATTCTATGATATTATGCTTTCATTCCGGAGCCCTGGTTTCAAAATTTACATTTTTAATATTTTCCACCAGATGGTGCCATTTTTTTTTTTCATGTTTAACCTATGGAGCAAATACATGCTTTTTCCCTATTTTCTGTTTGCTGTATTATAGAGCACTGCAGGCCAACTGAATAAATGATGCAGCTAAAATTGTGTGGGTGTGTTGATATGGATGTCAAAATGTGTTTTATATGTGTGTATTGAGAAATGTGTGTGTGTGTGTGTGTGTGTGTGTGTAAAAAATAACAGTGGCATTACTTAAACAAACTGGCATTTAAAGGGTTCAAATCCTGAAAATGAATGATTATTCGGTAGTTATGATCAGGACTGATGTTGGTTAAATACTCTAAGTCAGTGAAAGTGGAAAATAATATTAATATATAATATTTTTATGGCAGTTTTTTGATGCAGACATTTTTGTCCTCTAAGGTTCTGAGTACGAGTTAAAAAAAAAAAAAATTCTGACACTACATAAAAAATAATAATGCCTCAAAATCAATGTTGTTGCTAATCACTGACATATCACAGACTGTGATAATAAAAAAAAAAAAAAAAACATTTAGTATATGGAAAATAATAAATGGTTTTTTTTAAAAGAAATTTTATTATTATTATTTTTTATATAAAATGCAACAGTGGCATTATATAAACAAACTGGCATTTAAAGGGTTAAAATCCTGAAAATAAATGAATATTTGGTAGTTATGATCAGGACTGATGCTGGTTAAAAAAAATTACTAATTGAAAGTGGAAAATAATATTAATATATAATATTATTATGACAGTATTTTGACGCTGACATTTTTGTCTTCTAAGGACCTCCGATTACCTTTTTTTTATTGACACACAAGGGTTAACCGTGAACATAAAGCAACACTCAGCTAATGTGAGCTGGTTTCCCTTTAAGATGAAGTTCAAGGAGTCCTTTGGACATTTGCATTAAAACATGTAGAAAAGTGATTTACTTGTTGGAGTTACCTGTTGCCATCTGAGTTTCTGCCACATGAGTGACGCCTGAGCAGCTGTCCACAGAACTGTCGCTCACTGGATGTTTTTTGTTTTTGGCACCATTCAGCATAAATTCTAGAGACTGTTGTGTGTGAAAATCCCAGGAGATCAGCAGTTACAGAAATACTCAAACCAGCCCATCTGGCACCAACAATCATTCATGTGATTATCTAATCAGCCAATTGTGTGGCAGCAGTGCAGTGCATGAAATCATGCATATACGGGTCAGGAGCTTCAGTTGATGTTCACATCAACCAACAGAATGGGAAAAAATGTGATCTCAGTGATTTGGACCGTGGCATGATTTATGGTGCCAGATGGGCTGGTTTGAGTATTTCTGTAACTGCTGATCTCCTGGGATTTTCACACACAACAGTCTCTTGAATTTACTCAGAATGGTGCCAAAAAAAAAAAAAAACATCCAGTGAGCAGCAGTTCTGTGGATGGAAACTCCTTGTTGATGAGAGAGGTCAACAGAGAATAGCCAGACTGGTTCCAATTGACAAAGTCTACAGTAACTCAGATAACCCCTCTGTACAATTGTGATGAGAAGAAAAACATCTCAGAATGTTATTTTCAGATGTGGGTTGGCGCTGTTTTGGCAGCACGAGGGGGACCTACACAATATTAGGCAGGTGGATATATATATACTGTATATACCTGTATATATATATATATATATATATATATATATATATATATATATATATATATATATATATATATATATATATATCACCTTGAACAAAACTGAAAATGACAAATAAGTATTTTGTTTAAAAATAAATGTGATATTTTCCAGGATATCCATTAGCTAGATAAATGTACAACATTTAAAAAAATATAAAAAATTAATAAAGTTGTTTCAAAATCAACCTTTAGACACCACATGCAAAGATCTCATTAATCAGAAAATGTTTTGCAGTTCATAGTGACAAACAGGTGTTTATGAAAGTGCTGTGGTAGATTTTGATGCTATTTAGTGTTTTGGAAGGAGGTTTTAAACCCGGGGAGCCTTTAGCCCTGTTGAACCCTTACATGCTTTTGATCATACTGTACATATAGGCTACATATTAAAATTCCACCAGTGTTTGGGAAAATGTATTTTAGATGCATATATGAAAACGGCCATTCTAAACTATATTTCATAAATGTGTTTTGCATAGATTCATAGTCTGTATGGGAAATTATGTGGTGCATGTATTAATAGCCATTGCATAACAGGTTTATTTCTTTGCTTTTTTATGATTGTTCTAGTAAATGATTTACACAACTAAAAAAGAAACATCCCTTTTTCAGGACACTGTATTTTAAAGATAATTTTGTAAAAATCCAAATAACTTTACAGATCTTTATTGTAAAGGGTTTAAACAATGTTTTCCATGCTTGTTCAATGAACCATAAACAATTAATGAACATGCACCTGTGGAACGGTCGTTAAGACACTAACAGCTTACAGACAGTAGGCAATTAAGGTCACACTTATAAAAACTTAGGACACTAAAGAGACCTTTCTACTGACTCTGAAAAACACCAAAAGAAAGATGCCCAGGGTCTCTGCTCATCTGCGTGAACATGCCTTAGGTAAGCTGCATGGAGGCATGAGGACTGCAGATGTGGCCAGGGCAATAAATTGCAATGTCTGTACTGTGAGACGCCTAAGACAGTGCTACAGGAAGGACAGCTGATCGTCCTTGCAGTGGCAGACCACATGTAACAACACCTGCACAGGATCAGTACATCCGAATATCACACCTGCAGGACAGGTACAGGATAGCAACAACAACTGCCCAAGTTACACCAGGAACGCACAATCCCTCCATGAGTGCTTAGACTGTCCGCAATATGCTGAGAGAGACTGGACTGAGGGCTTGTAGGCCTGTTGTAAGGCAGGTCCTTACCAGAGATCACTGGCAACGTCACCTATGGGCACAAACCCACTTTCGCTGGACCAAAGTGCTCTTCACTGACACGTCATGGTTTTGTCTCACCAGGGGTGATGGTCGGACTCGTGTTTATTGTAGAAGGAATGAGCATTACACCGAGGCCTGTACTCTGGAGCAGGATCGATTTGGAGGTGGAGGGTCCATCATGGTCTGGGGCGGTGTGTCACAGCATCATCGGACTGAGCTTGTTAACATTGCAGGCAATCTCAACACTGTGCATTACAGGGAAGACATCCTCCTCCCTCATGTGGTACCCTTCCTGCAGGCTCATCCTGACATGACCCTCCAGCATGACAATGCCACCAGCCATACTGCTCGTTCTGTGCGTGATTTCCTGCAAGAAATGAATGTCAGTGTTCTGCCATGGCCAGCGAAGAGCCTGGATTTCAATCCCGTTGAGCACGTCTGGGACCTGTTAGATCGGAGGGTGAGGGCTTGGGCCATTCCCCCAGAAATGTCCGGGACTTGTAAGTGCCTTGGTGGAAGAGTGGGGTAACATCTCACAGCAAGAACTGGCAAATCTGCTGCAGTCCATGAGGAGGAGATGCACTGCAGTACTTAATGCAGATGGAGGCCACAACAGATACTGACTGTTACTTTTGATTTTGACCCCCACTTTGTTCAGGGACACATTATCCCATTTCTGTTAGTCACATGTCTGTGAAACTTGTTCAGTTTATGTCTTAGTTGTTGAATCTTTTTATGTTCATACTAATATTTACACATTTACATAAGTTTGCTGAAAATAAAATCAGTTGAAAGTGAGAGGACGTTTCTTTTTTGCTGAGTTTATATGATTTACTTGGCTGAATTTATAGTCAATCACACCATTACAGGATGTGTTTTTATCATGAAGATGTTAAAATCAAAATAAAATACATATAAAAAAAATAAAACAAATCACACCAATACAAACCCCATCCTGAATAGTTTAATATTATTTGTGCTGTATTCTAAACTGATGTGAAAGAATCATAATAAGCTGTTGTTTTCTGAGAGTCTGTGGCTGCCTGAGGGCGAAAAGAAATATAAAAACAAGAACAGAGAGAGAGACAGAGAGAGAGAGAGAGATGGTTCCCCTTACTGAAACTACTGTATTATCAGGTCTGCTCAGAGTATCTGTGAGCAGTGGTGCAGTACTTTCACAATACAGAGTCTTTTCTGATTGCCTAGTTCCCAGAATAAAAAAACCTAAGAACATACACACACGCACGCTTACGCACACCAACCAAAACCTGTATGTCAAGACACAAAAGGCTTGGATCATTTTTGAGGTCAGACTATGTGGAAAATAACTGGTTTGAAAATAAAAGATTCTGCTAGTTTTTAATATTAGCCCAGCTTCGAGAACACAGTAGCTCCTCTTAGGAGTC
The DNA here is from genome assembly GCF_019703515.2 of Myxocyprinus asiaticus. Classification (NCBI taxonomy): domain Eukaryota; kingdom Metazoa; phylum Chordata; class Actinopteri; order Cypriniformes; family Catostomidae; genus Myxocyprinus; species Myxocyprinus asiaticus. The sequence goes on from NC_059367.1 coordinate 45,042,502, forward strand.
CTAGAGCTGCTGGGACCAGGGGAAGGGGATACCGGAACTTGACAGTAACTTGACAGTAACCCTAGGGCAATGGTGCTCCTGGCATAAGGTCGATGGCACAGTCCCATGGCTGATGAGGTAAACTGGCTGCTTTTTGTGGGCTGAAGACATCTTGGAATGCAATATATTCCTGGGGAACATCTACTTGAAGCTTACTCATAGGACTCTCTACTGACATGGCACACACAGATACGGCGTCGCTGGAACATTTAGGACGGGGATGAAAACACTCCTTACCCCAAGCCATCACTTCTCCTGTAGTCCATGAGAGCTGCAGTGAGTGTAGTTGTAGCCAAGGACACCCCAGGATGATTACATCTCTTCAAAATGTGTGCAACCCACTTGAAGTGTAACTGATTGAGTCCGATGTGCGATTCCTCTTCCAAGTGGTTTTTCAAATCACTAAGTGGATGGAGATTGGGGAGGAATATTTGATCGTCTGGAGTTGGAGCCGGTGGCAGAGTTGTTCTGAGATGAAGCTGCCTGCCGCCCCGGAGTCAATGAAGGCCTTGACTGAAGGAGAAACATGTAGGCAGATCACTGAGACATATAGTAGACAACGGAGCATGTATAAGAGATATAGCATGACTCACCGTATGTCGCAAGGAACGAACAGGACATTCGGTGATCACATGCCCACCAGCACCACAGTACAAACATAGCCATTCTAGTAGCCTCCATTGACGCTCGAGTGGGGACAATCTGAATGAATCAATTTCCATCGGTTCTTCTGATTCCAGAGATCATGGATAACGGCGTGCAGGCGGGGGTTGCATATTACTCTGTTCGCTGATGCAGGTTTTCATCCGCTGGGACATAAAGCGTTCCAGGCCGATGGAGTCGTCGTGCACCGCCAGCTGCAGATGTAGAGAAGGTTCCAGCCCCTGTCGGTAGGTTGTTAGAAGCGCCTGTTCATTCCAGCCACTCACTGCTGCAAGTGTACAAAACTGTAGAGCATAATCTGTGATCGACTTCTTCCCTTGTTTGAGATGAAAAAGCTGTTCACTCTCCGACAACTCACCAATGGGTAATCCAAAAACCTCCTTAAAATGTGTGAGGAAAGCATCCAATGACTGGGTGATTGGGCCGTTCTGATACAGAGTATTTTCCCACTGCAGTGCACATCCGAAAAGTAAAGAAACTATGTAGGTGATCTTCGCTCTCAGTTTGAAACGTCTGCAATTGCATCTCGAGCATCAGCAAACACTGCAGCAGGAATCCGCTGCAATCCTCCGTTGCACCCGAATAAGGAGAAGGATTGACCACGGGACTGGCATGATGAGAAACCGGAGATGGAGTGGTGGTTCTGGCGTCCGAAGCTCTAGATGGAGAGATGACCCGATGAAGTTCACTCACTAGCCCCTCAATGACTGTGCTCATCGTTGTTGGTGGAATGTTGGAAAACCCTGCTGAGTCCATTTTGGTTGGTCTGTTCTTCTGTCACAGAAAGACTCACGGAGGCAGAGATACGAACTCAGTAGCAGGGTTTATCGAACAGACGATTGAAACAGTGATGTAAACATCATGTGAGTAAATCCAGTTGAGCAGAGTGGCAAACAGCAGGTGAGTAATATCCAGACAGGGTATAGACACGATGAACAGATGAAACAGATAACTCACAACAGTCTTATGATACTTGCACGCAACTATGAAGACACAGGTATGTTTGACATAGTAGAACGTTTTGGAGTCTGAGATACTATTGATGAGAACAGACAAGGAGATTGTGAGAAAGAGGGATATATATGCAGTCCTTGATTAGCCACTAATGATATGCAGGTGGGTGTAATCAGAACTCAGGGGAGAGTGAGCGCTGTGTCAGCAGTGAGGGAGCAAGAGAGAGAGACCGGTGGATCCGTGACAATGACCATATGATTATTACCCGCTTAATCTCAGTAACTATCCAATTAAAATATACTTTCACTCATGGATAAAATTAATCCTGGCTGACTGTGAATTGTGACTTTTTACAATGGCATCGATAACTGAAAACTATTGATTTTAAATGATGCTGCATCCAAGCCGCTAAGTGTCAATGTAAGTCCAAGACGACATATTAAAAAAATTACTGATTGCACCTTTAAACAATGGTAAAGGTTTTTTGTTTTATTATTATTATTATTATTATGATATTTAACAATAGAATACATAGTCATAAAACAAGTACAATCAAACAATCATGTTTACAACACCTGATTGATCTAACAAATTCAAACAGAAATACATCAGCCATCTTCCATACAATGTTTCTTTATTTCAAAAGTAGAGATATCTTATTAGCTTTTTTATTATTCTTTAGGGAAATTAATGAATCATAAAAGATCAAAGTCAATGGAAAATAGTCTAATGTTTGGCATATTTGACACATATTCTGCTTTATGTATACGATATTTCCCAAACAAGACTAGAATTTTAACTGTGTTGTCAATCGCCAACAAACCGGTATCACAATCCAAAAACAAGACCATAGCATCACTTATTTGAACAATTTTATGAAAAACCCCAAAAATAATTTGCAATACTTGAGACCAAATTTATTTTGAATAAATACAATTAAAGATGTGAAACTGTTTCTGATTCCTCATCGCAAAAGAAACATCGTGATGGAAGAGCTTCACAAAACTTACTACTAAAGGCATTGCAGGGATCGATTTAGTACTTTAAAATTAATCTGTTTAACTTAGTTTGGAATTACATATTTATTGATGTCTAACCGCAAATTCTGAATAGAAAGTAAAGGATAATCTTGTTTGCAATTCATAACAGAGTGGTAAAGTTAGACATTAAACCTAAAAAGCTAGTTTACATTAGGAAAACTGTTACCTTTGAATGTTATAGTATGTAAAGATAAAGGGTTTGGATAATGCGGATAAGTCGACAGGTCCCGCCTCCAACGCTACAATAGTTTAGAACACTACATATCCCAAGATGCCATGCGCAGCTCTGTTTCCATGGAAACACGGCTAAACAGAAAGTTTTCGGTTTGACACGCTGCGACTTAAGACAGGAAACGGTGAGGTCAACCAAATGTGTCATATATTAAAGTGATTTTCGTGAATATTATGTGTATAAATGTTACCTTTGTACAGATTTATTAAATGTAAGACTGAGAACAAGCGTGCCAAATATTCAGGAACCGTCGGGCTGCCCATGTGATGGTAACAATATAAAGTCGTAGAATCGTTTAAAATACATTTCTTAAGTAAATTGCGTTTTGGCGTTTGAAAGGTTTTGTTATCAAATTTGACGGCTGATCCTGTTGATGTAGGCTTGATTAATATTTCTTATTAATCCCCCTATACAATAATTAAGTATTGATTAATCTTTTACATCTGCAGTTCATGTGGAGATCTGGATATGGAGCTCAGTTTAGATCTCTCAACACCTACTGCTGAACATGAGCCTTATACTGGCACACAGGAGGACACAGAGGGTAAATACATATAATGTAATAATAATAATAATAATAATAATAGGCTAATAACAGTAATAATAATACATTATATTTACTTTAGAGGGAGACACTTGGGAAGATATCTTCAGGGTTGAGGATGATTTCCCTGATGGATTGTCCATGGGTTTTGAAAACCTTGAGTGGTAAGTGTTCAAGCACTCTCTGAGTCACAGTTTTTTCACAGGTGTCAAGACAGAAACACAAGTAAAAATAAACTGTTTTTATTTACTTTGTGTCTAAACATATTTTGAAAGTCTCACCAGCCGATTTTGCACCACACCATATAGGATAATTATAAAATACATATAAAAAACAAAGATAAAGTAATGTAAAGAAAATTGTTCACAAATAAATAATAATGTACACAAATAGACTTGGTGTTAAAATGTGAATTTAAAAATATAAGGCCTAATTTCTTTTTTATTTTTTGGAGCTTTAAAAACTATTTTATTAAAACATGTTGCTGTTCAAAATTCTGGATTGCAAATGCTTCAGCACTGTTGTAGTGTTTGATGTTTGAACACACACAAAAAAGCATATTTTAGAGAGTTTACAACGTTTTGTTTTCCATTCATGACATCTTGGATCTAAAATGGATAATTGGAACTTATTCTTTGATCTCAGTAAGTAAAAAATTGGTCATACTTCATTCAAGAAAACTTGATTCAATCATGGACAGTGGTTCCTCATGTTTGAAATGAGTTTTCTTAAATTAAAATGACCATCTCAACTGTATGTTGGCATATTAAATACATGTTGTTGGGAAGCACTACTGCACGCAGCTTGGTCTCTGTCCTATAATTTGCACAGCATTTGCTCAATGGATAAATCCATGTGTAGAATACTTAATATGTTTTGGGCCTAAACTAAGCTCAAGCTCTACTCTTCACCATAATTGTAACCCCCAAAACTCCAACATAACAGAAACTATTTTATATCTCAACATAACAAAACAATATTTAAATCCTAACAAGTCTCATCCTTTTATATATTCATCTTGCACAAACTCACATAAAATAACACCAAAATGTAACATTTACTCTCTCTATCGAGCCTCATGTAAAGCCCATTGTCAGTTAACCAAACAAAAAGATATTAATTTTGCCCAGCACAAATGGATTAAGTAAAGCTGACAAGACCCTTTTTACTTGTTGAAACAACAACAACAAAAAAAGTTAATTTAAGGTCTTGTGTTAACATGCATTCTTTTTTGTTATTAACATTTTTTTTTTTTATTCCAAACATAAAACATACAAACACAACATAAAAAACGTAATCAATTATTCACATTAAACCCCCTCCCCCGGGCATTTTAAATATCTGTCTCCAATATTAAGGGTCGTCCCATCACCCAGGATACAGAGTCTGGGGCTAAATGAAAATTCAGTGTCCAATACCTCACACATAATGTTCTGAACCCCCAGCCAAAATTCTTGGATCTTTACACATCCCCAAAAAAACGTGTTGTGTCCCCGTCTTCTGATTCGCACCGCCACCAGGTGGATGTGTCTTTAAGACCCAGCCTATACATTCTAGAGGGGGTCCAATAGAATCGATGCAAAATCTTAAATTGCATCAGACGGATCCTTGTAGTCCAGACTTGATGTTTTTTAGAATCCTAGCCCACACTCCCTCCTCCAATACCAAGTTTAAATCTTTCTCCATAATCTCTTGATAGAATTTAAAGCTCCATCCCCCAGACTCTGAATTAGCAGGGAGTAATACACTGTTGCCTCTTGACCTTTTCCAAAAGCAGTAATCACCACTCCCAGAGTATCTGCTGTTTTAGGGGTGTATATACTACTCCCAAAAATAGTACAGAGCAGGTGGCGCAGCTGTAAATACTTAAAGAACTGTAAAGAAATGTAATCTGGGACATTTACCATTCCAAATAAATGACTTCACTATGCTATCAAATTGCTTGATATAAGAGAAGGGGACATCTACAGGGAGGGATTGTAGCAGGTAGTTGAATTTTGGAATACAATTCATTTTAATAACATTAACCTTCCCAATCATCAATAATGTAATGAAGCCCACCTGCCCACATCGCTCGAAAACCTTTTTATTAAAGGGGTTAACATGCATTCTTTGAGTAATATGAACATGGAAGGATTCAGTAAAACTGACAAGTGTGAAAGCGATTTTTTTTTAGTGTTATTAATTAGAATATTGACATTCATATTATAATTGTTAAATTAATTGCAACCATTTATTACATTTTGTTTTACAACTGCCTCAATCACCAGTGATATTAATGTAGTCCATAAATTGTCTGGATTACTTTCTCTTGTCTGCCATAAGGGAAATGAGTGATTGTGAAGACAATGGGACAGAAATAGGAGAGGAGAAGAGCCACACTGACAAGAAGCGTGTGTTCAAGTTAAGAAGGATTCTGAACCAACTGGATGGCTTTTATCAGCGGAAGCAACTAAATGTGCTAAAAGCCAGGTCTGTATAACAGCCCAAACCTGAAGAACTCAATTCTATTCCATTCAAATGTGCTTTATTGGCATGACAAAAGTGACAATATATTACCAAAATATTTACAACAAATAAAACTATGGAATTCTATCTCCCATAATATGTTATCAAGTGTATTTGATGTCATAGAAAAGCTGTTATGTAGGTGGACTGATGGGAGTTCAGAACTGTCACCATGTACAGTATGACTGTATGTACTGTAGGCTGAATGCATTAGAATGACCATCTCAGTTAAAAATAGTTCATTAACAGCAGTTATTTTTTGAGTAGGCACAGCATTTCTGGTTATGGCTGTGGCACAGTGATTTGTTATGATGTCTCAGGGCCTATTTACTTTTAGTCACTTAATGCATCTTGATCGATTGGATTGCTATACGACTGGGTATGCAAATTCCATTTATACCTGGCATCATAAATGTGTCCCTGTAAAAAGGATATAAATCCAATCTATTATTCCTGCACTGTATCAAAGTCCCTTTCAAGGTAAGTCTGTCCACTTAGTGGCCATCCTTGACACGCACCCTGGCAGCTATTTTCTATGTATACAAGTAGCATAAAAGTACAGCTCCTATCTGCTTGAATAGAGAAAGACTGAAATATCCAAAATGGTTCAAGATTACGATCAAGTAACATATTTCAAATCATCAGTAAAATCTGACAACAATGGTATCATAAATTCTGCTTCTTCAGCTAAGATCACGCCTTTCCATACCCGTCATATTGGGTGTTTTAATTTCTCCCATTCATGCTCCGTCTCTGGCTAAACAGTCTCCGACTAAATGTAAGCATAAGAGAGTTTACTTCCGTGATAATGATGATAATGCTGGACAAATAGTGTTTGAGTTTCACAGTAGCTCCATCAGTGATTCTGGGGCTCCCCAACTACTGTATGCTGACGTAGTTCTGTTTAGGAGAAGTTTACACGTGTGACCTGAACAACCAGATGCATTTTTACTTGGCCGAGTAGGTCGCGTCTTGTGTGCGTCTCAAACAAACTCCTGAAGTGGTTTGAGTGATTGTACTGCTGTCTGAGTGCATTTTGGATGGCATTTGCTCTTAGACTTTTCATAATTGGATATCTGATCAGTAAAAATGAGGTCTGCCTATTTAATGCATTAATTTAGTGTGATTAATTCTATACAAAATTAAACGTGAATAGATTAACAGAACTAATCATGCCTTCTGATATGCAAATTTTGTAATGTAAAAGTATGTATTTTCTTACAAGCTTGAAGTACATGTAACTTTGTGTTTTTACGAGCTGCATCAGCAAGGGGCAGTCAGCACACCTCTCAACAAACCTTACAAGCAGTGCAGCCACAAAATGAGAGCCGCTCAAACAGGACACAAGCTGAGTTCGGAAATACTACTCTTGCTGTTTCTGCCGTAGACAGATATGGCAGATATAGTACGAGTAGTATGGGTAGTATGCAGTTTCGAATTCAGCCATATTCTTGACTGCTGGATGAAGCACAACAGACTGCAGGGATCTCCAGATGCCTATTTTATAGTTTCAAATACTTTCAACGTAAACGCAGCGTTAATGACCATGAAAACCAGTGAGATGCTCAAAAAGTATCCATTTGATGCAGAAGGACATACATGTAGACCGACACTATTAAAAAAATAGTGTAGAGGCCTGGGTAGCTCAGTGAGTAAAGACGCTGACTACCACCCCTGGAGTCATGAGTTCAAATCCAGGGCATGCTGAGTGACTCCAGCCAGGTCTCCTAAGCAACCAAATTGGCCCAGTTGCTAGGGAGCATAGATTCACATGGGGTAACCTCCTTGTAGTCACTATAATATGGTTCGCTCTCGGTGGGGCGCGTGGTGAGTTGTGCGTGGATGTGATGGATGAATCTCAGTTGCCTCCACATCTGAGATCGTCAATCTGCGCATCTTATCACGTGGCTTGTTGAGCGTGTTACCGCAGAGATAGCGTGAAGCCTCCACATGCGCTATGTCTCTGCAGTAACATGCTCAACAAGCCACATGATAAGATGCGTTGATTGATGGTCTCAGACATGGAGGCAACTGAGATTTGTCCTCCACCACCCAGATTGAGGCGAGTCACTACGCCACCACGAGGACTTAGAGCGCATTGGGAATTGGGCATTCCAAATTGGGGAGAAAAAAAAATTGTGCGGAAAGAACATAAAAATGCATCTGGTGAGAACAGGACAGATTGATGAACTCAGATGCAAAATGTATTGTTGACTCTAGGCTTGTTCAATTATATAGGAATAAAATAAACAATATATTGACTTCTAAAGCCATGTTTTATATTGTCTAATCAACTTGTCTGCCACAATAATGCAATTTAAATATTTCAATCTGAATATCTGAATTATTTTTATATTATTTACAATTATTTGAATTATTATGTATTATTTATATTAAATTATCTTAATTTGGGGGCCTTTCTCAGCAAATGTTGATATTTGCAATTAATTGCGACTTATTTGAATCATTAATTGGCTAAAAACTGCTGGGTGCCAAAATGTCTTCAATCAATGGAAAAATGTGTCCATATGATCCAGAATAATTCATACAAGATGTAGCATGTAGGATTTATCTACAGTGTATGTTCAATTTAACGCTACAGCTTTTGGGATAACGGACCAAATCTCGTTTTGCTAAATAATGTACAAAATAACATGAGAATAACAGCATTTCTAAGTCAACAAACAGAATATACGTCTGATATCTACTTTAAAATGTATATGATCATTACAGAATTCCTTGTGTTTTCTTCTAGGGAGGAACTGAAAGTATTTCACCTTCATATGGCAGATTTAGTGGAAATGAGAGACAAGATTGAGATGGATATAGAGAGAGAAAAACAAGCTGAGAACAGGTGAAATTCTAAAGTATTCTGATAAAGAGATCCCCGTGAAAGACAAATCTCTTATTCTGCTGTATTGTGTGCAGTGTGGCTGTATTCCGGCTGCGTGCTCAACACAAGCGTGTGTGTGCCGAGCTGCAGGTGGAGGAAGATCTGGGCACTCATTTAGCAATGATTCTGAAAGAGCATGAGTGAGTTCATACAGTACCTGCACAAATTTCCTTATAGCTAGTTGACACATGACATCTCCATGAGCTTTGTTTTAATCAATCAATTATTTTAACAAGATTTTAGATTAAAATGTAGGGAAAGATGGGGGAATTTAAAATTTTACATTTAACATATTTACATATTCACCTTTTTCCTGAATGCAGAAGTGTTCCACAATTCATAACGGAACCTTGATTTCATTTTTCATCTCCAGGGTTTTCACTCATATCGGCATATGTTTTTCCCCTTCAAGCTTTATTTGTATGTTTTTAGCAGAAAATGTGATGTTTAGTATATTAAATTTGTAAAAATGACGTGAAGCGATGGCCCTACTTTAAACATGACAGCCAATAACTGCACAAGTGGAGCCTGAACTTATTTTTACTCCAACTAACAATTAAAATATATGTTGTTCTCTGTCTGGAACGCACGTTTCCATAGTTTTACATTGCTTCTTATGGAGATCGGAATCAGAAAACAGTCCAGTGGCAATCAGAATCATCATGGCTACGTCCAGCGGTTGGTCAGGACAACTGTCTATTCGTTTAGCATGTACAGGATGATGATGCATCATCCACTATATTATCAGGGGAAATAAGTAGAAAGATTTGCAGTTTAGTTGTCATAGCACAAAAGGGGCCATCTTACCCCACTACTGGGTTAAGATAATTCCCTACTTGGAGCAAGAGGTCCCCCGGGCTAAACTTGAACCCAGCTTTCATCTGATTTTTACACAATGTATTAAATACATCTGATATCATTCTTAATAAAAAAATAAAAAAATAAATAATATATATATATATATATATATATATATATATATATATATATATATATATATATATATATATATATATATGTATATATATATATTTATTTATTTATATGTATATATATATATATATATATATATATATATATATATATATATATATATATATATATATATATATATATAATTTAATGTAAAATACTAAATCAAACTAATTTATAATTGAATAATTAAATAATGACAGACAAATAAAAAAACAGAATCCCAAAGAGATAAAAAGAGGTAAACGTATTATGTGAATTATACTGAACAGGCCTATTAATATATACATATTTAGATGCCCACATTTTTTCGATCTAAGAAATGTCATTATAGCAATACTTATTAAACTTTTCACTCAATTAAGTGTATAGGTTATTATGGATTGTAAATATTTTTGTGAAGATGCTTTAAATCGAACACAATAATAATAAATAATAATAATTTTTAAATTAAATAATAATAACACCAGAAACAACATTTCACTGGGGGCCTTTAGCCCCAATTCCAAGGTTGTGCATTTTACCCCAGGGTTTAACTTTAACTTTTTACTTTTACCCTCCTATGGTCTTCGGTAATTTTTGACCGGAATCACTTTTGCAGATAAATAATTATTATTTTTTTATTTTATTTTTTTATTAATTTTTTTTTATTGATTCAACCATTAAATATAAATAGCAGAACACACATATACAGAATCAATATCCAACCCCTACTATCCCCCCAAGCCTGTGCAATCTTGAGGGGGTCCAATAGACTCTATGTAAAATCTTAAATTGCATGAGGCGAACCCTTGCGTCTCTAGATGCAGATTTGACATTTTTTGAATCCCATCCCACTCTCCCTCCTCCAATACCAAATTTAGATCTTTCTCCCATAATCTCTTAAGAGAAGTTGAAGTTCCATCTCCCAGACTCTGAATTAGTAGGGAGTAATACACCGATGCCTCATGGCCTTTTCCAAAAGCAGTAATCACCACTTCCAGAGTATCTGCCGCTTTAGGAGGGTGTAAACCACTCCCAAAAACAGTACAGAGCAGGTGGTGCAGCTGTAAATACTTATTGAACTGAGATTTAGGAATCCCAAAAAAGTTGAACCAAATTTTGAAAGGATCTCAACACTCCATTCTCATATAGGTCACCGAGTGTAGTAACCCCCCTCCCAATCCACTCTGACCAGCAAAAAGGGGACTTGTTGATGCATAATTTGGGGTTCAGCCATATGCTGAACATTTAAAAAAATGTCAGAATTAAACAGTCTGGACACTTTTGTGCATACCGAGTTCAAGTGTGAGATAACAGGATGTAACTTAGCTTCTCTGATTAATTTGATAGAAAGGCTTTGCAGTGGCAAAATAGGGGCAAGAACTTCCCGTTCTATGCAGAACCAGGGAGGGGCTCTCTCAGGTGGAAACGACCAAAAAGCCAAATATCTGAGACCGAATGCATAATAATAAAATAAAATCTTGGGTAGGCCTAGCCCACCTTTGTCAGTCGGCCTATGTAACTTATTGAAATGTAATTTGGGATGCTTACCATTTCAAATGAAGGACTTTACTATGCTATCAAATTGCTTGAAATAAGAGAGGGGGACATCTACAGGGAGAGACTGCAGTAAGTAATTGAATTTTGGAATACAATTCATTTTAATAACATTAACCTTCCCAGTTATAGATAAATGTAATGAAGCCCACCTACCCACATCGCTTGAAAACTGTTTTATTAAGGGGTCAGAATTAACTCTAACTAAATAAAATACCCAAATACTTAATGCCCTGTTTGGGCCACTGGAAAAGCACCCGGCTGGAAAGCCGTTTCTGGGCAGTACGCTGTCAGAGCCAAAGCTTCGGATTTAGACCAATTGACTCTATATCCTGAAAACTTAGAAAAGGAATTAATAATTCTGTGGAGGCAAGGCATAGATCTACTGGGGTCAGAGACAAATAATAAAATATCATCTGCGTAAAGCAAGAGTTTATGCGCCATACCTCCCGCCACCACCCCTGGAAAATCGCGGTTGCTAATGAGTCCAGGGCAAGACAGAACAATAATGGGGAAAGAGGGCAACCCTGCCGGGTGCCCCTATCCAGAGTAAAATAATCTGAAATTAATCCATTTGTTTGTACTGTCGCTACTGGGTGTCTATAAAGTAACTTAATCCATCCAATAAACGTACTCCCGAACCCGTATATTTCCAAAACCTTAAAAAGATAATCCTATTCTGCCATATCAAATGCCTTTTCGGCGTCAAGTGAGATGGCAGCGACCGGATATTGTTCATTCGCTACTGACCACATGATATTGATGAGACACCTAATGTTATCAGAAGAGCTACGGCCTCGAATAAACCCCACCTGATCTATATGTATAAGAGATATCATAACTTTACTTAATCGATTAGCCAGAATTTTTGACAACATATTTACATCTAACTGGATCAGGGAAATTGGATGGTAACTTTTACACTCGCTTGGATCTTTGTTCTTTTTAAGAATCAGACTGATCCGGGCTTGTGTCATGGTTGGCAGAAGCTTTCCATTCTTTAATGATTCAGTATAAACTTCTAGCAAAAGTGGAGCCAGTTCTGTAGCATAAGATATGAAAAACTCAGCAGCAAAGCCGTCAGGCCCCAGAGCCTTGCCTGTAGGTAAGGCCTTAATAACCTCGCCAAGCTCCTCCAAGGTTATCTCAGAATCAAGATAATTTTTTCGCTCAGTTGTCAATTTAGTGGTTCCACAAAGTTTCTAATATCTTCATCAGTAGACGAAGACGTGGAACTAAAGAGATCAAAGTAGAATTCTTTAAAAGCATTATTAATATCAATGGCCGAGGTAAATATTTCACCACCAGCAGATTTCACTGAGGGAAAGGTAGAAAAAGACTCTCTCTGCTTTATATATCTAGCCAAAAGTTTTCCTGCTTTGTCCCCCGACTCAAAGTATGACTGTCTTGCCCTGAATAGCCAAAACTCCACTTTCTGAGACAAAATATTATTATATCTGTATTTCAATTGAGTCAATTCTCTGAGGCCATCGGATGACAAATGGTGCTTCAGCTCTGCTTCGGCATTTTTAATATTTCCTTCCAACTCCACAAGTTCTCGTGCTTTGGATTTTTTGGTGAATGAGGCATACTTTATGATCCGACCCCTAAGAACTGCCTTAAGTGCCTCCCAAGCCACGCCCAAAGTGGATACTGAGGACCAATTGGTCTCCATATAAACATTGATTTCAGTCTTTAACATTTGTTGGAATTCAGGATTTTGCAAAAGGGACACATTAAGGCGGCAACTATATGATTACTTTTTCTCCTTATGTGGCACCACCTCTAAACTCACCAGGGCGTGATCTGAGACTAAGATATTTCCAACTGAGCAATCCACAACAGATGAAATGAGGGACTTTGATATAAAAAAAAAAATCTATTCTAGAATAAATCTTATGGACTAAAAAAAAAATTTATAGTCCCTACCAGATGGGTTCAAAAGTCTCCAAATGTCTGTAAGACCAAGATTTTTACACATCCTGTGAAGTGTCAGTGTTGCTCTAGGGGGCTTACACACTTTTGCTTCACTATGATCAAGGACTGAGTCCATCAAAAGATTAAAGTCTCCTCCCAATATTATATCATGAGGGGTGCCAGCAGCTTGCAACATCCCTTCAAGATCTATAAAAAATCCCTGATCATCAGCATTAGGTGCGTAAATATTAGCCAAAATCAACCGTTGCCCCTGAATTTCAGCTAAAACAATAATTACTCTTCCTAATTTATCTTTAATCTGTTTGAGACATTTTAATTGTAGATGTTTATTTACCAATATAATGACTCCCTTGCTCTTACTTGAGCCAGCACTAAAGAAAACATGCCCACCCCATATCTTCCCAAATTTTTCCGCTTCCTGCTAGGAAAGGTGTGTTTCTTGAAGAAACACTATGTCAAATTTCTTACATTTAAGAAAAGAAATAACCTTCCTTCTTTTTATGGGGTAGCCCAACCCATTCACATTCCATGTGGAGAGAGATAGTACACTCATATTAACAACTGACATATTGATATAATAAAAAAACTGTGTCAAAAACAAAATTATACAGACCACATTCCCCATTAGTGAAAAAATCAAACCCCGAACTTCCCCCCGAACAAAACAAACAGAAAAAAGAAAAACGTGCGCATTAACCCCGTGCACGAGAGCACCAACCGGCGACAATCCCTCTAAACTCAAAAGGTCCATGAACGCCCACAAGCCCACACGACAACTTTGCCATCGGATTGCACAATTTTGCCTCACAAATTTGTGAAACAAAATTACATAACAGAAAATACTTTGTAAAATAACTCCCAGTCAAAAGGAAGAATGAACACAAAGAACATGTAGATTAATTCACAGAACTGTTTTAAAGGTGTGATCCTCCACAAAACAAATTTCAGCTGATATAAAATCATTCAGTTTCATGGATAGACAAACGAATGTTCAGTGAGCCAGCTGTTATGAGTTCAGTGGATGACGTAATGATTCCAGTGTCCTGTAAACGGAAAAAGCTTCAGCCGCTTGGCGGAGCCAACACATAAAGAAACAAAACCGACATCCCGTTTCCCCGGATGGTCAAGTCAATTCACTCGGAGGCTGCATAAAAGTATATACCAATAACTTACTCAATCAGTCAACTTTATAAAAGACATCCTTTGTGTGAGCATGTAGATATTTTGCGGTCATCCGTAGTGTCCACTCTCAAACTGGCCGGGAACTTCCATGCAAAAGTAATCTTCCGTCAATGCAAAAGCTTCTTTAAGGAAAGTGTTATTCACAAAACAAACTCCAGCTGCTAGGCGGAGCCAACGCAAAAAGAAACCAAAATGACGCCCAGCTTCCTCAAAAGCCAGAGTCGACCCACTCACATGAGAAACATCCAATGGTTTACTCACCCATTGATTCAATAAAAGACATTGCCTGATTGGGACATGTAAATACTTTGCGACCGTCCTTCGTTTCTATTCTGAGTTTGGCCGGGAACATCAATGCAAAAGTGATCTTACGCTGATGCAAGAGTTTCTTGCATTCCCTGAACCGATCACGTTTCTCTCTTGTCAAACTCGCAGAAAATATTATGATTCCTCCAAGAAAGCTTTCCTTTGCTCCTCGCCTGGCGCAACACGAGATCTTTATCGGATGACCTCAGAAATTTGGCCAGAATCGATCGGGGCCTATCTCCCTCAGCAGATCTCCGAGCAGGGACTCTGTGAGCTCGCTCGATTTCCAGCTTGTGGCCTGTTATGTCGAGCAGACTCGGGAAAAACTTGTCTAGGAATTTCACCATATCTCTGCCCTCCTCATGCTCAGGAATTCCAACAATTCTGACGTTATTCCTGCGGCTTCTATTCTCAAGATCTTCAAGCTTTTTAAGAATACGTTCCAGATCAACTTTGGTCGCAGACGGATTAGCGGATAATTCCCTCTCCGAAGACTCTGTTGGGCCTCATGTATTCAGATAGAAGACAAAGGCAGGCCTAACACAGTCGTAAAACCTAACTCAGGCCCCCACATACCAGGTCATAAATTATACTGATAAAAATCGCGCCAAAATCAAACAAAGGGAGTCCAAAACAGACTACAAATCCCATGAAGCCTTGCTCACTAAAGGATCGAACTCTCAACTCCTATTGGATGAGGCACACGACAGAACGCACCTCAACCATGACATCATCAGGAGTAGAAATACCTCTGAAATGCTTCCGGGATTTGATTCCAGCAACTTTGCTCGCCGTGTGTAGATGCAGCTCATCGCTGCTCTCAGGTGCAGCCTCGTGGCACAAGGAAGTAACGTCCGACTTGAAACTGTGGCCATACAATCTCCATCTCGCTGGACGAGTTGAGATTACTCTGTGTTCCACCGAACACTAACGGATCCGAAGGAGACCGCCGAGCAATCCGCATCTTCATCCGTTTGCCTACAGAAGTGAAGAGATAAAAGATTTCTCTTCCATCTTCAATCAAGTCGATGTTGCTAATTTCTCCGCCAGCCCACCGAGAATCAGCAGCCGTACCGCCCACCGACAGAGCGAGGAAACGGCCTCCCGTCATTACCCAAGCCTCGAGGAACCGAGTCTGAGTTAAAGGACGGATGAACACACATTCTGCATCCTCATGCGATTCAAGTAAGAGATTTACGTCTGGGCAGAGATAGAATATTATAGTGTGTTATTCTTGTGTACCGAGGTTATTGCTTGTACAGTTTATGGACCGCCATGTCCGCTCATTATTAATACTCAGGGTATTAATTATCACAAATTTGATTTGCTGTATTGTGGTCCAACCACATTGGGCTGTTGTGCATTTCCGCCATCGCGGGTGAGACCGGCAAACTGAGTGATAAACTAACAGCTGCTTTCTCTCCCACGATCGCGAAATCGGCTTTGGGGCCGATTAATTCTCTCTCTCTCTCTCATACTAACCACACACACACACACACACACGCGACCGCTCACAAACATTCTGGCACACATTTTTGGCTAGTAGATAGCTTTTTGATAAAGCTCAGCTTTGTCCCTAAGCTATCGTACAAGCGGATACACGCGGTAACTGGTAGACGCCATTGACTGGTTTCTCTCCGCCCACATTCACGGCCATATTCTCTGGCCAGAAGTCTCATGTGACATAATCTCCACGAGAGTCACGTCCGCCACACACACACACACACACACACACTCGCTGTCACACACACACACACCCTCATGCGTTATAGGATTATTTTGATTTCCATATCTAATCATATCACTGTTTAGTTTGTAGTTGGAAGTTGGAAGTTTATTGACTGCATTGTATTCATTATTAATTGATATTACTGCATAAGTAAACGTTATATTACAAAGAGAAGTGTTTTGGTTTGTTTTGCATACATCTGTGTCATGCTGATGGGAAGTCAGTGCTCGGATTCAAGCCTTCATTCATTGTTTTTTCCCCAAAAATCGATATTCTTTGGATGTCAATTTTCCTAAGAAAACAATCTAATATTGAGACTGTTATACTATCTGGTTATTAGTCCCTGATTCCAGGGTGGTGCCCCGTCAATGTTGATCCTTATTAATATTCTATTGATTTTTGATAATTGATAATTATCTTTGACGATTGTTGATTCTGAAGGATCAATAAGCTAGTGTTAATTTTAATTAATGTATCATAGATGTTAGTGATTGGTGATTATCTTTGATAATTGTTGATTTAAAGGATTAAAAATGCTAACATTGATTCTCATCAATGTTCTATTGATTTTAATAATTAATAATTATCTTTGATAATTATTAATTATTGCTAATAACCAAACCCACTCCTAAACGTAGCGCACTACATTTACTGGAGCCCCATATGAGGTTTTAATGAGTTAGATTCAATTAATTAATTTACATATTAATTAATAACTAAAGAAATAATTATTAATTATTTCTGATAGTAACACTGATCTAAACAACCAGTAAAGCCATACAACTCCAAATAATCGATTCGTTTCTCAGCATCTGAACTCTTGTAACTAACTCAGAGAATTTAATTTCCATCGCCGTAATCGATCGACGTATTACAGCGAGATCCTCCAAGTCAGCAAGAACCTTCGTCATCATCACCGATATGTTGGACAACTGACGCTGGATCTCCTCTCCCGCCGCGCCATCCAAATCGAGTCCCTGGTCTGTAGGCCTGTCGGGGCTTTCATCCTGAACACGTAAGTGTCTTTTAATGTCTCCAGAGCCCGATAATTTTGACTTCTTTGCCATGTTTTACCTCAAAGAACAAATGTGTAACTGGGTGTATTGAATTTCACCAGAGTATAACATGAGAATAATAAGTGTGCAGAGCTTGTCGTACACACGTCTGCTTCTTGCATGGTGTCATGTGACCTCCAAAGGAAGCCATTTTTTTTTTCTCCCCTTTTCTTCTCAATTTGGAATGCCCAATTCCCAATGTGCTCTAATTCCTCGTGGTGGTGTAGTGACTTGCCTCAATCCAGGTGGCGGAGGTCAAATCTCAGTTGCCTCTGTGTCTGAGACAGCCAAACCATGCATTTTATCACGAGGTTTGTCGAGCGTGTTACCACAGAGAATAGCGTGAAGCATCCATGCACAACTCACCATGCGCCCCACCGAGAGCAAGAACCACATTATAGCGACCACGAGGAGGTTAACCCAATGTGACTCTACCCACCCTAGTAACCGGGCCAACTGGTTGCTTAGGAAGCCAGACTGGAGTCACTCAGCACACCCTGGATTTGAACTTGCGACTCCAGGTGTGGTAGTCAGCGTCTTTACTTGTTGAGCTACCCAGGCCCCCTACATGGTTTCCATTATCTGGGGTACGTTTCCAGTACAACAACATAACTCACTGTTGAACCACCATAGAATGATGCATCGTTAGAGAAGCTAACTAGCTAGTCACGACTGTTTCCCAAAACCATAGTAACTATATCGCACATCCATCGTTCGAACCACGTTAGTTCAACAATGTAGAGGTGTCATTAATGATGTTACGCAGGGGGGTTGAGTAATAACTTCTGCAGAGATCGAATGGATATAAAATTATAACAGCTCATATGCACTACCGGTCAAAAGTTTTGAAACACTTACTCATTCTTTATTATAATTTTTTTCACATTTTAGAATAATAGTAAAGTCATCAAAACTATGGAATAA
This sequence comes from Myxocyprinus asiaticus, assembly GCF_019703515.2. Lineage (NCBI taxonomy): Eukaryota > Metazoa > Chordata > Actinopteri > Cypriniformes > Catostomidae > Myxocyprinus > Myxocyprinus asiaticus. The sequence continues at coordinate 45,061,020 of NC_059367.1, forward strand.
CATAAATGGAACTATGGGAATTATTTTGTGACTAAACAAAATCCAAAATAAATCAAAACTGTGTTATATTTTAGCATCTTCAAAGTGGTCACCCTTTGCCTAGAATTTTCAGACATGTACTCTTGACCCTGGGATGCTTTTTAAACAGTATTGAAGGAGTTCCCATCTATGCTGGGCACTTATTGGCTGCTTTTCTTTATTATTTGGTCCAAGTCATCAATTTCAAAACTTTTTATTTTTATTTTTATAAAATTTTAGTTTTATAATAAATTAATATGGTGGCACAATTATATTTTTGTCTACAAAACTAATTTCAAACATTTAAGCATACGCTTTTAAATCAAAAGATTTTTAAGATCATGAGAAACATTTCAGTCAAGTGTTTCAAAACTTTTGACCGGTAGTGTACATGGTCAGAAAGCCTTTTATTGTGAGACAGCTGTTTAAGACACGAAATAAACCTTTACATTTATATGCATTTTGTAAGTGGCATACTCTTTGCTCCAGTATACAAGTGGTTTGGTCAGTAAGCAGTTCCATAGCAACGTTATTTCCCCACGACGCTGCTGTTAATAATGAACATGGCATCTGAGGACTACTTCGCTATTTTCTGTTCTCTGTTGTTTCGCTTTATTTTCACATGTCCCTCTGTTGCTGGTGTGTTTGTTTTCATCGTGACCTGTCACAGCAATAGTGGGATGTCCTCTTACCTCACTTTACCACACTTGAACACATACATATGTGCACTCTTCAAAAACCAAGAACGCCACTATTATTCTTGACACAATGAGAGATATAGAATGAAATATATGGTGCTTCTCAAACAGAAAGCTGCAGCCTCGTTAGGCTGAATATCTCGACTGCCACATAATCAAGCACCGTCGAAGGCCATCTCAATTGTGAGGACACTTGGAAGGCAGCCTCGTTTTGCAGCCTTCGTTTGGCATATTTTGGAGGATGCATTGGGTGTATTCTTCGTGGCCTTCAATTACCCACAATCCTTTGCACATGCCCCAAATTATTTTTAAAGAAAAAAAAAATGCAAGTAGTTTTGACAATACAACAAATTAGAAGATACAAAGCACAACAAAAAATAAAAAATAAAAATAAAAAAAAATTAATAAAAGGGCAATTGCATACATTTGAAAAGCTTAGGGTTCATATTTCATATTTTAAAGGGTTTAAATGTAAATTCTAAGATCAGTGTTGCAAAATGTATTATATACAGGCTTTGGAGTGACTCTAGCTTTGTGAATAAAACATTTTGCTAAAATAATTAAGGGATTAAGGACATATTTCTTGTTTTCTGAAGTATATGCGTTTTCTAAACAAAGTAAAATATCAATGGTTCTAAGCTTATGGTTCGCCATATGCACTTACTAGACTCATCTCATTCTAGCGCTAAATGCTGAGGAGGAGTCTAGCCTACAGCCTCCGAATGACTAGCCTAGGAAGGACACAGCCTTACTAGGCTCCAGCCTTCCGTTTGAGAAGCACCCATATATGGAGTGAAAGATACAGACTGGGTCTGGCAAATGGGGCTCTGGTGAAGCTGTGTGGTGTTGCATGGCAACAAACATATGATTTTCAACATGCTTTTCAGTGACAGAGAAGTTAAAACCCTTCAAGATCTGAATTTAAAATCAAAATATAATATCCCATTTGATGACCAAAAATACTCTATCATTTTTTAACATGTGTTTTGAGTTAGTGCTTTTCTAATACACTGGGAATTCATCCAGAAGTTTAACATATAGAAATGAGCACATAATAGGTGATACTTGTGACTTGGTGCATCACAGTTGCATGTCAGATCAAAATGTGATGCAATGTCATCCCTTCAATATTAACTACCATAATAATGTCATTAATAAATTAAATAAGTATGATTATGAATCATATGGAATGAAATACAAACCTTTATTGTTTTGCAGTGATGACCCACCATCACATACACTACAACAGTCAAGTAACTAAAGTTTACTATGTAAAGATTTTCTCAATACACAATATATAGCCATGATAATATAATGATAATATGTATATATCCTTTATTTAAATCCTCAGACAATTCTCAAGAGAGGCTTACTTCTCATTTCTCCCAAGCCACAGCATGAAAACTGAAAAAACAGCATGAAAACAGCCTATTTTAAAACCAAAACCCATTAACAGATGAATACAGTAATTTGATAATCAAATTAAGCTGTGCCCTATTACTGTCACAAATCACTGATGAATCGACCATGTTTAGCTAGTTAATTTAGAATGATTAGTAGCCACCAAGGTGTTTCTATCCATCCCTCAGGTACATCAGTAGCAGGTGTATTAATAACTCTCCTAATAAAACAGTATTTATGCGTTGTTTCAAATACTCAGCAATGGTGGCTTTACAAAGTATTCTATAGCTTGAGCACAGAAGGTGACGCAGAAGTCAGGCAGTGTACATAAATGCCTACAAAAGGACAACGTTCACCCCACTTGACTCTCTATCTGATGACGACATCATAAGAATAGATCCTTGAGAGGGCCACAAGAAGAAACTATGCCTTAAGTCCAGCAATGCAGTTCTTAGCTGCACTGTTATAATGCTGTGGGAAGTTTTAAGGAGGTGTTGGTGATGGCCTTTGGCTTAGCAAATCTTCGGTCAGCAAGCTGTGACAGCAATAACACCTTTGCTTTTACAGCTTATGAACACCACGCTGACTTTCCCCAAAACGCCTCAAGAAATCCAGCGGGCCAATCAACAGTTCCATAATATTGCCAACATCCCCAGAGTGATTAGCATCATCCATGGCACCCTTATCCCAGTGGTAAGTCCCGTGGTGAATGAGTCCTTGTACATTTGCAGGAAGGGGTATCCAGCCATTAATGTTCAAGTAGTGTGTGATCACCTGGGGGTCTTCACTGACATTGTGGCAAAATGGCCTGGAAGCACACATGACTCTTTTAAGTGGGCCAATTCAGCAATTTGGTGACAGCTGGCTGTTGGGAGACAGTGGATATCCTCTTCACCCATACCTCTTGACACCTGTGCAGCATCAAGCAACCATTGCAGAGGAAAGGTGCAATCAGGCCCATGGAAGGACACGCTCTGTAGTGGAGAGGGCTATAGATGTGTGGAAACAACGTTTTCCCTGCATCAGCAAGTCCAGTGGCGGCCTGAAGCTGAACTCCTCCAAAACCTGTGCTGTTGTAGTGGCTACTGCAATTCTCCACAACATTACAGTCAGGGAACATGTTCAACTTCCTGAGAAGGAAGAGGGGGTTCATGCTGGTGCTGATGATGATGCTGCTGCTTATGATGATCCTCTGAACTGACATAAAGGCAGAATGCATCCTGCAGGAGCAGAAGTCAGAGAACATTTAATTCAGAATACAACAAATTATTATTTAAATATATATATATATATATATATATATATATATATATATATATATATATATATATTGTATTTTCTATTATTTCATCTGACTGACATAACTTGTGTTAATAAACATTTTGTGTAATTGCCTAACCCCCCCCCCCCCCCGCAAACATTAATTGAAAGACTACTACATACAAGAAGCCTACTGTACATTTGTTATCTATAACAAAGCCTATTGAGAATATTCCATATTCTATTATATTCTACTTCTGTGAACATGACACAATAAACCAAAACCACTTACACAGACATGTAATCCCATACAGAAATCAGATATATGGCCATGTACATATTTCTACAATTATTGTTTATTTATTTGGGCATATTGGCTATATATCTTTACACTGTGATTTGGGAAATTATGTTTTACATACAGTTTATTAAAGTGTAATATTTTGGAATATGTGAATGAATGAATTTTACACTTCCATAGCGCTTTTCTGACACTAAACTCAAAATACTGCAGATATGTTGCATATAATGTATGTATAGTACAGTACAGATACATTTTTATATTGGTGAAAACCATTAACATGCATATTGTGTTTTACATATATTGCCATATGTGAAATTTCTCTTTGGGAATGTTGTAACAAAGATATTCGCTTGTAAATAATAAAATAACTCACCTTTTCTATGTGGAAATGAAGCCAATCCTGCATTCCAAACAGCATGAATAATGCCTTCAGAGGGCACTTCGAAGGGAGAACATTTGTGACAGTCATGCTGGAAGATTGTGTCAAACTGCATGTCAATAAAAATAACTTAAAATGTGAATTATGTGATATTTGAGCCCCACAACTTTAAGCCTTCCAAAGCTCACAAAGTGGAATGTTCGTTGGAACTACAGTCAAAGAGTTGAACTATGTTGGTAACGATGAAACTTACGACCGTATTTCACTAACGATACTTTTGGGAAAGCACCCCTGAGCAGTACAAGACTTGGTGACTTTTCCTCCACTTGCCATCTGAACATACAAAAAAAATTATTGGGCATGATTTTATAAGTCTAAGTGGTCAAAAAAGTGACAACTTTTGTCTTCGCTGTCAAAATTGAAAGACCATAACACAAAACAAAATCTGTCAAATATAATAAATAAATCAGCCACAATGCAGAAAACAAACACACAGAAATGAGACTAGAAAACATGCAGAGTGCAAAAGACACACACACACACACACGCACATAGGGTTGTTTAACTATATAAGTGAGGACATCTCATAGATGTCAATTGATTTCATAGAGGCTAATGATATTTTCTATTCCCTAACCCTACCCCTAAACCTAACCCTCACAGAAACCTGTGCACATCAGTAGATTTAAAGCTAAACATGATTTGGCCAATTTATGAGCCTTTTTTACTAGTACACACACACAAATAAATAAATGGGTGAGAATAAAACTGCCGGGAGGCAGAACACACAACATAACACACACACACACACACACACACACACACACACACACACATATACACACAAAGAAATAAATGGGTGAGACTAACACAGCCAGAAGGGTGAACACAGAACACACACACTCATGCACACACACTCAAAGAACAAAGATCAAAAAACAAATTCTGTGTGACCCCATTGAACGAAAGTATACCTTTTCCACTGTGGAAAAGTTCATGCTTAGATGCAGGTTCCTCACCTTCCAGACAAACACAGCCTTGCTCACAGTTCGTTCTGTAGCAGCACCATAATAAAACGCTTTAATGTTCATGAGACCCTGCAGCCGTCTACTGGCTATTATTGTAACGACATGATTTTCAAGTCATGCTATTTATATTTTGTTTACCAGATGGCAGCAATCTGCCTCCGATATGTCACATTCTCATATTTTCTTAATGTTTTATTTTATAGAAGTGTGTTTTTCTGTACTAAAGTTTCATAAATTTGCTCATTTGCATATGCAGATAATGGTAAAATTGAGACATTTACTTGTAAATAAGATCAAAATAGCATAAAATTCCAAAAGAAGTGCATCATTTTATTGTTAATACTTCAGGGAAGAAGAAATGGAATCATTGTTTAATAAAAAAAAAAAAAGTCTCTTTAGTCTCTTACTTGAGATTGTAAAACTGCATGCAGTAAATATAGTTAAAATAAAAGTATCAGCAAAATGTTGTTTTAAATAATTTTAGAGTACAAACTAGAATAAGGAAAATCCTGTTTTACATTAGATTAACTCTTTAACATAAAAATTATATTATGGCTGCTTTTGTTATATAGTTTGATATATAGTTATGATGTATAGGAAAGCCTTTGATAAACACTCACTGAGCACTTTATTATGAACACCTAATAAAGTTGCCGACGTGGTCTTCTGCTGTTGTAGCCCATCCGCCTCAAGGTTTGACGTGTTGTGCATTCTGAGATGCTATTCTGCTCACTACAATTGTACGGAGGGGTTATCTGAGTTACCGTAGCCTTTCTGACAGCTCGAACCAATCTGGGCAGTGTTTCCCCAAAGCATCATAAGCCTAAGTAGATCGTAGAAACCATTAGCCATTGGTCTCTGCGATCAACTTAAGTTTGCAATGCTTTTGGGAAACGCTGCCCTGGCCATTCTCCGTTGACCTCTTTCATCAACAAGGAATTTCTGTGCGCAGAACTGCCCCTCACTGGATATTTTTTTGTTTGTGGCTCCATTCTGAGTAAATTCTAGAGGCTGTTGTATGTGAAAATCAGCAGTTACAGAAATACTCAAACCAGCCCATCTGGCACCAACAATCATGCCACGGTCCAAATCACTGAGATCAAATTTTTCCCATTCTGATGGTTGATGTTTACATTAACTGAAGCTCCTGACTCATATCTGCATGATTTTATGCATTGTACTGCTGCCACACGATTGGCTGATTAGATAATCACATGGATAAGTAGGTGTACAGGTGTTCCTTATAAAATGGTCATGAGTGTATCGTTGTAAGGGATTAAAGTGCATTCGGCTGTTGTTTTCAGGCTGGAGTTGTCTCAGGTGGAGGTGGAAATGGGTCACTTCCTTGAGCTGCGTCAGGAGCTTCAGCTGGAGGAGAAGAACATCCAATCTCAAGACAATAAGAAAGAGAAGCTCAGAATCCAGCATGAGAAGATTATTATCAAAGGACGACAACACAAAGCACAACATGAAAAAATGTAAGAGCTTCATGTGAAATGTTTCTGATAATGGCAAAAAGCTTTTGTGACACCCACTGATGTTTACCTGGAGCAAAAAGAATAGCTAGTATACTAGTATACTTTATGCTAGTATTAAAATCTCTTGTCCGCTCCATTATGTGGAAGTTTAGTACATGTGATTTCAGGAAAGATATGGACGAATATTTACAGTAAATGGAGGAATCTCACGAAACCTGTCAAGAACATGTCAGGCTCATTTTTCTCCTCAAAATTTAGAAGAAAAAATATTAAATTATATTTTGCTTAAAGGAAATGATGCTGAAACCATTAAGATTTTGTTTACATTGTGACATTTTCATGACATTTAAGTACTGTACATTACCCCCTATCTCATTCATATTACTATAATGCGAAAAGCGTGTCATATTATTTAAAAGTATAATTATATATACAGTTTATAATTATAAAGTATTTATGTGGCATTTTTGTACCATCTTTAATTTATGATTTAAATAAATAAAACAATACTGTACATTAATGAAACTGTAATGAGAATCACCATTAAGAATAATCAGAATAACAAAACTCAACAGTAAAATTGAGTCTGGATGTATTACAGTAATTACAGAGATTTTTTTCTCATTATAATAAGAATTTGGGGGAATGTGCTTGATTGTCATGAAAATAATGTTACAATGCCAAAACATATTATGGAATGGGAGCAATGGAAGTGAATGGGGCCAATTTTTGGAGGATTTCAAAGCAGAAATGTGAGGCTTATAATTTTATAAAAGCACTTACATTATTTCTTTCTGTTAAAACTTGTGTAAATCGTCGTTTTTACGGTTGTTTTAGGGTTTTAGGGTTCACTGCCTTACGGCGTCATGGCAAAAGTTGTCAAATTGGATATCATTTTAAACAGAAAAGGTTAGTAAACTATTTTATCACACTAAAATCATGTTAACATGTAAAATGTTTACATCTCATGGCTATACTTTTGAAACAGTAAGTATTTTAACGTTTACGGATTGACCCCATTCACTTCCATCTTGAGTGTCTCACTGCAACCCAGATTTTTCCTTTATTTAAAGAAAAGGAGGGACAAGTCAAAATGATTTTTGTGGTAATCAACATTATGCCACACATGCTGTCGATTGAGCTTAACTTGTACTGAAACCGTATTATTCCTTAAATAGTCTAAAAATAGCATTTTAAAAAATGTGGGGTGAAATATGTTTTGTGTGATTGAACCATTAATGTACAAACATATTCTTGCAGATTGTAGTTATAGCAGTTGTTGAGATTTTCCAGACTAACTTGTATGAACTGTATGTGACAGTGCACATGATGAGGCTTTACAACAGCAGGTGGAAATTCACAGGAAACAACAGGAACAGACTCGTGCTAGTCGACACAAAGCAGCTGTCTACCTCAAACACACTCTACAGAGGTGACACACACACACACACACACACACACACACACTTTTGATGAACGTGACAACATTAATGTGTACAATATAGATCATATTGAGCTTATTCTTAGAGCTCATGGGTTTTAGGATGAAACAGAAAGAGGCAGAAACAGAAGAGAAGAGGAATGAGCTCATGAAGAAGAGACAGACTGCAGTGATGACACTCAAAGCCAGTATTACTGCCAATCAGGTACAGTGAATCACTGGGTGTGTTTTCGAAACTATTAGTGTTGGGTGTAATCCGATTACAAATTAGTAACTGTAACCTAATTAGTTTTTAGTCAAAAAGTAGATTAAAACATTTTCAATTATTGTAATCAGATTACAGTTACTGACTTTCAATTAAGTTAATTACTTTTAAGTACGTTAGTTGGGTTTCACATACTGTATTTCCAAAATAATATTTATGTAGAATACATTTAAACATGAATTGTTCATGTGTATGTCTGTTAGTGTTTCTGTGACAGCTGAAGTGTGTGCCCCTCCTAACGAGTCATTGTTATGGAGATATGAGTGGTGCTAACAATAAACTAAGAGGAAATATAGACATTATTTTGAATCCGTTGAAGGAAAAAATAAACTTTTCTGAGAAAAGTGTTTTAGAAAGGAACTTCAAAGTTGAGTAATGTGATTACTTTTTTGATGAGGTGATTAGCAAAGTAATCTCATTAAAATTTTAGAGTAGTTAGTAATTTGTAGTTGAGTACTTTTTTGAGTAACACATTGATGCATTGATTGGTCACAAAATCTGACAAGTCTAGGCTAAAGTAGGTGATCCTTGAGGTTCTGTGCTGTTAGTTGTGTTTGAAGAGCTGTTAGTGCTTCTGAAAGACTTCTTTTAGCAGAAGATCAAGAACATGCATAAGCCGCACTCTATCTGTGTAGGAGACTCTACGTGCGAGACAAGAACGACAGAAACTCTATGAACAGAAACAGAAAGAGCAAGAGCAACAGATGAGAGACACACTAGAGGCCAAAGGGTTAAACAGCACTGAACTCATCCACCGACAGAAACTACAGGAGGATCTGAATAAGAGAAATGCGTGAGGATTTTCTACTAACATTTCATGTGAATGCTAAAAAATGTATTTTGACGAAAATGATATTACACTTACATTTATGTATTTGGCAGATGCTCTTATTCAAAACGACTTACAGTGCATTCAAGGTATGCATTTTATCAGTTTGTATGTTCCCTGGGAAAGGAACCACCGATTTTGGTGTTGTAAGCACAATGCTTTACCAGTTGAGCTACATGAACCCATGATATTAACAAGAATCTTTTTTTAGTCCAGTGAAAATACACTATATTGCCAAAAGTATTCGCCTTTAGACGCATGTGAACTTAAGTGACATCCCATTCTTAATCCATAGGGTTTAATATGATGTCGGCCCAACCTTTGCAGCTATAACAGCTTCAACTCTTCTGGGAAGGCTTTCCACAAGGTTTAGGAGTGTGTTTATGGGAATTTTTGACCATTCTTCCAGAAGCGCATTTGTGAGGTCAGACACTGATGTTGGACGAGAAGGCCTGGCTCACAAACTTCGCTCTAATTCATCCCAAAGGTGCTCTATCGGGTTGAGGTCAGGACTCTGTGCAGGCCAGTCAAGTTCTTCCACACCAAACTCGCTCATCCATGTCTTTATGGACCTTGCTTTGTGCACTGGTGCGCAGTCATGTTGGAACAGGAAGGGGCCATCCCCAAACTGTTCCCACAAAGTTGGGAGCATGGAATTGTCCAAAATCTCTTGGTATGCTGAAGCATTCAGAGTTCCTTTCACTGGAACTAAGGGGCCAAGCCCAGCTCCTGAAAAACAACCCCACACCATAATCCCCCCTCCACCAAACTTCACAGTTGGCACAATGCAGTCAGACAAGTACCGTTCTCCTGGCAATCGCCAAACCCAGACTCGTCCATCAGATTGCCAGATGGAGAAGCGTGATTCGTCACTCCAGAGAACGCGTCTCCACTGCTCTAGAGTCCAGTGGCGGCGTGCTTTACACCACTGCATCCGACGCTTTGTATTGCACTTGGTGATGTATGGCTTGGATGCAGCTGCTCGGCCATGGAAATCCATTCCATGAAGCTCGCTATGCACTGTTCTTGAGCTAATCTGAAGGCCACATGAACTTTGGAGGTCTGTAGCGATTGACTCTGCAGAAAGTTGGCGACCTCTGCGCACTATGCGCCTCAGCATCCGCTGACCCCGCTCTGTCATTTTACGTGGCCTACCATTTCGTGGCTGAGTTGCTGTCATTCCCAATCGCTTCCACTTTGTTATAATACCACTGACAGTTGACCGTGGAATATTTAGTAGCGAGGAAATTTCACGACTGGACTTGTTGCACAGGTGGCATCCTATCACAGTACCACGCTGGAATTCACTGAGCCCCTGAGAGCGGCCCATTCTTTCACAAATGTTTGTAGAAGAGTCTGCATGCTTAGGTGCTTCATTTTATACACCTGTGGCCATGGAAGTGATTGGAACACCTGAATTCAATTATTTGGATGGGTGAGCGAATACTTTTGGCAATATAGTGTATCTAAACATCCTTAAAACTCGATGAAAAAGCAAAACTGTATAATATACGAAGACTTGTTTTCAGAGAATTTATACTGAATATATGGGCAAGGATCTATATGCTCTAAAAAATTAGAAAGAAACCTTGGAAGCCATACAAGATGTTTTCAATATTTTTACTGGAAAACAAGACAAAGATGCTCATTAAGAATATGATTTTTCAGTGTATAATTTTCATGTCTTCTATCTTCATCTGTAAAGGCATTTTGCAGAGCAGCAGAGGATGGGGAGAATGGAGATCGTGGCTAAACTGCTGTCAGAAAAAGACATGAAAGAGAGACGTAGAAAATCTCCTGCGCTGATCCGTGAGAAGAAACATGAGGAGAAACACTTGCAGAACTTTCTTCCTCCATCATCCCACACATGGAGAGGGATGACAGTGAGTGTTTAGTGTGATGCTTAAAGGAATAATTCACCCCAAATTTAAATTCTGTCACTATTTACTGTCATTTAATGTCGCTCCATACCTGTATGACTTTTGGCCCTTTCCCACATACAGTCCCGGTACTTTTCCCATAGTAACTTTCTAGATGAGAATTCGAGGAACAGCACACCCGAGGGACTTTTCCCCTGTTGCAGGGTACCCCCTGTAGTGACGTCATCTATTATCAACCATTTTTCTTCTGATGTTGTTGCAACTCGCGATTCAATAGCAACAACAAAATCAACAGCACTGATGGAGGACACCAGGATCGGAGCTACACTTTTGTTAGGGCTGTTTTATGTGAACTTTGGCTGCATTCGAAAACTTAGGCAGCTGTCTTAATGCCTAATTAGTTAATGGTTTCAATGACAGCATTGCTGTATGAATGGAACTCTGAAGAAAAAACAGTTTTAAAATCACTTTATTTCATCCTAACTCATTATACAGCCTCCGAAGGCAGCATTTTCCAGTTTTTAGTTTAAACTAAGCACGTGAGCGGTGCATGCCGTGCTCCATGCTGCAGCAAGAGTGATAGGAGAGATGCCTCGCCTCTAGTCAGCACACACTGAACTCAGCAACATGTTGAAAATGCACTATAAACCTATTTATCAACACAATCTGTTACTACCCTGGAGTAGGACCTAAAAATGTCCCCTAAAACAGCTAAAGCGACGAAAAGTTTTTGTAAAAGTACATAAAACGGGCTTTAGTACTTGCAGTGGGAGAGGGCCTTTTCTCTCTGCAGTGAAAAAAAAAAGTTTTTTTTTTTTTTTTATCCCCTTTTCTCCCCAATTAGGAGACCTAGCTGGAGTCACTCAGCACACCCTGGATTTGAACTCGTGACTCCAGGGGTGGTAGTCAGCGTCAATACTCGCTGATCTTCCCAGGCCAAAAAAAAAAAAGATATTTAACAGAATATATATTCTGTTCTTTTTAGTTACAATAAGAGTATACAATGACCACAGGCTGTAAAACTCCAAAAAGGACAGTAAAGCAACATATAAATGGTCGGTACAATATGTACGCTATATTTCATTCATACTTCTGCATATTTAAACTTGACACATCACATTCAGTTACTAGGCACACATGAACCAATGGCATTAAGGTTTTTTTTTTTTTTTTTTGTCATTCATGTTGTCTTTTGATGGAAACGTCCTGGTTACTTTGGTAACCTCCATTCCCTGATGGAGGGAACGAGACGTTGTGTCGATGTAGTGACACTAGGGGTCACTCTTGGGAGCCCGAAACACCTCTGGTCTTTGAAAAAAGGCCATTGAAAATTGGCGAGTGGTATTTGCATACCACACCCCCTAACATACGGGTATAAATTGAGCTGGTATGCAACCACTCATTCAGGTTTTGTGCTGAGGAGCCGAGACAAGGTCCCGGCCATTTCAGCAGGTAGTCCAGCGTTGTGGCAGGAGGGACACAACGTCTCGTTCCCTCCATCAGGGAACGGAGGTTACGAAAGTAACCAGGACGTTCCCTATCTGTCACTCACTTGACGTTGTGTCGATGTAGTGGCACTAGGGGTCCCTATACGAAATGCCACAACTAGCTGAACTGTGTTGAACTGTGCCAGCGCACCAGGCCGACACGTAACCCCCCCTTCGTCGCCTGGAGGGCGAGGTCGGTCGCCGATCGCAGCTCCTGCATCAATCCCAGGGCGGAACTACCCTCATGCAGTCCCTTTAGCGCCTTGGCTTGGTGGACTTGCAGGAGAGCCATGGTGTGCAGGGCGGAGCCGGCTTGTCCAGCGGCACCGTAGGCTTTGGCGGTCAGGGACAACGTAAACCTACAGGCCTTGGATGGGAGCAATGGGCGCCTGCGCCAGGTAGCGGCGCTCTGCGGGCATAGGTGCACCGTGAGCACCTTATGCACCGGGAGGATCGCCGAATAGCCCTTGGCCACCCCACCATCGAGGGTAGTGAGGGCGGGGGAGCTGAAAGATCGGTACCAGGCAATAAACAGTGCCTCCCACGACCTTGTCAGCTCCTCGTGCACTTCCAGGAAGAAAAAAACTGGGGCGGGGCATGGCTGTGAGTGGCGTTCCACTCTAGCCCGATGCTCGCGGCTGCCCGAGAAAGCATGTCCGTCATCTCCGCGTCAGCCTGTGACTGGGCAACCGTACCCGAGGGGGGGAGCCCAGCTGAGGCTTCCGCGTCCGACTGGACGAGCCCGCTCTCCGATGCTGCGCTCGAGAGCTCATCACCTTCGCGGGCTCTGAACAAGAGGTCGAACTCGCTGTGAGACGAGCCGGCGGACTCATCCGGAAGCCCGATCGGGGCAGATGAGCGTGCTGGGGAATGGGAGGTCTGTGGGAGGATACCCGGCGGAGGTGGTCCCATTGGGGTCCCCATATCGCCCCCAGTGCTAGCCGTGCTGGCCTCATACCCGTAGGTAGAAGGACCGAGGTGGGGAGCTGCTGGGGTGGCTTGCTTTCTTACGAAGGCAAGCCACGACCGCAACGTTGCCATGGTCATGTTCTCGCAATGAGTACATGATCCATCCACGAACGCTGTCTCCGCGTGGGTAGTGCCCAGACACGAAAGACAGCGATCGTGACCGTCAGAAGGTGAGAGATAATGACCGCAACCAGGAATAACACATAAACGGAAGGGCATCTTTAAAAAGACTTTCCGTGTGTGCCACTCTTTTAGAGAAATATGCTCTTTTAGAATATACTCTTTTATTTCTGCTGAAGCGCCCAGGGGCGTTCTCTGCAGTGCACCAGTGCAGAGGGGAAAAGCCGCTGAAATGCACCGTCAGATCCAGCAGAGGTGAATGAACAACCGTGAGAATTCAGCTCAGTGAGCATCGACCGTTCGGCTCCGAAGAGAAAATCTGAATGAGTGGTTGCATACCAGCTCCTTTTATACCCGTATGTTCGGGGGAGTGGTATGCAAATACCACTCGCCAATTTTCATTGGCCTTTTTTCAAAGACCAGAGGTGTTTCGGGCTCCCAAGAGTGACCCCTAGTGTCACTACAACGTCGAGAGAGTGACAGATAGGGAATGTCCTTTATATTTAATCAATATTTAATCTTGTCATATTTATTCATTTTAGTCAGTTTTACTTTGACTAAAATGGCATAGAATTTTAATGAACATAAATACATAAGTTGATAATAATGTGCAAAATGACAAAAAAAATTATCACACTGTAACAGACCAAACTTTAACCAAATATTCAAATATTCTGAAAAAGGTATAAACTACTTAAAAATATTTAAACATGTATCAAGCATATTAAATATTAATATGTTAAATATGTAAGATTAAACAACATGAGAAAACTGTCCGGAAAACCTGAGCTCCTGAAATAATTACGTATAATGAGTATACTAAATTATGAGCTACTTTTACAAGTTACTCTGTTGTAAATCCCTCACGTTTAGACAGTTTAGGATATTGCATTACGTGTAGTGTAGTTTGTAAGGAAACAACGCATCCACAACGTAAGACAAGCATTCTGACTAGCGCATAATTTTGTTTCAGTTCACCTGTTCAGTGGCTTCATTGTCTGTGCAGATGAAGTTGATGTAAGACAGTGGAACAGATGTAAGTAATATAATGAATTAGGTGACTGTATGATGCTATCTGCTCAACATACAGTATAACAATAGTAAGCGTATGAATTCTGCAGTAGTAACTGCATTATATCAGGCCATGTCGGGCCGAAAGATGTCTGCAGTGTATTAATGTAGAGTAGCAGAGTCATGTATACAGTAGCTTGTAATGTACAATTAACTCCCAAACTAAAGCTGTTGTTGAAAGTATATAACATTAAATCACTCACAATCACTGTTTTTTCACATGTTGTGGTTAATTCAGGAAAGGCATGTAACCTCAAGCCCCAAAGCATCCTGTGTCAGACCCGGCAGTGATGTCACTTTCTCATCAGACTCAGCAGAGATGATGTTGGCAGAGCGAGAGGACATGGAGGAAGAGGATGGAGAAGAGCGGAGTCTGGCCCAGCCCGAGTTTACTGGCCTTTGGAAACACAAACACATAGATGATACGGTATCAATTCAATAAAATACACAAGCACATACATTTGCATCATTTAGGTTATTTCAATATAGCACAGAAAAGAGACTTTTTTTCCTTTATTTAATTTTTTGTGCTTTATCATCATGCGGTAACACATGCACTTAGTGAGAGATGTATGCAGTCATGAAATCAGAAACCCTCCTCGAAAACCGAGCTCAAGAGGTCACAGAAGACACATTTGAGATGCATTTTAATACCAGGTGTAAACACTGATGCGTCTCACTTGTGCACTTGTGATCAGATCTTAATTCTTCCACACATCTTTTGCTGGCACTCACGAGAGTTTTGTAAATCCATTATGACATGTTGACCCTCTTAGCGCTGTGTGCATCATGTGCAAGGCATTTGGGTTGTTTTTGAGTGTTAGAAGCAGGAAACAATGCAATGGTTTTTTGGCAATGAGTTTGAGTAATAATATAACTATACCAAATATACTCAAATACTCTTAAGTGCCCATTCAATCTGCTGTTTATTGTGCTGCTTCACTCATGTGCCGTCAGCAGCCGAAAGCTATTCAACCTTCTGCCCATAGCGAGATACACCTCTAATCATCATTCTTGTATCTGTTTTCTGCCCATTGACTCCTGTCAGGCACCCTTTTATATACCCATCTTTGCAGTATCATCATAAAATAAAATAACAGATAACCGGTGCTTATGATGGCCATGTAAAGCATGTTAGTGCATTAGCGCCATGAATGCAGAAGGTAAACATTACAAATTACACATGATCTACTACATATAAATCACTTTAAATTAGAGCTGTCAGAATTAATGCGTTAACACATGTGGCGAGCAGGGCGTGGCCGAGCGATAAGGTTGGACAGCTGGGGTGGATCATTATGATCAGCCAGGAGAGAGATAAAGAGGAGCCAGAGCCGCAGTTTGAGAGAGACCCACAAAGCTGTCTTTGTGTGCGTCTATGTTGAGGAGGGTGCTGAAAAGCACACCGTTATGTGTGACACTGAAAAGTGTTTTTAATGTTTACCCGACTCCCGCTTCCTCCTTCATACGAAAGGCAGAGGTCTGCCACATTAGTGCCGAAACCTGCGATTTTGGAGGAGGAAGGATGGGCTGCCATGGAGTATGTGATGGTGGTGGTGCTGGAGCAGTTCGTCATCTGGCGACCGTAAGGGACAACTGAGTGCGTCTATTGCCATCACCCGCTGTTGCTGACGCAGGCAGTCCAGCTGGCTGAGCCCTCTTCTCTCTCTCTCTCTCTCTGCTCTCTCTTTCTCCCTCTGTGAGAAATGTGGCGAGCAGGGCTTATTGGATCAATACAGGTAAGCTTCACATTATGCAACTATGCATTACATTACGGAGAGTTTACGACCTGTTAGCTAAGTCTTGCTTAAGAACAGGTGGTGCAACCAAATTAAGCACTGACTTAGCTACAAACTAACTAGTAGTTACTAAGCCTTTAGTGTGAACTTTACGTCCAATCTTAAGTGCGACCTTATGCACAGCTGTTGCAACCCTACCCTGGAGATCAAGCAGTCCATAATCGAGGACTCTAAAATTGGCGATCTGAACATTTTCTTCAGCGAACGCAAAAAAAGCCACATATTACAAATGCCAATTGTAATCCATGGTGATTGTGTCACCAAGCGTTTTCTGGGTTTCTCCTACACTTAAATTACTAATCAGAAAGCGGAGGCAGAACAGTCTTTGTTTATTTTCTCACTGACAGCAGCATATGGATGCTTTCTATGGAAATCCCAAATGAAAAAGTACACAATCACCAACATGATCACACGTTAAGTTGACATGTTGCTTCCGACTTTTCTACTACCCTAGAACTGACAAGTGCCATATCCCATTAGACATTTTTGCATTGGTTCAAAAATGTTTACATTCTCCTGTGATGCGACTGGTAGCATGTTACGTCAGCAGCATTGGAGACCTGGGGTCTCGTCCCCCATTGAAACTAGGAAGTAAGTGAGTTTGCGTAATTAGCGATGAGCATGATTCAGAGGTTCCATTTTCCCTCTAAAATATATTCTTTTTCCACTGACGTTTAGGTTTATGGTTGAGGTTTGAGTTTGGGGGTAGAGTTAATTGAATATGCATTCCTCTTCACATTATTACCTCAAAAAAACTTGCTTTACAACTCACTTTTGGCACCCCCTTGTGGGCATTTCACCTGGAAACTGGAGCTCACACATGCACATTTATTCAAAAATACTTCTCCCTTTGGCCACTGGGGGCAGTGCTTAGAATTTCAGTAAGCACAGACCAAGTTTAGCTCAAGAAATGTCAACCTACTGTTTCCAAATTCACGTTCAAGGGGAAACTGTATGAATCACATACAAATTCGGCAAGCTCTACGTGACAAGGAATCGGAGAGAAAGTCCTAGGGAGTTGGTATGTCTGTCACCCCTCCTCCATTCTGAACCAGTGAGAGTGACAGACATCAGACTGAACAGAGGTAGGTTTGACACCCTCAGCCAAAATGAAATTGTTTTGAGTCAGCTATTGAGACAGTGGGTTAAGGGAGTGTCAGTCTGTGCTGCACGTACCTTCTGCTTCAGCATGTATGATGTAAAGGTCCAGAAGTCTCCTGTATGCCAGACAAGGTTCAGTTCAGCAGCTAGATTTCACCCCCAGTTTGTCAAATGTGATTGAACAGCAGGGAGGGTTATGAATCCTGGTTTTGTGGAGAGGTCATGATGATAAGACTCGTGAGATGGACAGAGTCTGCTTCTGCTCTCCAAGCTGTCAGTCATTCTGTCAGTTCAGTGTCAGGACAGAGCTAACTCTCATTCAGAGTGACTGAAAGACAGCAATATATCCTTCAACAATACTGGCACTGCTCTGATGGGACTTTTGCCCTTTTTCAAGTTTCAGTTGATTGAAGATGCCTTTTTAATTTTACATCTGAAGGGAAATACTATTCTTCATTCTCTCTCTTGAAAAAGTCAATTTTCTCATTACTTTATACACCTCTTGAGATGCTGAATACATTCTAAATGATGTGCAATGTGATGTGCATTATTATTATAATTATTTCTAGTAGTAGTTTGGCTACACATTGTTTATAGGCCTTTTCAAGTATCTTAACGAATTACAATGCTACTGCACATGTGTGGTACTAAGCATTCTGTCACTCACTTGACGTTGTGTCCCCACGGACCTCTCATTCCCCAGTACGCTTGTTTGCCCTGCTGGGATGAGACTGCCGGCTCATCTCAGGGCGAGTTCGCGATCTCGTTTCGGCGCTCGCGAAGTGGATGAGCTCTCGATTGCAGCATCGGAGAGCGGGCTGTCCAGTCTGACGCTGAGGACTCAACTTGGCTCCAACCTTCGGGTGCAGTCGCCCAGTTGCAGCCTGACATGCAGCTGGCAGCCATGCTTGCCCGGGCGGCTGCGTGTGTCGGGCTGGAGTGGAACCCTCCACCCCCTTGAACCCTCACAGCCTGACTATTGGTTCCTGGGCCCGGAGCGCTGTTCACGGCCGTGCCCTGCCCCGGTCCTTTTCTTCCCAGAGGTGCATGAGGAGCTCACGAGGTCGTGGCGGGCACCTTTTCACTGCCCAGACCCGGTCTCTGAGCTCCTCCGCTCTCACTACCCTCGATGGTGGGGCTGCCAGCGGTCACTACCCTCGGTGATTCCCCAGGTGGATAAGGCAGTTGTGGTGCACCTGTGCACGCAAAACGCTGCCACCTGGCGGGGCCGCCTGAGACCCCCATCCAGCACCTGTAGAGTTACGTTGTCTCTGGTGAATAAGGCCTGCGGAGCCGCTGGACAGGCCGCCTCCGCCCTGCACGCCATGGCTCTGCTGCAAGTGTACCAAGCCAAGGCGCTAAGAGGACTGCACGAGGGTAGTTCTGACCTGGGATTGATGCAGGAGCTGTGCTCGGTGACTGACCTCGCTCTCTGGGTGACGAAGGTCACGGCGCGGACTCTCGGGCAGGCGATGTCCACCCTGGTGGTCCAGGAGCGCCACCTATGGTTCAACTTGGTCGAGATGTGGGAAGCTGACAAGGTACAGTTCCTTGATGCCCCCGTCTCCCAGGTCAGCCTGTTCAGCGACACCGTCGAGGACTTTGCCCAGCAGTTCTTGGTGGTGAAACAGCAGAAGGAGGCTATTCAGCACATCCTGCATCGGTGCGGTTCAAGACCTTGCACCTCGTCTGCTCCTTGCTAAGGGTGTCCTCCTGCTGCAACAACACCGGCTCCACCGCAGCCCACCCCCGCGGCCCGGCCCCGGCATGGAGCCACCCGCAGGAAGCAGATGCCACCCATCTTACGGCCGGCTGCCAAGAACCCGTGGAAGGCTTCGAAGCGCCCCTGAGATGGGCGACCCAGGCACGTGGAGACCTGCTGCAGGCCTAGAGATGGTAAGCAGACCACTCCATCCCCTGGTGGAGGGCCGGGAGGAGAATCCTTTGCCTTTTCTTTGATTCGCCGAAAGCCCGAAGGGCTGCGGCACCTACACATTCAAAAAAGGAGCGGTTTCCTCATTCCCTGGGTCACATATCCGGTGCTCACGGCCGTCGTTATCATGACCACTGGCCACCGTTCCTTTATGGCAGGTATGTGGCACAAACACGCCCATGCCAGGCCGGTTCTGACGGACTGCGGGGATGACTTTCTTCCTCCCCCCTCCCTGACCGGCCCTATGGTGGGTATCCGGAGTCAGGTAAGTGCTTCGATGTTCCCAGACTCAGCACGGCCATGAAGTCGGGGCTCCAGCCCCCTCAACGTGGCACCTCAGGCTTCCTGCAGGTACGTCCGATGCGATTGTCCCTTTGGTCCACCTCGCTCGGAGCTTGGGGCTGTGGCTTGCGCTCCCCAACCCATCGCAGTGGTTGATCAAGACTGTCTGACTCAGCTACGTGATTCAGTTTGCCAGGCGCCGTCCCAGGTTCAACGGCGTTCGCTTCAGTGAAGGACGAGAACGCTGCTACCCTGTGTGCGGAGATCGTTACCCTTCTGTGGAAGGGTGCGATAGAGCCTGTCCCTCTGGCCGAGATGAAGAAAGGGTTCTACAGTCCCTACTTCATCGTACCGAAGAAAGGCGGTGGGTTGCGGCCAATCTTGGACCTGCAAGTACTGAACTGGGCTTTGCACAGACTCCCGTTCAAGATGCTGACGCAAAAACGCATTCTAGCGAGCATCCGGCATCAAGATTGGTTCGCGGCGGTAGACCTGAAGGACGCGTACTTCCACGTCTCGGTTTTACCTCGACACAGACCCTTCCTGTGGTTTGCTTTTGAGGGCCGGGCGTACCAGTACAAGGTTCTCCCCTTCGGCCTGTCCTTGTCCCCTTGCATCTTCACGAAGGTCGCAGAGGCAGCCCTTGCCCCGCTAAGGGAAGTGGGTGTCCGCATCCTCAACTATCTCAACGACTGGCTAATCCTAGCTCACTCTCGGGGTGTGTTGTGTGCGCACAGGGACCTGGTGCTCAGGCACCTCAGCCGGCTGGGGCTTCGGGTCAACTGGGAAAAGAGCAAGCTCTCCCCGGTTCAGAGCATTTCTTTTCTTGGTTTGGAGTTGGACTCAGTCTCGATGACGGGGCGCCTCACGAACGAGTGCGCACAGTCGGTGCTGAACTGTCTGAAGGCGTTCAGATGGAGGACAGCGGTTCCACTGAAACTTTTTCACACAGCTCGGGTTGATGGATATGAGACCGCTTCTGCACTGGCTTCAGGCTTGAGTCCCGAGATGGGCATGGCTCCGAGGGACACATCGCGCGGTCGTCACGCCGATTTGTCGCCGCCTCTTCAGCCCTTGGACTGACCTGGCATTTCTACGGGCAGGGGTTCCCCTAGAGCAGGTCTCCAGGTGCGTCGTGGTTACAACGGATGCCTCCAAGATGGGCTGGAATGCCGTATGCAATGGGCACTCAGTCACCGGCTCTTGGACTGGCCCGTGGCTGCATTGGCACATCAACTTCCTCGAGTTGTTGGCAGTATTGCTCGCCCTGCGGAGGCTTCGGCCGTTGATCCAGGGCAAGCATGTGTAGGTCCGGACAGACAACACGGCAATGGTAGCGTACATCAACTGCAAAGGCGGCCTACGCTCCTGTTGCATGTCACAACTCGCCCGCCGTCTCCTCCTCTGGAGTTAGAAGCGCCTCATGTCGCTGCGAGCCACTCATATCCCGGGCAACCTCAACACCACAGCGGACGCGCTGTCACACAGGTTACGCTCAGGGGAGAGTGGAGACTCCATCCCCGGGTGGTCCAGCTGAATTGGAGTCGAGTCAGTCGAGCACAGGTAGACCTGTTTGCTTCCTGGGAATCCTCCCACTGCCCACTTTGGTACTCCCTGACCGAGGCACCCCTCGGTATAGACGCGCTGGCACACAGCTGGCCCCCGGGACTATGCAAATATGCATTTCCCCCAGTGAGCCTACTTACACAGACCCTGTGCAAGGTCAGGGAGGATAGGGAGCTGGTCATCCTAGTAGCACCCTACTAGCCCACCCAGACGTGGTTCTCGGACCTCACGCTCCTCGCGACAGCCCCCCCGGTGAATTTCCCTGAGGAAGGACCTTCTTTCTCAGGGACGGGGCACCATCTGGCACCCGCGACCAGACCTCTGGAATCTCCACATCTGGCCCTTGGACGAGATGCGGAAGACCTAAGTGGCCTACCATCTGCAGTGGTAGACACAATCACTCAGGCTAGGGGCGTTCTTCCTGACGTTAAGGCCCCCAGAGATGGGCAGTCGGATCAGTGTTTTCCTTCCTGCAGGAGAGGCAGGAGGGTGGCTGTCCCCCTCCACCTTGAAGGTGAATGTAGCCGCCATTTCGGCACATCACAGTGCAGTAGATGGTAAGGATTTGGGGAAGCACGACTTGATCATCAGGTTCTTGAGAGGTGCTAGGAGGTTGAATCCCTCCAGACCACACCTCATCCCCTCGTGGGACCTCCCTGTAGTCCTTTGGGGTCTACGGGGGCTCCCTTCAAGCCCCTAGAGTCAGTTGAGCTTAAGGCACTCTCTTTGAAGACTGCCCTCCTGACTGTGCTCACTTCCATCAAGAGGGTAGGGGACCTGCAGGCGTTCTCTGTCAGCGAAACGTGCCTGGAGTTTAGTCTGGGCTACTCTCATGTGATCCTGAGACCCCAACTGGGCTATGTGCTCAAGGTTCCCACGACCCCATTTAGGGATCAGGTGGTGAACCTGCAAGCGCTGCCCCAGGAGGAGGCAGACCCAGCCTTGGTGTTTCTGTGTCCGGTGCGTGCTTTACGCATCTATTTGGATCGCACGCAGAGCTTTAGATGTTCCGAGCAGCTCTTTGTCTGCTTTGGCGGACAGCGGAAAGGGAGCACTGTCTCCAAACAGAGGATCGCCCACTGGGTCATTGACGCCATTGTGATGGCATATCACGCTCAGGACGTGCCGCCCCCTGTGGGGCTTTGAGCCCACTCTACTAGGAGTGTGGCAGCCTCCTGGGCCCTGACCAATGGCGCCTCTTTGGCAGACATCTGCAGAGCAGCGGGCTGGGCAACACCCAACACCTTTGCGAGGTTCTACAATCTCCGGGTTGAGCCGGTCTCGTCCTGTGTATTGTCAGGTACGAGCAGGTAAGTTCCGGGACAGCTGGACGGGTGTTCCGCTTGCGCATAGAACCTTTCCCCTCCCATGAGGTGAAGACGTGCGCTTTTGACTCCAAGTTGTGATCCCTGGATGAATTTCCTCCTTAGCCCTGTGGCAGATGAGTTTGCGGAGAAACTCGCTGCCGGCCAAGTAAATGTGTTAACTAAGCTCTGTACTGGGGTAGGTGCTTCACATGCGCTGGTTCCCCATAGGTGACCCCATGTGATATATCTTCCGCTAAATCGTTTCCCTGTCGGTAAACTGCGTCTTCCTTGGGCAGAGGTTCCTCTGTGTTTGTAGAGCTCCTCCCTCTTTAGGTAGGACCTACCATGGGACTTCTCCACATGACATACTTCCGACAAAACTCGGTAAGACCATGTGACATATTTCCACTCAAAATACCCCCCCCCCCCCCAGGCGGGGTGTGGTCTCTGCAGTGTCTTCCCCTTGGGAGTGACACCCCCTCCACATAGACACTTATGGCCCCCAGTCGGTAAACAAATTCCACTCTTTTTGGGGAGGAAAGAGAGGTCACAGCTGGGCTAGCCTGTCCCTATTTTTTGGGCAGTCGACTTGTCCCCGAAGGGACCATTCGACACTCATTAGAGCGTTGGGGGAGGTTACGTGACGGCCTGGTGCACTGGCTACGAGGCACACAGCGGTCTGCCCGTCTCGCACAGCCAGTCCACGTAACACAGTTCAGCTTATTTTGTCGTTTCGTATAGGGACCCCTAGTGTCACTACATCGACACAACGTCGAGTGATTGACAGATAGGGAACGTCCTGGTTACTTTCGTAACCTCCGTTCCCTGATGGAGGGAACGAGATGTTGTGACCCTCTTGCCTACTGAACTACCCGCTGAAATGGCCAGGACCTTGTCTCGCAACCTGAATGAGTGGTTGCGAGCCACTTGGCCTTTTTTCAAAATCAGAGGTGTTTGGGGCTCCCATGACTGACCCCTAGTGTCACTACATCGACACAACGTCTCGTTCCCTCCATCAGGGAATGGAGGTTATGAAAGTAACCAGGACGATTTATGCAAAAAACTCAAAATAAACAATGAGGTGTCGTTACGGTGTTGGATGCTTTAAGACTTTGAGGCAACAAATTTTCTCAAAGGACATTTAAGGTTTACCTGATGAAATTCATCCTGATGTGTACCACTGTCTTGTTGACACTGTGTGCATCTACACAAGCGTAGAAGTAGTTTATATGCTCTCAATTATTTCTTATATTCTTACAATTATTTCCTTGGGGAGATTTAGCCCCTGATCTATTCTGCCAAGCTCCTTATCTTTCAGAGACCACCGGTTAGATGAAAAGCCTTGAGCGGAGCGGAGCAGAGAATCCATGGGGACGGCCTCCCAACCGCCAAAAGGTTAAGTGCCACTTAATAAGCATTTACCCTGCGGTTGATTGATTGTCATGTTTAACCCATGTTTTTTCTGTCTACGCCCGGGTCTGAGCGAGGGAGTGAGCCGGACTCCATGTTTGAATAGGGGCATGGGAGGAGGTGCCTTGGGGGGTGGGGGGTTATGTCGGAACGATCCGCCCTTCCCTCTCATCATCGTCGCCCTTCCTCTTAGGGCCATCCTTCAGCCAGGCTCACAACGGGAGTGGGCAAAAGAGAGAGGAGACTTTATGAGCCTCGTTTGGGCAGCGGATGATGAGGCACACCTGATGTGAGTGGAGCCTCATCAACTCTGGCATAAAAACGCAGAATGCACCTCTACTCGGGAAGCCGGCTTCTATCTCCTTGTGTGCACACACTGGCATCCTGGCATGTGCAGTAACGGAGCCTTGACAGTCCGGCTATGTTAAACGCTTTGCCGGAAACCCTGGCGCAAGTTAGATGAGATGCGTTGTAGCCGACGGGCATGTATGATGTGCCGCCCTTCCACTCACACAATGCAGCCCCAGGGAAGCAGAGCCGCCAAAGAAGTTACCGCCCCTTGCCCCCCAGAAACCAATGAGAGGAGCGCGTGCGGCTGCCGGACCCCGCCCCATTGCTGGACCATATCTTTGGACACTCCCCATCTTACATAACACCCCCTTTTACCGCGAGGACGCCAGATACCCCTTTATTTTGAACACATTTTCCCCATGAAATGTTATTTTCCCCATTTTTAACATTTTATGTCTATAATTCTTTCCAATAAAGTCTCTCCGAGGCCTGACGCCACACCCATTGTGTCTGTCTCTTGTTCACCCCGCCACATGTGTTTGACAACTAACTAAGGAACAAAGACATCACTTCCTTTGAAATGGTCTATTATATTCAGGAATCTGTAATTTGCTCTTTGTGTTTGCTAAGGCAAGCATTGCTCATACTTATGGTTATTGGATTTGAACCGACACCTAACGCAAAGTATAATAACTTTATTGCATAACTTGCACTGTCTGTGCTATACATATGAGTGATACTTCAAATTATGAGGCTTGTTAAGGAGAGGTGTGCTGTTCCTATTTTTAGGAATCAGATTTGCAGTTTTGATCTGGCAGATGCTAAAATAAGAATATACACTCACTGGGAACTTAATTAGGAACACTTTGGTCCTAATAAAGTGTTCAACATGGTCTTCTGCTGTTGTTGCCCATTCGCCTCAAGTTTCGACATGTTGTGCATCCTGAGATGCTATTCTGCTCGCTACAATTGAGTCGAGTTGTTTATCTGAGTTACCGTAGCCTTTCTGTCAGCTCAAACCAGTCTGGCCATTCTCTGTTGACCTCTTTCATCAACAAGTCATTTTCATCTGCAGAACTGCTGCTCACTGGATGTTTTTTGTTTTTAGCACCATTCTAAGTAAACTCTAGGGACTGTTGTGAGTAAAAACTCCAGGAGATCAGCAGTTACAGAAATACTAAAACCAGCATGTCTGGCACCATAAATCATGCCATGGGCCAAATCACTGAGATCAAATTTTTTCCCATTCTGATGGTTGATGTGAACATAAACTGAAGCTCTTGACAAGTATCTGCATGATTATATACATTACACTGCTGCCACTTGATTGGCTGATTAGATAATTGCATGAATAAGTAGGTGTGCAGGTGTTCCTAATAAAGTGCTGAGTGAGTGTATAATCCCATAGATTTATATTGAAAGAGGGACCTGAGCCATATCTTGAAACCAGAATATCAGAGAGACTTAGGGGTGGACTCTTTTGACTTGGGATTACATAGCAACCACATAGCAATGCATTAAAAACCACTGAAAACACCTTGGCAAACCATGCACAACACAGGTGCAGTTCTTCACTGAAAATTTAAAAATCTAGTTTTGGTTTTAATTTTTGGACTTTCTGTCAATACTGCTTTGATCACTGATTCATCAAATTGAATATAATTCTTTCATAAAATTACAAAATCACTGTGTGTGTGTGTGTTTGTCAAATCCATCTCTCTAGGCAACATCAGATGAAAACTTCCATCTAAATGCATCTTATACCACTATAAAGACAGACATGGACAAAGGTTTGGTTTCAAAAGCAATGAAGAAATCTGTGAAGGCTGGAGAATCAAAAGGCCCTCCGTTCATCAGCAAACCAGAGATAATTTTGTTTAAGGTACAGAACTTTTTACTCTTGTTTGTCACTCTCATAAATAACAGAACGTAACCGTATTTAGCATTCTACATTAAAACAGGACTGACAGCCGTATTCTGATGCAGTGTAAATGTGGCCTTTGAGAAACAACCATCTCATTAAACCTGCAAATCTGCAAAGACATCATTGCATTAAAGACCATATAAAATAGCTTGATGAGTGCAGTTTTATTTCCTGTGGTGACATAGAATGCGTCTCAATCAGCTCCCTAGTTTAGTAGTCAGGGCACTTATCAGGCCATTTCTAGGGCTGTCCCAATCGCAAAATTGTTCCATTGCACTGAAACGTTCACTTCATAAAATTTCCCAGTATGCATAAAAAACCAGAGAGCATCGTTGCTCGCGTTGTTCCCTTACTGGAAATGTCATCAGGTCTTCTGAAGTCTCTCAAGTCGTTAGAGGACAAGCACAAGTGTAAATATAGGATGTCAAAGCCTTATTTTCTCTTTAAAAACAATATTTTTAATATTAGAGTTGTCAAAAAAGATAAAAAATACACTCCTATGTATATTTCTTTTTTAATTTATGTCATTTATCCTTAATAACAACACTGTACGTTTGAAAATTACAAACGAAAACACATGATTGTGTCATTTATAAAGTGATGTTGCCGATTAACACCAGCTGTGTTTAAAAGGGCGACCTTGTAGTTTGATGTGATTAAGTCATCAGTGTCCCATTGCTCAGTGGATCAACTTTGCCAGTTGCCAGTGCACAAATTCGTAGGATAAAAGCTAGGGAGTTGAAAGTATGTTATAAGCTAGGGAGCTGATTGAGATACAAAGATATTTTCTGTCGAAACAGGAAGCTGGGGTGGGACATATCGAAGGGCTCATCCCTTTTTTAAATAACCAACATCATTTCGTTTATGTCACAGCAATGAACATGATTTTCTACTTGATATTGCTAGTCAGAGATAGGTGGTATTAGGGGAGGGAGTCTCTCATTCTAAAGAGCATTTGATTGGACAAAGTGAGTGTGTTGTGCGAGTCATAATATTTTTATTTATTTATTTATTTTTTATCTGTATTATTGGAAGAGAATGTACATTTTAAATGCATCTGTCTGCTTAAAGTACATCTAGTCAAACTGTAGGAGGACACTAGCATGTAGATGGTTTCAAAGCTGTCAGACATGAATGAAAAGCACTTGATTTCATGGGGTCTTCATGGGGTCATCATGCTTCTATAGTTTTACCACTTGAATTCATTATGCTACACATAATATACTCCAGAAGTAATATAATAGTAATTGGATATTGCTTCTGCATTATATTTACAGGATTTTGATATTGGAAAGACATACAAGAAGAAAGTCACACTGACAAACGTCACATACATGACTAATTACTGTAAACTACTGGGAGTTTCACACAATCTGAAGGATTATGTGTCAGTGAGGTAAAGCTGCTCAATATAATCAGATGCTCAAATCTACCCTGTGTTGCTTTAGTGCTTTTAATATCATATCAACACCATATGTTTAGGTATTAGTTTATTTGCCATTGTTTGAGTAGGAATTGTTATTTTTGTTTGATACTGCCATGATTGTCCAAATTTTGATGAGAAATGTTTTTCTGTGCTATTTACATAATTACTTTTGTAGTATTCTATGTTACTTCCTGACAAATGTATCAGTTACATTTTAGTGCTGGGTTGTATTTTGTGTATCTCCTCAAACATGTTTTTTGAATTTGTACGCTCCCCGAACAATATAAATGAGTGAATTTTGCATCCTTTAAGCTATGAAATGTAGAATGGCAAACTTCAGAATCGAACAGAGTGGAGAATAGATACTTTAGTTACTTTAGTTTAGTAAAGTTGGTTACTACAGTTACTGGCAGCAGATTCTACTGCCTCCTAAAATACATAATTTTTACTCAAATTTGAGTCTCCTTTACTGTAACTAGCTTATCAAACACATTTCATTGCATATACCTGATAAGTATAAGGGGATTTGAAAATATTTCTTTCTAAATTGTATATTTTAATTTAGCACTTAACAGTGGTGATAGAAAATTGATACTGCTACTTAAAGATGCATATCACCCAATACTTGTGTTTGGTATGTATACTTTGCTTTGATGGAGTGATGTTAAAGGGATAGTTCATCCAAATATGAAAATTCTCACATCATTTATGCACCCTCATGCCATCCCACATATGTGTGACATTCTTCTGCTGAATACACTCACACACACACACACACACACACACACACACACACACACAAAGATTTTTAGAAGATTATTTCAGCTCTGTAGGTTCAAACAATGCAAGTTAATGGTGACCAGAACTTTGAAGGTCTAAAAGCACATAAAGGCAGCATAAAAGTAAACCATAAGACTCCAGTGGTTTAATCCATATCTTCAGAAGTGATATGATAGGTATGGGTAAGAAACAGATCAATAGTTAAGTCCTTTGTTACTATAAATCTCCACTTTCACATTCTTCTACTTTGTTATTTATTTATTTTTTTTGGCGATTCACATTCTTCATGCATATCGCCACCTACTGGGAGGGAGGACAATTGATAGTAAAAAAGGACTTAAATATTGATCTGTTTCTCACTCACACCCATCGTATCGCTTCTGAAGATACAGATTATCTCAGAGTCTAATGGGTTACTTTTATGCTACCTTTATATATTTTTCGATCTTCAAAGTTTTGGACCCTGTTGACTTGTGTATGGATCTACAGAGCTGAAATATTCTTCTAAAAATCTTCATTTGTGTTCTGCAGAATAAAGAAATTCATACACATCTGGGATGGCATGAGTTGGAGTAAATGATGAGAGAATTTTCCTTTTTGGGTGAACTATCCCTTTAACATGTAGCTAGCTAATGTGTGGACAAAGTCTGATGTAAACGTAGGGCGAGTCTGTTATGCAATTCTTCATTTAAATGTTACTGAGTCGCTCTCTGTGAATTTGAAATTTTTCCTTTTATTTAAATTTTAATAAGTATTGGAACTCTGTTCTTCCAACAGTTTTGAGCCGCCAGGGCCCATGTCTGCAGGAATGGCTTGTGAACTGGAGGCTGTATTCAGACCTTTGGTAAGTTTGTCACCACTCCATACTTCAATCACCAATGGTGTTGGTCATCACATTGGAAAATCTCTATAAAGAAACTTTTCTCTTGTTTGTGGAATGAAATGCAAAATGAATTAAGTTTCAGACAGCATTGATCTGTCTGCTCTCACATAATTTATTGGTGAATTCTTCTTCACAATGTTCAGTATTTGTTCTCTTAGCTCGATGTGGATTTGGACGGTGTGATTCAGTTTCAATCAGCTACAGGCTCATTTTCTGTAAACATAAAGTGCTCCAAGAAAAAATGTGAGGTAAGAGTTCACATATAGTGGTGACTGGGGATAGTTGTCACACTTGTTACTGCAGTGACTCTTTCATTTTCTGCAGAGCCACATACCTTGGTTACAAAAAAAGCTATTGAACATTTCCACTATTAATGCCCAGGTAAAAAGATACCGTTTGTTTAAGGCCGCTGCCCCCCCCCTTGAACCGCCACTGCCACCATCACCACCACCAAAACAAAATCTATGCCACCCACTTATAAGGCTCAAAATGATTAATGAAACAGCAAAAATGGTAACTTATAAACTTATCGAACCATTGTTTTGGCCTTCAAATATTGCAATTTAAATAAATTGTATACATGTTTGACTTTTAAAACACATGTGACAACCTGCCCCAGTAAAAATGTGGCAACTTGCCCCAACCTTACTTTTATAAAATGTACTCTTGTTCTGACAACATAGTTCAAACTTTTGGTTAAAATCTACCGTCATTATATATCTGATCTTTGCCTGAATGTACAGTGTATGCCGCTGTGGTTCGATTATGTTTGCTTGTTTACCCAACAGCTATTAAGAAATATGTCATTAAAATTTTTGTTAGGATAGAATTCACAAGAATGATTCTAATTTAAGAGGGTTTTTATGGTTTACATTAAGTTACATATCATTCATGTATTCCGTTTTAGTTATTTTCATATTTCAACATAAATGCACATTTTTGAGGTTTGAAAAGTTTTGAATTTGTTTTTGACTCAATCGTTCCTCAGATAGTTGTTGATCGCTGTCTTGTGGACTTTGGTACTCATGTGGTCGGGCAGACAGTTTCACGAATCATCACTCTGACTAACAGAGGGGCCCTGAGCACTCATTACACACTGACCCCCATCATCACTGGCCCCCTTCAACAGACCTCTACAAGCACACAGGTAACAGAAGACTACACACCACTATTTTCTACACTGCTGTCTCCAGTATACATGGTAGCCATTGATACATTATGAAATGTTTTCTGCTTTTAACCAACTGCCTAAGCATAGTATAGATGAAATAACCATGACGTCACCAGCTTTCAATGGTGGATATGAGCAGATTATATTACAGGAATAATATTTTAAGCATTATACTGTATAATCTAAAAATGTTTATGTTGATACAAGTTTGTCTATGGTTTATAGTGAAGAAAAAGTAGGTTTTTTTTTTTTATTTTTTTTTTTTACTATTGACAAAATCAGTTTTAACTTGATTCATTAGGCCTGTATGATTATGTTTGGACATGTAAGAGAGCGATGAATATGCATCCTCACACAATTAACACACTTCTAAGCCTAAGAAATGTGGTATGTCAAAATAAAACAACTACCATCATATGTGTCTTTACTGCTTTAATTATTGGTCCAAATACAGTACACTACATAATAGCATTTGACATGCAAACAGCTGATTTAGATCAAAACAAGTTAGGCTACTTACTGCATTCAAAATAAATATAGTAGTAGTACATTATTTTTATTTGCATATCCATTCACAAAAAGCCAGAACATGTTGCGGCGGTGGAGATGAGGTCCTGTTAGATCTTTTACATTATATTTACCCCCATTTCTGTCACGGTGGTTACACTTTTTAAATTAAAAACAGAACAGAGTTTGTGCGATTTCTCTGTGCAAAGTTCAAATCTACCAACAGCAGCTGCAGTGCAATTAGGTCTTATTAGAGCAGATGCGATAACAGTGGTGGAGATCAGTGAAATATCATAAGTTATGTCAGACCCCAAGTTTGTCCTGATCCTCAAGAAATTTTTAAAATCCCATATTTCCAATAATCTTGTGGAAACAGGGTGTTTCAACTGCTCAAATGCATCTGTGTGAACTTCCACAGTTAATTCAGGATGGACTTCTAAGACTTTAGTCATTAATCTTACAGTTCATACAAAATATTTTTGTTTAAACACTGGCTCCTAACACTTACTTAGTTTACTAATTTTAAATCGTGACTTGTACTACACATAAATAACTAATATTGGCTATATTAGAGCTTCTTTTTCTGTTAAAGCATCATTTTCTGTAAAGCTGCTTTGAAATGATGTGTGTTGTGAAAATCTCTATGCAAATAAAAATGACTTGACTCAAACAGCACATTTTGGGCATTCTTAGCTCAATTTGAATGCATTGAAAGCAGTTATTTTCTGAGGGTACCAAAAAAATAAAAAATAAAGTGCAAAAGTGCCACGACTGAGCATTTGTTTGTAAACAGTGACATTGTCTATGGACACAGAGAACTGTTTGCATCTGTGTTATCAAATGGTTTCAAATGTACCTATACTGAAGAAGGGCTCTATTTCCGTAAGTTACGTCTTATCCAGTTTTCATGAGAGCGCTAATTCTAAGTGCAATTTTTGTGCCAGCACAAAGCACAACTGGGCATGGGTGGAAGTGTTTGCGCTGCAGTGGGTGTAGGCACGCAAACTGTGGGTGAATTGTATGTAAATGAAGTGCCAATTTTGAAGTGCAATTTGCTATTTTCCTGAGAAACATGCCATTGTGCAAAGACATTTCGATACCATGTCTTAACTCAGCACAAAGTTTAAATTCAGTTCCGGCTTTTGCAGTTTGGAGATTCCACCAGCAGATGGTAATAAAGTTCATGTCCAAACTCTTTAAATATAGTGGAACATGAAATTAAGTCCCTGACCATCGCTGTTGAAGCCGTTTGTTGAAACTAAAAATTATGAGATGTGTTAAACTTATTTTTCAGTTATTATTATTATTTTTATTGTTATGTTTATATGAATTATTATTATTATTATTGTTTATTTACAATAATATTTATTATTTTATTTGTAGCCTACTAGTAATTTTCTACCTGTTGTAGTGATTTTTAAGTCACTGCAGAAGGGGACGGTGGAAGAAAGAGAGAGTAAAATGTTTGGATTTGGTATGATTTTTTTGACCACTTCGTTATTTTGATCATATTTTCTTTTCGTTTGAAGTGTAATTTGAATTTAGAAATATTTTTGGTTAAATAAATTGTTTTCGGTAAAAAATACAATTTTTCAAAATCAATGTCGACCGGTGGAAGTGAAGTGCGTTCCAATACAATCACTGTTAATACTAGCCATGATTTGTGTGTCAGTAGATGAAAATAAGTTAATAATAATTGCATTCTCTATAATTTAAAGAAGCATACATCCGAATCACATTTTCTGTGTGTTTAAAAGAAGCGTGTCACTGTCATAGAAATATGCCTGGCATTCATCAAGGACGCAGTTAATGCACAAAAGAACATAATTTTCTATTCTTTTAATTCATTGCATACAGTCCATTTACACTGCCAGCTTCTTATTAATGTGCTGTCTTCATTTAAACTGTTGGTGCTCGAGGGAATGGACTATATAATAGGACGCAGATGGTGGAATAACCGGAGAAGAAGCTCAGAATTAAATTGCACTTAACCCATCCCATTTGCGCGTTGCCCGGGCAATTTCGCCAAACCCACTTGAATTAGACTTAGTACATGCTTGCGTGAAAATACCAAAACTTCATGGCCATGCCCATTGACATTGTGCTAATTACTTAAAGCATTGCGCTGTGCTTTACGCTTGCACTCTTAAAATAGGGCCTAACAGTTGTACTGTTCAGATTTCATTTTTACAGACAGTCTCTCTTTCCAGGTTCCTGGTAACACTGAAAGTTTTCAGATGTGCAGTGGGAATCCAGTTGTTGAGAACGCAACAGAAATCCCATCAGCCTTAGAAATCGCAGAAAACATTGCTCACACTGACCTCAGACCAGGTGAACTCTGTGTAAATTGACACAATGCATTTCTCTTGTATTGTGCATTTTGTTCTAGGCAAATTTGTATTCACTGTCGTTTTAGTGGCAAATATTTTTAAATAATATCAATGCTAACATTAAAGGAATATTCTAGGTTCAATACAAATTTAGTTCAATCAACAGCATTTGTTGCATAATATTAATTACCACAAACGATGATTTTTTATCAAAAAAGCAAAATTCGAGGTTACAGTGAGGCATTTACAATGGAAGTGAATGGGGACAATTTTTGGAGGGTTTAAAGGCAGAAATGTGAAGCTTATAATTTTATAAAAGAAACCACATTAATTCTACCATTAAAACTTATACTTACTGTAACTGTATTATTTGAGCTGTATATTTCTATGTAATTTTTATGTATGTTTTAAGGTTTACGGAGTTACATTGTCATGGTTATGAAGTTGTAAAATTGGATATGACTATACTGAAAAGGTTAGCAAGTGATTTTATCACGCTAAAATCATGTTAACACTCATATTGTTTACATCTTGTGGCTATAATTTTGATACAGTGAGTATTTTAATGTGTACGGATTGACCCTATTCACTTCCATCGTAAGTGACTCACTGGAACACAGATTTTGCTCTTTTTTTTTTTAAGAAAAGGAGCAATGAGTCAAAATAAATGTTTGTGGTAATCAACATTATGCCACAGATGCTGTCAATTGAGCCATGAATATTCCTTTAAAGAGATAGTTCACCCAAAAATGAAAATTCTCTCATCATTTATTCACCCTTATGCCATCCCAGATGTGTATGACTTTCATCTGCTGAACACAAACAAAGATTTTTAGAAGAATATTTTAGCTCTGTAGCTCCATACAATGCAAGTGAATGGTGACCAAAACTCCAAAAATTTCAAAAGATAAAGTCAGCATAAACATAATACATAAGACTTCAGTGGTTTAATCAAGGTCTTCTGAAGCGCTCCAGTTGGTTTTGGGTGAAAACAGACCAAAATGTAACTCCTTTTCGATTGTACAGCTTGACAGCAGTCTCCTTGGCGATCATGATTTTAAGCTCGATTACACTTCCTATAGTGCCATCTAACACTCTGCACATGCGGCAAGCTCTAGGAATGGCATAAGGGTGAGTAAATGATGAGAGAATTTTCATTTTTGGGTTAACTATCCTTTTAAACTCCATGGCAATATGATACAATTATTTTAATAATGGCTACATTTACACATCAGCAGAATACGGTTGTCAGTCCTGTTATCGAGTGCTAAATACAGCTATGTTCACACACAATATGGTTATAAACAAGTGTGAGAACAGCAATCTATAATTAAACTCTCTTAAATTGTCAGAACTCACAATCATAACAACTAAAACCTTAGTCCACATGTTCTTTTTGCCTTTGACATTTACCTATTTTTTATATATATTAAAACAACATTATCAAAATATGCATTCATTTACTCTTTTGTTTTATGTGTATTTAAGGGATATTTCACCCAAAAAGGACAATTCTGTCATCATTTACTTACCCTCATGTTGTTCGTTTGGAACATAATGTATGATTTTCTTTCTTTTCCATGGAACATAAAAGGAGATGTTATGGAGAATGATCCATTCACTTCCATTGGGTGAACTAGCCCTTAATGGAACTTAAATGTGTGAATAACATTGCTGTTATTAGTAAATTGTGTTTATGATGTCAGATGTTTGTCCTGTGAGTGCTCACAGTCCTGATGAGGATTTGATGGCTGGTCCAGGATCAGAGGATATTAAAGCAGAGCAGAGTGGCTTTGAGCAGACTGAGTTCAGCATTGGTGAGGTATTACCATATTATGACCTCATCTTACTTTACTGCTTTCTTTGAACAACTGAGAAATGACGAGCATTTAATCTAAAATATCACATGAAAACTGACTGCATGAGCAAAACCAGCTTCTGGCCAAATGCAGAAATGTGTCAGTATGAATAATGTGAATATATAACTGATGTTTTGCTGTAGTGAAAAAAAAAGGAGAAAATTAGTATCCTGTGTATCTCTGTAGTAAGCGGTCATAAAAAGCAAGAGAAATCAAATGAACTAAAACCTTAAAGAAATAGTATGCTCAAAATGAAAATTCACCTTGCAAAAATTGTTTATTTGTGACAAAGTGACATTTAATATGTGGTTAGTTTGCAGCAAACAAAACAATAGAGCGCAGCAGTCTGGTTCCGGAAGTAAAAGCCCCATTCATTTTCTCCATAGGCGAATTCATTCTTAAACATGAGCTTTCAGGTTGTTAATCAATAATATGGTCCTATGCCTCAGTTTAAGCAATCAGTCCACATTATTTCAACAATTTTTTAGAAATCGTGTTTAATAGCAGAATTTCTGGTGAAGAACTACACTACGCATGATCCAGTCAGAGAATGGAGGCAAATCTGTGGCAACAATGAAGAATCTGGCACAGAGCTCATTTGCATGTGCTAATAATGAGTGGAAAATTGGTGGCATGTTTGCCACAGGGGTTTGCCAAATTTTTGTAAGGGTCTGTCATAATTTACTGACCCTTATTTCGTTCCAAACCCATATGACTTTCTTCCACGGAACACAAAAGGAGAAATTTTGCAGAATTGCAGTAGTCGCTCTTTTCCATGCAATTACAATGCATTGGGACTGAGGATTATAAATATGGTCCGTACAAATGTTATTGCAAGTCTTTTAAAGTCCTTTGACAGATTTTCCTATGAGGAGCACATAAAAGGCACATGTAAGCAAACTGTCCCCTTATTGGTTAGAATGCATGGGCGTTGTTCTGGGATTTAGCGCATCCATTGATATACTGGTTAAAATGATATACCTGTAAAATTGTGCCAACTGTAACACATTTTCAAGTGTTGTTTTTGTCACACTTATGCAAAACGTCACTGCATGGTACAGAATGCACATTCCAGTCAGAGGTTGTGCGGCAAATACACTTTATCTGACACACAAATTAAATGCAATGTAAAATTTGTCACTACTATTTTAATCCATCTTTTGCATTATTTCTGCTTTGAAAAGTGCCTGTTCTCACAGTCACAGTGCTGGCTCTCGCACACACACACACACACACACACACAGACAGCAAGGTTGAAGCCACAGATTGTTTTTTTCATCTGTCAAAAAGTTGCTGACACGTCCTACCTGTGTTCTGCTGCTATCTGATAGAAGCATACTAAAATTACCTCAGGAATTATAAAACAGCTCCTATTTCAAACATGCAACTATGTCCAATTTAGTCCCCAAAAGGCTATATACGCATTTTGATGATGAATTACAGTGAAGTGCTGACCTACAGATGTCTTCTTCAAAGATCCATCAAGTATGTTCATGGTTTTTATAGGGATTTTGTTTGGTCCTTTGGGTTGGATTGCATTCTCACCACAAGCGAACCGTTCCAGGGTTCGTTTGCAATCGGTCCGAGACCACCTCATCTTGGTGGTCTCAGACTGATTGTTTTGGTGCAGATCCGAGTGCAATTGCCATGTTCATATATGCCTAAACGAACCAAACTAAGGGTGAAAACGCACCAGGTTCCTTAACAGCTGCTCCAAATGAGCCAGGTGTGAAAATGCCCTTAGAGTGAGTGTTCAGAGTAAGTGTTGAGTATGTCATTTCTCAGCAGGTTTATGAAGGTGAAATCGGCCCATTTATGACCGTCAAACTACCTGTCATCTTCACACCAACCATCCCCGGGGAGGCAAAACTGGATTTCCAAATCATGTTTTCTCAACCTGGTTGTGAACTGGTAAAGTACTCAAACTGTAATAAACAGCATTATTAGGAACGGGTCAGGATGGTCGACTAGAATATCTAGATTTTTTTTCTCATTTGTCTTTAAGGTTTGTGGATGAATTTTGAGACTTCTTACATAAAATATATATATATATATATATATTTTTGGCATATCCAGTGGTATTTTGTTTTACATGTATTTAGTCCATCGCACAGCA
The DNA here is from genome assembly GCF_019703515.2 of Myxocyprinus asiaticus. NCBI lineage: Eukaryota > Metazoa > Chordata > Actinopteri > Cypriniformes > Catostomidae > Myxocyprinus > Myxocyprinus asiaticus. The sequence goes on from NC_059367.1 coordinate 45,098,333, forward strand.
GCTTAACTAAACGTTTTTGGTTCTTTTTTTATGTATAGATTGTGGTTTCAGTTTGTGGGGTGGCAGAGAGTGCACCTGTGTGGGTGACCAAGCCAAATATTGACCTGAAAATCTGCATGTATGATCGTCTTTATCAGGACAACATAGAAGTTCAAAGCAGGTGAATTTCATCATTTACTACATTAACTCATGTATAGGATAAAACCTATACTCTTAAAATATATGACGTAGTCATCACTACACTGAGAAAATACTGCCATCAGTGTGTGTGTGTTCTTACCTCACCAAGCCGGATTTGCTGCTGCTGGCAGCTAAAACTAATTATCAGAACATATATATACAGTATATACTGATAAATATATATATATATATAGAGAGAGAGAGAGAGAGAGAGAGAGAGAAAAAAACTCCTTTCTTTTTTGGGAGGCACATGAGATTCATGATGAATTCAGGATTCACATTACAGAACATTATTATTAATAACATAAATATTTAAATTGTGTCTGTAAATTGAGTATTTATTCGTTAATCAGTTGACCTGAACTTACTTTCTGCCTCAATAAATATTGCTAGACCGTTCTTTTGAACGTTGACAAAACAGCAGCCTACCTCCTATAAGCGAGAAGAGCATGATCTGAGCTCATGCATGTAGGTGTGTGTGGTATGATTTATGTGGAGAATTCCCAGGATGGAGTTCCATTATATCCGTTTCTTGCTGAAGGCGATTCCCAACCCAGGGAAAATGGGTCATATACATCCACAGAGAGAGAAAAAGAGAGGGAGAGTATGGGGGTGCTGCACATTTACAAACCCACTGATGTACATGTCAGTCAGTGGCATACACATACAGTGGTGTGAAAAAGTGTTTGCCCCCTTCCTGATTTCTTATTTTTTTGCACGTTTGTCACACTTAAATGTTTCAGATCATCAAACAAGTTTAAATATTAGTCAAAGATAACACAAGTAAACACAAAATGCAGTTTTTAAATGAAGGTTGTTATTATTAAGGGAAAACAAAATCCAAACCTACATGGCCCTGTGTGAAAAAGTGTTTGCCCCACCTGTTAAAACGTAACTTAACTGTGGTTTATCACACCTGAGTTCAATTTCTCTAGCCACACCCAGGCCTGATTACTGCCACACCTGTTCTCAATCAAGAAATCACTTAAATAGGACCTGCCTGACAAAGTGAAGTAGACCAAAAGATCTTCAAAAGCTAGACATCATGCCGAGATCCAAAGAAATTCAGGAACAAATGAGAAAGAAAGTAATTGAGATCTATCAGTCTGGAAAAGGTTATAAAGCCATTTCTAAAGCTCTGGGACTCCAGAGAACCACAGTGAGAGCCATTATCCACAAATGGCGAAAACATGGAACAGTGGTGAACCTTCCCAGGAGTGGCCAGCCGACCAAAATTACCCTAAGAGCGCAGCAACGACTCATCCAAGAGGTCACAAAAGACCCCACAACAACATCCAAAGAACTGCAGGCCTCACTTGCCTCAGTTAAGGTCAGTGTTCATGACTCCACCATAAGAAAGAGACTGGGCAAAAATGGCCTGCATGGCAGAGTTCCAAGACGAAAACCACTGCTGAGCAAAAAGAACATTAAGGCTCGTCTCATTTTTGCCAGAAAACATCTTGATGATCCCCAAGACTTTTGGGAAAATACTCTGTGGACTGACAAGACAAAAGTTGAAGTTTTTGGAAGGTGTGTGTCCCATTACATCTGGCGTAAAAGTAACACCGCATTTCAGAAAAAGAACATCATACCAACAGTAAAATATGGTGGTGGTAGTGTGATGGTCTGGGGCTGTTTTGTTGCTTCAGGACCTGGAAGACTTGCTGTGATAAATGGAACCATGAATTCTGCTATCTACCAAAAAATCCTGAAGGAGAATGTCCGGCCATCTGTTCGTGACCTCAAGCTGAAGCGAACTTGGGTTCTGCAGCAGGACAATGATCCAAAACACACCAGCAAGTCCACCTCTGTTATGGCTGAAGAAAAACAAAATGAAGACTTTGGAGTGGCCTAGTCAAAGTCCTGACCTGAATCCTATTGAGATGCTGTGGCATGACCTTAAAAAGGCAGTTCATGCTCGAAAACCCTCCAATGTGGCTGAATTACAACAATTCTGCAAAGATGAGTGGGCCAAAATTCCTCCACAGCGCTGTAAAAGACTCACTGCAAGTTATCGCAAACGCTTGATTACAGTTGTTGCTGCTAAGAGTGGCCCAACCAGTTATTAGGTTTAGGGGGCAATCACTTTTTCACACAGGGCCATGTAGGTTTGGATTTTGTTTTCCCTTAATAATAACAACCTTCATTTAAAAACTGCATTTTGTGTTTACTTGTGTTATCTTTGACTAATATTTAAACTTGTTTGATGATCTGAAACATTTAAGTGTGACAAACATGCAAAAAAATAAGAAATCATGAAGGGGGCAAACACTTTTTCACACCACTGTATCTCTTGTTGCTTTCCATATTTCATATTTATTTTATTTTACACGGCTCTCTGACTGTTCCCTTTTAAGTCACTTCGACGCTGCATCAGTAGCTGAAGCTGCGGTAGCTCCTCTCAGGAGTACCAATCTCTGAAGCCCTATTCAATCATGGCAATCACAGCCTTTTCAGTGCTTGTTAAATGTGCCGCATCACAAATTGGTCCACCAGCCAACAAGGTCCCTGCCCAGAAAATTTGCAGCACTATGGACGGTCCAGTGTCTGTGGAGTGACACCCCTGGCAAAATTTGTCAAGAATTCACTTCTTTTGTTCCCCGCCATGTGAGCCGGAAACACGAGTGTGATATCTCCTGTTGTACTAATGTTGAAGGCATGCCAGAAGACTACCATGTCACAGAGATTTAAGGGGCCTCCATGTCGCCCAGCAGCCTTTCCCTGCTTTCCGAATGAGTTTGCGGCATAACGCTGGTCACTTTGTTACCTGTCCTGCTGTTAGTGACATGCTTAAGATGTATGCAGTGTTTTTCATCGACCCTCGAGAAGGCCAAGGAAGAAAAAACAACTCTGTGTTCCCAATGCAGCCCTCTCGCTTTCCCCGGTGTTGCAAGCGGCAATGCATTGGCGGCATGACAAAGGTCACTTTTAGTGCCTGTTTAACTGTTGCTGGTGCCATGCCAGAACACTGCTATGTCGTACATGGGGATTTTAAGGTGTACACTGTGCTAAGGCGAACACAGTGCTTTCTTCAGGCCTTCTTCAAGAAGGCCTGGTAAAGCAGTCTTCTCCCTTCCCCGCCATCAACGAGCTGGGAACGAGAGACGGTCACAGTGTGTTCACTGTTTGTGTTGCTGTTGGCTCCGTGTCATGATTGTCACATTCCAACAAAGTTTCATACCCCATTGGGGTTGCATGAGGCACAGAACTACACACAAAAATTAGCAAAGTTCCAGCTTTAACCAAAAAACACAGTTGTGCTGAACAACTGCCCCTGAAGGTGAGCCCTGTGATATTTATCCATGTTTCACTACCCTGTATGCTAGTGTCATGGCATTACATTAACAGTCTATGACCGATTTTTATTGCTTCCCTTACCACTATGTGCGTAATACAGTTTTCTGCAATGCTTCAATACCCAAGATGGCCAGTGTCATAGCTTATGTTGATTCAAGATGGCTCTGCAGATGGCAACCTTGTTGTGGAGCACTCCAATTCTTTTGTTGTTTTTGTTTGTTTGCCCTGTGTTTAGTCATTTTTTTCCAATCAGTTTTACCAGGGATGAACTGCTGAACATTCGGCAGCACATACCAGACATTCTTTTCCCGTTTTTTGAGTATTCTGATGTTTTGCTGGACATTTGAGTTGGAGGAGCAGCGGTGTCGTTCGAGTGCGCTATGAGACGCCAGCGAGGGAAGCGAGCTGGCGTGCGGCTTTCGAACAGCGCTGCCGAGTATTCATTTAGCAAATCTCCGCTCTCCTCCTAACAAAACAGACAAACTACATCTCCTCACCCGTACAAACAAAGACTTTTCAAACTCTGCTGCCTTGTGCTTCACAGAAACCTGGGTGAGTGAAGCCATTCCGGATAGTGCATTACATCTGCCAGGCTTTCAGCTGTTCAGAGCGGATCGCATTGCGAGTTAACGGGGAAACCGAGAGGTGGTGGAACATGCTTTTACATCAATGATAGTTGGTATACAGATGTAACAAAGTTAAAGAAGATGTGCTGTCCTAATTTGGAAGTGCTCTTTATCAACCATAAGCCTTTCTACTAGCTGGCTGATTAGATCACAGACATGGAACAACAATACCCGGACTCACGTATTATTATTCTCTGCGATTTTAACAAAGCCAACCTCACCCATGAACTGCCAAAATACAGACAGCACATTACATGTCCCACCAGAGACAGAAATATACTGGATCACTGCTACACAACATCAAAGTATGCATATCGCTCTGTCCCAAGAGCAGCTTTGGGACTCTCTGATCACTGTCTGGTTTGTCTTCTTCCGACCTAAAGGCAGGAACTAAAGTCAGCTAAACCTGTAGTAAGGACTGTAAAGGTATGGACCAATGAAGCAGAGCTGGAACTACAAGCCTGCTTTGATTGCACTGATTGGAGTATTTTTTAAGCTGCAGACACCAATCTGGACGAGCTTACAGTCTGTGGAGATATTTGCATCACTACTAGGACTTATTTAACATTCAACAATGACAAACTATGGTTTACAGCAAAACTCAGGCACTTTCATCAGGCCAAAGAGGAAGCTTATAGAAGTAGGGATAAAATCTTGTACAATCAGGCCAGAAACACACTGACAAAAGAGATTAGAGTGGCTAAAAGAAGCTACTCTACCTGCACTTAAGATCTGTGTAGAGGATGTGTGCCGGGTATTCCTGAAACAAAAGACAAGGAAAGCACAGGGCCCAGACGGTGTTTCACCCGCTTGTCTAAAATCCTGTACTGACCAGCTGGCCCCCATCTTCACACAGATCTTCAACAGATCACTGGAGCAGTGTGAAGTTCCCTGCTGCTTCAAATGCTCCACCATCGTCCCTGACCCAAAGAAACCCAAAATTACAGGATTTAATGACTACAGACCTTTCGCTCTGACGTCTGTGGTCATGAAGTCATTTGAGAGACTGGTGTTTGCCCACCTGAAGGACATCACTGGACCCTTTCTGTATCCCCTTCAATTTGCTTATCGAGCAAAAAGGTCTGTGGATGATACAGTCAACATGGGATTGCTACTGATGCAGCGTCTCATTCCCTCTTTTCAGGGAACCAGGGAAGACATTTTCCTTGGCAACACTGTATAACTGACCACTCATCCAGGATAGCTGTGCTCATGTTCTGTCTCTCCGCAGTCTTTACAAGAAATTTAGTAAAATAATTTCAACTCAAATCAATATTTCATGTCCATGTATTTCATTATTTAAGTAGCCATGTAATAAGTAGGAAAATGTACAGTAAGACACTCATTATCTCTTCTATCTCTTCAGGATTATACAACACCCCTCTGCATTGCATCCCTTAAATATTTTTCTTTTTATAAATGTAATGGATCAGTGACATGATGCTAATTTTTGTTCAGATCTATTAAATTATTCAAAATGCAATTCACACAAAACAATTACTTGAGTGCACCTTTTCTGTTGATGTTTTCAATTACTGAGTTCAACGTCATTTTAATATTTTTTCTGGGGCTTTATGTCAGAAATGTCATGTGGTGTAACTGTCTGGAGACAGTAAAAAAAAATCACATTAAAATCTGAAATTCTTGAAAAAGAAATGGCATGTATATTTTTTATTAATATATTTATTATTATTTCTTTAATTGTAAATTTTTTTTTTTACTTTTAAATATGTTTGAAAACTTTTGTGAAATGAATGATTAAGCTGTGTACACTCATGTATTCAAGGTGCAAGGAAATTATTTTAATATAATAATAATTTTGTTATCATTTAAATTACTAATATTATAATTTATGAAACATTTTGCTAAGTCATTCAATCATTTTTTTAAGGAAATATATAAGCTATATGTATATATATATATATATATATATATATATATATATATATATATATATATATATATATATATATATATATATATAAATTATATATTTTTTTAAGATTTCACATTTTTATTAACTTAGACAACATTGTTTGTCAGTGACCCTAATGCATTCCAAATGTCTGTATGTCATTGCTTTAAATAACAACATTTCAAAGCAAGTCTCTTTAAATAGAAAGAAAGCACAAACACATTTCAACCAAACACAAAAAGAAGTTTGTTAGGTTTAAATAATACTTGAGAATCATTGGCTGTACTGTATGTTGCAGGAAGATTACATAAAATTAATATTTAAAATGAATATAATTCATCTTTCTAGTAAGAATATGATGGTTCTTGATGTTTAAATATTGCCTCATTGCCTTACTATGGCAATAATAATACTATGTATTATTATTGCCACCTGGTCTCACAGAATCCTGTTACTATACCTACATTTTTGCAAAATTCTTTTTACGTGGCTCGTTGTACTTACTGCAACAGTTTCCTGGTGAAATGCACACTACAGCATCAATGACTTTTATTCACATTCACACGAATCATGAGTAAAATGACAGATTATTAGTTAATTAACACTTTTTGCCCTGTTCCTCACACAGTGCTATCTTATGACATCTAAACACTTTTTCTAGAGTGTATGACTTATAAATGTAGTTGGTTATTTAATGCAAACATTAAAATGTACATATCTCTTTACAAGTTATTCCTATGTGATTGTTTATGTGAATATGTGTGTTGTTTGTTTCAGGGCGAGCACACTTCTCCGGCTGATGTTCAGAGTGTGTAAAGAGATGAAGAAGCACATGTCCATCCTGCCTAAAACAGGCTTTATTCAGGCCAAAAATAGTTTCAGTGCTCAGCTCAAATTCCAGCCCAGGTAATCTCAATAATCATCTACTCTATAATATAACTTATGTACGCATCAATATTTTTTATTTCTCACACTGTACACAGTTGCAGTGCTGGGGAAGCTACTTTGAAACTGTTGTTTGCCAAGCTACTAGCTATTATACAACTATACTATTATCGTAAACTAAAATATGTTATTTTCATTGACAAAAATTATATGCTATTTTAGTCAAGTAAAATTGTAGTACAATTGACTAAAATTAATGAATGTGACATGACAAAATTTTGACTAAATTTAAAGGAGACCTATTATCGCGCTTTTTACAAGATGTAATATAAGTCTCAGGTGTCCCCAGAATGTGTCTGTGAAGTTTCAGCTCAAAATACCCCACGGATAATTTATTTTACCATGTTGTAAATGCCTCTTTTTTGGTGGAATCAAAAACACGCTGTTTTCTTGTGTGTCTCTTTAAATGCAAATGAGCTGCTGCTCCCCGCCCCCTTTCCGGAAGAGGGCTGTGCCTTTACAGCTTGCGCTTCGGATACTACAGCAACAACAAATCAGAACCACTTTTAGTACAACTCTCTTATGTTCACAGAAAACGTACATAGTTTTCAAAAAGACAATCACTTTACTGTATTGTGCATAATAAAGGTGTGGTTATGAATTACACAGACAGTAAGCATAAAAATAATGACATAGCTCTAGCTGCATTAGCCGTGGAATCAGCTAACAAGCACATTCGGAAAGGCGATTTGCAAACATTCACAAAATAAAAAGTGAGATACATCTTCAGGATATAAAGCGGGAACACAAACAGTTGGTACTGATCCATGCATGAGAATTAAATTTTTGGAAAGTCATGCTTTATATTGACCCTCATTAACAAAGCAGTCCGGTGTAAAATGATTTGCACAAACATACACGAATTTTGGTATGTTTTGGGGCACATTTGCTTCAAAACAAAACTTGTCCACTGTGTCTTCAGTGGCTCTGATGCCGGGAGTACATGAAGACTCTTATGTTCACTTTTACAGCCAACAACAGAACACTTATGACGCTTACGAAGCTGAGACATTATTCTTCTCACCGTAGTTGCTCCAGCGTGGAAAAAAATGGCGGACTGTGTGTAGATCACTCAGGGGAGGATCTATGATAATAGGGTGGAGTCCGTCACCAGTCGTGGGCGAACACGTTAGAGCAGAAACGAAAACCAATCACTTTGAGACACTGTTTTAGATTAATAGAAATATAAGAAAGAGGAGTGGGTGGACTTTTAACATTGTAGGGTGGTTGTGTACACACACTGCCGACTCACATTTATGTTCAAACACCATGTAAAAGTGAATTTTGCATAATAGGTCCCCTTTAAAGAACATGTTCGTCAAAAGACAAATTATGACTGCAATAAAAAAAAGTAGTTTTGTTTGAGGTTTGTAATTTTTTCAATTTTTTACTCATAACTTTAAGCGGTTGAACTAAAGTTAACCTACTCTTTTAAAGAAGTACTTATCTACACTACAAGCTACTAACAAAAAGAGGCTCACTACATCAGAAAGTTCTTTTAAATGAACTTGTTCACATAAATGATCCACTGATTTACAGTTCTGAGTCCCGCGCAGCCTTAGAGACTTTACGATGCTATGGGTGCTCCTCTCGGGAGTGCCGATCTCTGAAACCCGATAACATCATGCAAATTGCAATTGGCAGGTGGAGCTTGATGCTCCACCCCTGTGCTTGCATCATCGTGGGTATATAAACCGGAGCACAACGCCTTTTGAACACAAATCACTGCTTCGCACCCTTATAGCAAGTGGAATATCTATCTTTTCAAACCCTGTTGCACAAAGCACAAAGTTACACACAAAAATTCACGAATTTCCAGCTTTAACCGAAAAACATGGTTGTGCTATGGGACCGCATTTGGCGAGAGTGGCATTTGGACCCTGGTGGGCACAGGTGAGCCCTGTGCGCCCTGGCCCGCTATGCAGATGTGTGGTGCGATCTCCCGGGCATCTCCAGCTGAGTACTGAACACAGTCATACACGGCTATTCGCTTCTGTTCACGGGGTGTCCACCTCGCCTCTACGTTGTCCTCTCCTCCACTGCACCGTGTGGGATGCACCAATTTTATGCTCAGAGGTACAATATCTCCTCACCAAAGATGCAATAGAGAGAGTACCAGCATGTAACTCACAAAAAGACTTTTACAGACACTATTTTCTAGTCACTAAGAAGGACGGTGAGCTCTGGCCTATACTGGACTTGAGGCACTTGAATCGAACATTCAGAAAGTCTCCATTCAAGATGGTTTACCCAGAGACAGATTTTGTCTCAAGTCCGTTCGTTGGAGTGGTTAGTGTCAATCAATCTGAAAGATGTGTATTTTCATATGCATGTAGTCCCTCGCCACAGGCCATTCTTGAGATTCACCTTCGAGGGGACTGCATACCAGTTCATAGTCCTGGCCTTAAGCTTGTCCCTGGCTACCCGCACATTTACGAAATGTTTCCATGTTCATGTATTGAACTACCTCGATGACTGGATGCTTTTAGCACAATCTGAGGAACAAGCATGCAAGCACAGGGATCTCAAGCGTTTGAGCTTCAAAGTCAATTGGGCAAAAGTGTGTAGGTGCCCAGTCAGCAAGTTTCCTTCTTGGGAATGAAACTCGACTCATGGCCATGTCAAAATATCTCACAGACAAACGCACTCAATCTATCCTCCTGTGCTTGACGAGTTACAAAACGGGGGTAGCCCTACCACTGCGACAGTTTGCCGTGGCTGCCATAACCCCTCCTGGCTTTTTACATATGTTGTGTCAACTCGAGAGTCCCTCATCACATGTGGCGACATTACGCCTCCCAGTGATGCACAGTTGTTTAGACGCGCTAGCTATGTGGATAACGCCTGCGTTCTATCAGAAGGGCGTTGCACTTTGCCAAGTGGCCAGACCTAAAGTTGTTATGGCGGAGGCATCCAAAAAAGGCTGGGAAGCCCTGTTCGAATGTTGTCTGATCTTTGGCACTTGGACAGATGCACAAACTATGTGGCACATAATCGCTTAAAACTGCTTGCAGTCCTCCTGGCTCTGAGAGCTTTCTGGTAAGACATGCAGGTTAACGGTCTTATCTGCATGGACAGTACTGCAGTTGTGGCCCTAGAGACCATACACTGTCTCCTGTGGTACTCCATGACCCAGGCTCCACTGGGCTTGTACGCCCTAGCTCACAAATGGCCAGCGAAATGCAAATATGCATTCCCTCCCATCCTGTTGCTACACCAAGTGTTGTGCAAGATTTGAGAAGACAGGGAAACCATGCTGCTGGTTGTGCTGGAGTGGCCCAACAGGCATTGGTTCCCGGAGCTGGTAGAGCTTTTGGATGCTCTCCCATGGAAAAGTCCTTTGAGGAGGGATCTGCTCTCGCTAGCCTGAGGCACGATCTGGCATCCCCAGCCGGAGATGTGGAAACTACATGTCTGGCCCAAGAACGGGACTCGTCTGGCACTGTAGGGTTACTACAGGCCAGGGCTCCCTCAATGAGGTGGCTCTATGCCTTAAAATAGCAAATTCTGCTTACTGGTGTTCCTCCCATGATAAGGACAGCAAGAAATCAGTAGTTTGGCAAAGCTAAGCAGCATCTCATTCCCTCCTTTCAGGGAACCAAGGTAACGGTCTTAACTAAGACCACTATGTGTTTTGTGCTGTGAATTATTGGCTGGAGTGACCATGAAAGTCAAGTCAAGTAATTTTTATTTATATAGTGCCTTTCACAACACACATCGTTTCAAAGCAGCTTTACAGATAATCATGCATTAACAGAAAATGAAACCGTAATATCTATAAAGTCTTAGAGTCATCACTGAATAGTTTGATTAAATACAATTATGAAGTGTGTATAAAAATAAGTAATTAAATAATAATTGTATTTAGAATCCCCCTGAGCAAGCCGAAGGCGTCTGTGGCAAGGAATACAAAACTCCATAAGATGTTGGTTAATGGAGAAAAATAACCTTGGGATAAACCAGGCTCACTGTGGGGGCCAGTTCTCCTCTGGCAAACAGCATGAATATAATGCCAGTATTACTTATATATGTGTAGTGCAAGTCATGGTTTAAAATGATTAAACTAAACGTTAAAGGCCAGTGTTTAACCAAAGATTTTGTAAGAACTGTAAGATTAATGACTAATGTCTTTGAAGTTCATCCTGGATTTACTGCAGAAGTTCATATAGATGCATTGTCCTTTGTTAGTTGGCTGATGAAGGCTTTTGTTGGCAATTTATTGATAGACTATGTATTCCATTTTAAGAGTGTAGTCCATCATTAGACCAAGGTGATGCAGGCCGAGATCAGTGAGGTGCTTCGCAGTTCAACCGGCCGGTAATTTCGGTGAGGTCTATCCTATGTCAAAGGTTCAGGCTATGGCATATGAAGTATCCCATGTCTTATGGTTGGAGTTGGCATCAGTTCATCCTCTGAGGTCCATCATAATAGACTGAAGTGATGTCTGGCTGGCACCGTTTGCATTTTGTCATCATCACTCAGAGACACATAGCAGTGGAGTCCGATACCAAGCAGGAATGGAGCTGGATCCGGCCGGTTCTGGTGACCTTGGTATAGGAGACCCGAGGTTGAGACATGGAAACAAATAGAATAATATTAGCGTAGATGCCATTACATTTTTTGCAGCGTTATAGATCATGATCAATGTTTCAGGTTCCGGCAGACCTAACTAAAGCAGCCAAATGACATATTTGTATCATATATAACACCTAATTTCTTTGCTGTTGAAGATGATGTAACAGTACATCCATCGAGAGTCAAATAATATTTTAGCGGCTTAGTTTTGTCGGAATTGAGTAGAAGAAAATTTCTGGCCATCCAATCTTTGATTTCACTGATACATTCTGCTAATTTGGAGAATTGTGAAATTTCATCGGGTTTCGAAGAAATATAAATTTGGGTATCGTCTGCATAACAGTGGAAACTTATTCCACGATTCCTGATAATATCTCCCAGGGGGAGCATATATAAGGAGAAAAGCAGAGACCCTAAAACTGATCCCTGTGGCACTCCATACTTAACTTTTGTTTGATTTTACAATTCCTAATTTACACTGACAAAGTGGTAGCAGTCTGCTAAATAGGACCTAAACCATGCTAATTCAAGTCCACAAATGCCAGCATAATTCTCTAGCCTATTCAAGAGAATATCGTGATCTATCGTGTCGAAGGCAGCACTAAGATCTAAAAGCACTAGAAGAGAAATGCAGCCGAAATCAGATGATAAGAGCAAGTCATTAGTAACTCTGATAAGTGAAGTCTGTACAGTGGTGTGGCCTAAATCCTGACTGAAATTGTTCATATATACTATTTCTCTGTAGAAATGAACATAATTGAGAGGACACAAACTTTTTAGTATTTTCAACATAAACTGGAGATTTGAAATCAGTCTATAATTAGCCAATTCTCCAGGATCACGTTGTGGCTTCTTAATAAGCGGTTTGATAACTGCCATTTTAAAGTTTCTTTAGACATGTCCTAAGGATAGTGAGGAGTTAATAATATTAAGAAGAGGTTCTGAGATTACAGGGAATACCTCTTTTAAGAGCTTAGTTGGTATTGGATCTAACATACATGTTATGGCTTTTGATTTTAGAAGTTTTGTTAGCTCTTCATGACCTATGACAGCAAAGGTTTGAAGTTTCACATGTAGAAAATTATGAGACACTGTTTTCTGAGATACTGTGACAGATGATTGCATAATTCCAAGTTTATTTCTTATTTCAATTTTATCAATAAAGAAATTCATGAAGTTATTACTATTGTGCTGCAACAGAATATCTGGTTCAGTTGAGGCTTTATTCCTAACCAATTTAGCCATAGTACTGAATAAACACCTAGGATTGTTGTGGTTATTTATTGAACTTCAGTGGTTATTATGAAACCATTGAAGTTCAAGAGACCAAGCATATTGATAATTTTGCATATGGTTGGGCCTATGCGGTTCAGTAGTTCGTATATTAATGTAATCTTGTGTTGAAGCAGTAAACGTATTTGGCTTGCTGTCCATATACTGGAGGGCTCGGAGCTCGAGACTCAACTCGAGTCCTGATTACCCCCAAAAAGGCATTATGATGAAAGAACAGTACCATGACTATGGCAGGAAGTATTTAGGACAGCAAGCCAGCAACAATTCTATATGGTAATTGGCTTGGCGGATGCTTCTGAATTGTTCTTCCCCCTCAAAATCTGTATAGAGGAAGTGCTTTATGCATTTGTTTGAAGGTGTATTCTTGTACGATGGCTGGTAGAGAGGGCTATGCTGCGATTCAAACGAGAGACCACCACTCGTCATAGAAGTGGATGGGCTCACGGTATGCAAACAGGGAAGGTGAAAATGAGAGTTGGCTCATGCTTCGTTCGAAAGGGAGGGCTCACACTGCGATTCAAATGGGAGACTGTTCTAAGAGAGAGCGGTTTAGCTCACGCCGTTGGAACGGGTAAGCCCAGCATGTATTCAAATGGGGAAGGTGAGAATGAGAGTTGGCTTGCGCTGCATTCGAAAGGGAGGGCTCACACTGCGATTCGAACGGGAGACTGTTCTATGGAGAGAGAGAGCTCACGGCATTCGAACGGGTAAGCCCAGCAAGCAGTCATGTGGGGAAAATAAGTGCGAGAGTTGGCTTGCACTGTGTTCGGAAGGGAGGGCTCATGCTGCAATTCGAATGGGAGACTGTTCTATTGAGAGAGAGAGCTCACAGCATTCAAATGGGTAAGCCCAGCAAGCAATTGAACGGCGAAAAATTAGCACGAGAGTTGGTCATGCTGCGTTCGAAAGGGAGGGCTAACACTGCGATTCGAACAGGAGACTGCTTCATAGAGAGAGAGAGCTCACGGCATTTGAACGAGTAAGCCCAGCAAGCAATCGAACGGGGAAGGTGAGAATGAGAGTTGACTCATGCTGCATTCGAAAGGGAGGGCTCAGACTGCGATTTGAATGGGAGACTGCTCTATAAAGAGAGAGAGCTCACGGCATTCGAACGGGTAAGCCCAGCAAGCAATCGAATGGGAAAGGTGAGAATGAGAGTTGGCTCGCTCTGCGTTCGAAAGGGAGGGCTCACACTGCGATTTGAATGGGAGACTGCTATATAAAGAGAGAGAGCTCACGGCATTTGAACGGGTAAGCCCAGCAAGCGATTGAACGGGACTTGTTTGTAGAGGTAGCTTCACTCAATAGAATACCCGTAGATAGGGAAATATGGTGCTTTGAGAAGAGGAGGTGGTGACCGCTGTCTCCTGTAATGCTAGCTGCAGCTGCTGAGAAGCAAAGACAAAAGGCTTCGGCGGAAGCATGGTAAAACTCTGCTGCGGCTGTAGAGTAAGTGGGTCTCCTGCAGGAGCAGAGTTTAAACTACTGCTATGGCAGTAGAGTAAAGTTGGCCTCCTGTGGGAGTAGAGTTAAGGCGGTGCTGTGGCAGTGGAGTAGAGGAGATGGAATAATAAAAAGGAGGGGGAGGGGTGCTCCTGCGGGAGCAGAGTTTAAACCACTGCTGCGGCAGTGGATTGAGTATTTGGGGGCATAGTGAAGGAGCTCCTGTGGGAGCGCTGCTGTGTTTCCATTGCTGTAGATACACTTCTAAGAAAGTATGGAACTTAGACATTGAAAGCACCTGTGGAGAAAATATTAACAACCGTGTACACACATTTGGTACGGGTGGGACACTGTTGCTGTGGTATCGAGTAGGGCACAAAAGACTTCATTAGATTTATTAACACCTATAAGGGAAGCAAAGGTTAGTTTGTACTTACCTGTAGGGGGAGCAAATGGTTAGTTAGAAATATGTTAATTTATTACCTTTCTATATGTCTGTAAGGGAAGCAAAAGGTTAGTTATGGAAACGTGTCAATTACGTTTATATGCAGCTTTGAGGGAAGCGAAAGGTTAGTTAAGAATACAACTTTATTATGTTTGTCATGGCAGGGCACTGCTGCGGCAGTATCAAAATGCGAAAGGGGTGATGCTGTGGCATTACCGAGAGTATGAGGGCAATGCTGTGGCAGTATCGAGCGTGGGCGGGCGCTGCAGCACATTATCTGCTGGGGCACTGTGGCTGCAGTATCAAATAGGGCACACATGGTTTATCACATTTAGGCACACCTTATTGTGTGTCGGGCTCATTTCGACCATGAGCAAAGGAAATGCCAATGCCAAGGTTAACGGGAAAAGCTAAAAGGCTCTTAAGATTACTGCACCACCACTGCACTCGAACAGGAGAGCTCATACTGCGTTTCGGACTGGAGAGCCCATGGAGTGAATGACATGAAATCATTCACATGACATGAAAAACACATTTGTGCTGCTTTGCAGTGTGGTGGGAGTTTGTCGCATGGTCCAAAGGACACCGCAGTTGCGGCACCTGTACAGCACATTTGCGCTGCTTTGCGGTGTGGTGGGAGTTTGTTGCAAGTTCCAAAGGACACCGCAGTTGCGGCACCTGTACAGCACATTTGCGCTGATTTGTGGTGTGGTGGGAGTTTGTCACATGGTCCGAAGGACACCGCAGTTGCGGCACCTGTACAGCACGTTTGTGCTGCTTTGCGGTGTGGTGGGAGTTTGTCGCATGGTCCGAAGGACACCGCAGTTGCGGCACCTGTACAGCACATTTGCGCAGCTTTG
Source organism: Myxocyprinus asiaticus (assembly GCF_019703515.2). Lineage (NCBI taxonomy): Eukaryota > Metazoa > Chordata > Actinopteri > Cypriniformes > Catostomidae > Myxocyprinus > Myxocyprinus asiaticus. The sequence continues at coordinate 45,113,912 of NC_059367.1, forward strand.
TGGTGTCATGGGAGTTTGTTACATGACCCAAAAGACGCCACAGTTGTGGCACATGGACAGCACATTTGTGCTGCTTAGGGATGTTTTGAGCCGAAGGCAGAAGCACCTCAGTTGTGCTTTCTTAACTAAAATGATTGCCATCTTTGGCTCCTCGGTAGGTAATGGTGATGTCTTAGAAAGACACCTAGATAGAGAAAGTGAGAGGTAAACCTGCGTACAGTCTAGTGACAGGGATTTCTGCTGGATTTTTGCTGATTTCTGCTGATTTTTTTCCTGCTGGAAGTAATATTGGTGTGACCCCTGCGGAAGGCACAATTTCAGGCGTTGCTGTAGAAAAGACAAAATAATAATATTTAGGTGAAACTTTAGAAAAAATGTGCTAGGGAATACAGTACATCATAATAAACAGTGTGAAAAAAACAGCATAAAATGATCTGAGAAATAAGAGCTTTGGCTCTGTACTGCATACAGATATGCATGGGCTTGCAATCATCATTGAAGGATTCACTTTAAGCCATTCGCTCCTTAGGAGTATAACTGTCACCTGTAGTACAATATACATCTTGCATAGGAAATGCTTCGCATAACAATGGGTGTGAATTATCTAGGAGTGCATTGAGCTGCAGCTCTGCACTGCATACAGAAATGCAGGAGAAATGTGCTGGGAAATACAGTACGTCTTAATAAACAATGTGAAAAACAGCATAAAATGATCTGAGAAATAAGAGCTTTGGCTCTGTACTGCATGCAGATATGCAGGAGAAATGGACTTGCAATCATTACTGAAGGATACACTTGTGGTCATTCACTCCTTAGGAGTATGACTGCCCCCTGCTGTACAATATATGTCAATAATGCTGAAAGCAAGCGAGACACGTTGCAGGATGTTTATGAATGAGTTGGGACATGGCGCATGATCCGCCTCTTGTTTAGCCGAATTTGGCTCATGTCTGTTCGGACAGAGGCCATGTATAACTACAGTGTGGAATGGTCAGAGCGAGTGCTGCGCGGCAGCAAGCTTGCATTAAAATGTCTGCGTTGGTTTGTAAAGAATTTGTCTTTAGATTATCGGTCGATTGAAAGGAGTTCTGTGCACTTTGGAGGGAGAAATAATCGTGATATTCATGTTAGAAGATGAAGAACAATCACTGAATAGAGCACGCCCTGAACAAACTGCAGCGAGGTAATGAGGCTGACGGGCATCACCTATGCGGCAGAACTAGATTAAAAATGCTGGGGGTTGAAATGGTGGTTGGATTTAATATTTAAAGGTGCAATATGTTACATTTTTCATGTAATATTCGCCTTTTTTTTGCCAGTGTGTGAATGGCTTGTAATGCAACTTAAAAAATGAGCCCTTCCCGGACTTCCTAGGTTGCCTATTAAATCCTGTAGACTGATTTTCATGCAAAGGGAGCGGGTCGCTTTTGGTGTTTATACGTGCTCCCGAGAGCCTTGCCTCAGACAGTAGCTTCTCTTCCACTATTCAACAGCGTCAACAGACAGTCTGCAACGCTAGGTAACGTTATCTTAGAGATGGAATCCAGCGAATGTCCGGATCCCAGCACAACACCAACTCCTATACAAACTCAGAGTAAGCCAAAAAACATTTATCTACTAAATCCCGTCTGGCTAAGCGGGAATGTGATCGTGGTCGAGCGAAAACTAGAGTGAACATCGGCAGGGCATTTGATTCCTGGAGAGACCGTCGTTCGGTTTTGGGGATCAAAACCAGTTTTGGGGATTTTAACTTTGAAATAATTTCAACGATCTTCTCATTATTCTAAAAGTCAGGTTAATGTCAATGTTAATCTGTAATTATTCAGCAAGGTAAACTACAATAATACATTAAATGAATGCTAGACAATGTTCAATATAATGCAAAAAGCTCCATTCATTAGTGTAACGTAACTTGGTTATACAGAAAATATATACATTCTATTATTATAAAACAACAGTGCATCGATATATCAAAATGACAGTTGTGATGGAATCACATCAATACTGAATTGTGTCAACATATTTATAATGTACAGTCTATTTTATAAACAGCTAACTGTCATCATCCACCAAACTTAGCTAACAGCTATTGATAAAGCAGGCTAGCTAGCTAACGCCGACATAGGCTATTGTATGAATGCAGTCAATGTATCATGCAAAGAAAAGTGATTACTTCAAACTACAGTCTCACATAGTCAGACCTATATCCACATTTTGTTTTAGCCCTGTTCCAGCACCAGAGAGTCAAATATAATATACAGTCTCAAAGTTTGTAGTAAACAATCATAACTGTGTAATTTTAATTATGCTACCTCATCTGTCATCATGATGCCGGTGAATCACGTTCAACCTCTTTGTACGTTACATCCCTATGGAGTGTGTGCGCGAGCACGAGCAACAGGTAGCTGGCTGCAGTTCACTTAACGGCCACAGGTGTCATTAATAACAAGGGTTTCTGAATCTTACATACTGCACCTTTAATCTTTGTTTCTCTCGCTTTCAAAAAATGTAATTCTAATGGCATGAAGCCAGAACGGTGCCCGTTCGCGGAGGCAGCTGGCACTGCTTTCCGGGTGGGTTTTAAAGTGCAGGAGCGCCAGTTTGTGGCAGCAACTTTACGCTATAAACTGCTTCGTCGAATGGAGCATAGAAAGACAGACAGGGTAAATAAAAAAAAGAAAAAAGAAATATATATATATCACTTAACATGGTAGCCGTCAATACTGTTAAAAAACAAAGAGCTGCTATGGCAGCTTCTGTTGAATAATGAGACTGTTTGGATGGAAGAGCTGTTCTGGTGGAGCCGAATGCTTTGCAGGGAAGTTGTATCCCATGATCCGTCTGCCTGGGACTGTTCGTGGGAAATGGGAGGAGAGTTGTCACAGGAAGCAGGTAAGCAGCGGTTTATATACTCCTGCTCGTTGGCTGTGATTTCTCAGATTAAAATTAACATGCTCCTCCTGAACCTCTGTTAACTAACTCCATTTCATGGTAATATACATTTCAATGTTTGATTCCAAGGACATTTTTGTTTACTTTTGTTGGATAAACAATTTTGGTGGGTCACCACTTAATGTCTAAAGTAAAATCTGGGTCCTTAAGCAGACCAGAATGACTAACCTATAAGACCATGACAGTTGTGAAAAATTAACTATTCCCCTCCTCGAAGAAGTTGACTCGGATCGTAACAAACATCTCACCGCAATAAAACCTTCCAAACAAAAGCTCCTGTGAGAACATTTGGACCCTTTTGAGGAGCTGAATTTGAATGAGGCAGCTCAGATATTTTTAAACCCAAACTGCAGCATGCTGAGCTCCAGCGCTGTAGGCTCCTGAGAGGCATACAAGTGTGTATGTGTGTGTGAATGTTGTGCCCTTTTCCTCGCCCACATTTTTCATCTGACAGAGCGGCATATTGATAGCTAAGAAGATTTGAGGTCAGAACGTCATTACATGAGAAAAGTTAATGGAACATTTTGTGAGCTGACGGACTGCAGTGGAGGGAGTCAAAATGCACTAATCTGCTTTAGAGGGCTTTACCATGCAGATTAGAGCAGCATTACTAGCATCCACTCTTTTTCACTCATCTCTTTCTCTCTCTCTCTCTCTTTCTCTTTCTTCTTCCTCTCATCCAAAACCCGAAGATCTGTCTGGACTTCTGCTTATGTAATGCACTTCACATGCCTCATTATCTCTTGTGCCTTTTTTGGGTTGGTTTTATAGACTATAAGAGCGTGTGTTAAAATGATATAGTTACTATTTTTATTGCAGTCGAATTAGACTGATATATGACTGGCCAAGCCAATCATAACTGTCCAATATTTCAACTTTTTGAGATTATCAGCATTGGCAGATAACCATGTCTGTATAACAGAAGTGTTATATTGTACAGCTCCACCTTGTGTCAGTTTCAGAATCTAATAAAGATTTATCTGTGGATAAAATAGATTTTATTGGATATAATGGATTTTATTTCAGCAATTTTGTGTCTCATTTTCTGTCATTGAATAGTATTATGTGTATCATACACTCACTGACCACTTTATTAGGTACACCTGTACACCTACTTATTCATGCAATCTAATTAGCCAATCGTGTGGCAGCAGTGCAATTCATAAAATCATGCAGATATGGATCAGGAGCTTTAGTTAATGTTCACATCAACCATCAGAATGGGGAAAAATCTCAGTGATTTTGACCGTGACATGATTTTTGGTGCCAGACAAGCTGGATTGAGTATTTCTGTAACTGCTGATCTCCTGGGATTTTCACACACAACAGTATCTAGAGTCTTCTCTGAATGATGCAAAAAGCAAAAAACATCCAGTGAGCAGTGGTTCTGCCTTGTTGGTGAGAGAGGTCAACAGAGAATGGCCAGACTTGTTCGAGCTGACAGAAAGACTACGGTAACTCAGATAACCACTCTGTACAATTGTAGTGAGCGGAATAGCATCTTAGAATGCACAACATGTCAAACGTTTAGGTGAATGGGCTACAAAAGCAGAAGACCACGTTGGGTTCCACTTCTATCAGCCAAGAACAGAAAGCTGAGGCTGCAGTGGGCCTACCATCTGTGTACCTCAGCACAAATCGAGATTCATCTGACCAGGCTATGTTTTTCTTGTCTTTAACTGTCCAGTTTTGGTGAGCCTTTGCCCACTGCAGCCTCAGCTTTCTGTTCTTGGCTGATAGAAGTGGAACCTGATGTGGTCTTCTGCTGTTGTAGCACATTATCCTCAAATTTCGACATGTCGTGCATTCTGAGATGTTAAAGGTATACCTAATAATGTGGTCGGTGAGTGTAGTATATTTGCATTATATCAGCCATCTGCCACTCTGATCTCTAGATATTATATCGGCATTGATCATTGTGAAACTTACAGCGGTAGACACTGGCCATTTTAATCACACACACTTCCAGCTGTGATTCCCTCATTACTGCTGATTACATCTGTCCTGTGCTTGAAAATCTCTGCAGTGATATAGAACTCTGCTGCATGCACAATTGAAATGAACAATGAAAGGAGGTGCTTAACCTTTAGAAAATGTTGATTGTCAACCTCAGGAGGTCAAACTAAATATTACATGAGCTGATTTTGTTTTGTTTTGTTCAATGTTAATCTCCTCAATAACTGATGAAAAAGACGCAACATAACAATAATCAAACAGTTTTAATTAAAACATACTGTAGATGAAAATAAGAAGAGAAAAATTATACTGCAAGATATTACCAATGCACTAACACTGTTTATTGTTTTTTTATTTTTTTTATTTTTTTGAAAGAAATAGAAATCTAGAAAGAATTGATTGGAACAGTCCATTAGTTTGTTACGGTTCCCTTTCAAGTCGGACACTTCAACGCTGTGTCAGTAGCTTGCAAAAATGGATGTCTGAAGTGTTTTCAGTTCAAAATCAGTTAAAAGCACATGATTTCTGAAGAAGCAGATTTTATAAACAGCTTTTTTGAACAGAGAGGCTGTCGGTGTATATTCACCCGCAAGATCTCATCAGATTCCCATTAGGTGTGTTTGTTCCATTCGACAGATGGGCTGTGTGGCGTCCCGCAAAGCTTTTCCACAGTGCTGTGCCAAGCTAATTCAAGAGCTTATCCTACTGACTCCATTAACTGAAGACATTCTGTCTGTCTGTTGAATATATTTATTTATCTTTTCAGGCAAATATAAATTTGAAGATTACAGCAGTTAAAGTACTTTTTCTTTATGAAAAGCTAAATATAATCGCATTTCTTTGAAAATGTAAAAAAAGGTCTTTAATTTTTTTTTATTATTATTATTCTAAAAGAATTTGCGATGCAAGCAATTTTCTGCATTATCGGACACCGGCAGATTGTATAAAAACTGTCAATGATCAGGGCTGACTAATTCCTGTCAATCAAAAGTGGGTGGAAAAACACAATTAACCTACAACTTGTGCAACTCAGCTCTATCGGTCATGTGTACACTGTATCGCTCCACTAAACTTAACCATGGTTTTTCTATAGTAATATTGTAGTAACAATGTTTTGGCAGAAACTAATAGTTTTGATGCAATTAACCATGGTGTTACTACAGTAATATGGTGTTAATATAGTAACAATGTTTAATTTTGTGGTTACTACAAAATACCATGTTGATACTACAGTATGGTTACAGTAGAAAAACCATGGTTAATTTTTGTAAAGGAGGGTTAGGTTTAGGGTTAGGAGTTGGTGTAGGGCAGGGGTGCTCATTGCGTAGATTACATCACAAGACAACCACTGGCTGATCTGGTTAATAGGTCAAAAGGGAAAGTGAGTAGAGAAAGAAACTACACAAATAAGGAGAATCTTACAGATCAATTTGTATTACCTCATTTTGGCTCCCCCACGTGTGGGTTTCCAAAACGTAGGATGGCAAGGGAGGACTCTTCATATTTATGAGGAAAGTTCTACCTGATTGGTTAGAGTTACGTAGGTTTAGGCATGTGTTATACACTCACTGAGAACTTTGTTAGGAACATTTTGGTCCTAATAAAGTGCCTGATGTAGTCTTCTGCTGTTGTAGCCCATCTGCCTCAAGGTTCGACGTGTTGTGCACTCCGAGATGATATTCCGTCCACTAAAATTGTACAGAGGGCTTATCTGAGTTACCATAGACATTTTGTCAGCTTGCAAGAATAAGTAGGCGTACAGGTGTTCCTCAGTAAGTGTATTTTCTCTAACTAATCAGGTAGCACTTTCCTGATGAAGATTACCAAATCATCCATTAAGGTATCGCTTTCCTCATGAATATAAATGACTCTTACCCTGCCATCCTATGTTTCGGAAATTCGTCCCCTGCTCATTGTCTGAAATAGCATTTGCACTTAATGCAAAAAAAAAAAATGCTTTTTGTTGCTATTTACACAGTGCAAATAGCATCTATTGTTATTTGCACTTACTGTAGTGTAAATAGCTTCTGCCATGATATGTACTGTATATATTATAGGCCAGTTATCAGCTGTGTTTCTTCGGCTTTCTATCTTGCTTCTAAACATCCATCTAAATCGAGAAATTCTATAAAACAGCCATTCTAAATGTTTCAGTTTAGCAGTTTTTTTTTTTGTCTGGAGCACTGATCTGAAGTGTGTTTACACTGCATCTAAGAGGCATATACACATTGTGTTTACATAGGCTTATTTAATACTATCCAGGACCAGCATAAATGCATTTACATGCAAAACCATTTTTACCTTTTTACAACCACATGAAACAATTAATTACATGCTCAAATGTTAATTGTTAATTCGTATGTGCAGCAGACAGAAAGCAGGATGTACGCTGATTGTCTTGACAGAGCTGCTGTCAAAGCATTTACCAGGTTGACTGCTTTCCTGAGATGAAAAGAAAAGATTTTAGAGCAGGGCTCTTAACATTAATCTTTGCTGCAGAATAATTTCCCTTTCATTTATATCACAGGGTACTGGTTCAAAATGTAAATCTCTGGGACCTGCTGTTGACTTGCTATAGCTTACCAGATTTACACTTTCTAAATGACCAAATTTAGAAATATGAAGAGAAAATACAAACTCTTCAACAACTACATCAGAACAGTGTTTGTCAAGATTTTTGAATGTTTTATTTAGTGGCATTGCATTCACATGTGCACCCATCTCTCTTCGCTGTACACTATACCCCATATCACCATGGTAACCAGAGTTTCAACCTACTTCAGCAACAGCATCTCTGTCTTTCTCACAATCCTCGCCATGAGGCAGTTCCACACACCAACATCCATTCTGTGAACATTTCCCAAAATGTTAGTTTTTGTTGTTAAAGGTAAATCCTAAAGGATTTATTTGGGAATTTCTTGTAGGTTTCCAACAAATACTAGATCTGTAAGAACACACAGTTCCTAATGTGACTATTTTAATCACAATAGGATAAAATGCACATCAAATCTATAGCACAGCATGAGATTTCTCTACGCTGTTCTCTGACACAATTCCAACACAACAAGTAGGGTTTCTGATAAAGATCAAACAATATCTAATAGGACTCAAATAATCAAATAAGAATATACAGAAATCACCTTTAGGAATTCTGGTTCATCCAGTATCTTCTTCATTCTTGATTGATTCTTAGAAGATTCTTATTTAATCATATTATGATCCTTTTGGATTGACTCCAAATTAGTGATGTCAAAATTAACAGTACTTTGGTACCAAGTCAGTATTAAAATAAAAAAGATGTCATGATACCAGTGTTTCCACAGTACTGGTAGTACTGAGCACTGACTCAGTTCGAGACCTGCGTGCTGTCTGACTGACACACAAATGCTTCAAAATGCTCACACACAAATTTGACATATTGGAGAAATAATTAATGTATGATTAATAAAATTAAAATCGTGATATTTCCTAATGTGATAATTAAACCGCAAGAGACTGCAAACTTTGTCTGCATGCGCTGTCACACTGGGCCATGTAGCAAACAGTTTTTTCAGACAAGTGAAGCTTCCGTCAAAAACACACGTCAAAGTAAAAGCTCGATTCAAAATAAAAGCTTTTTGAGACAGAAATATATTACACCTGAATAGTAAAATTATATATTAACTGTAATAGTAATAATAATAATAAGTAATAATAATAATTAAGCAATATATTGCAAGCAAGAGTGCTGTTGTACTGAATAAAATTTGGTAAAATTTTTTTTATTGTATGTTGAAAAGTAATTATTCTATATTCATTTGTTAAAAGTTTTAGGAATTAATTTAATTAGACACTATTTTGATGATGAAATTAAATTAAACTTTAAAAAATGTAATTCTAAAAAATAAAATAAAAAGGGAAAACACAGATTTCTGTAGGGCCCTACTTAAAAACACTTAAGCAATGCATAATCTTTTGAGAAAAACTTGAAGGACGCATGCTTTTGTTTTATTTTATTATTAAAATGTAACTTTTTTTTTTTTTTTTTTATCCTCAATTGTGCATGCCCAATTCCCAAAGCTCAATAGGTCCTCATGGTGGCGCAGTTGCTCACCTCAATCCAGGTGGCGGAGGACAAATCTCAGTTGCCTCCGCTTCAGGGACAGTCAGCCCGCCCATCTTATCACGTGGCTTTTTCGGCATGTTAACGTGGAGACTTAGTGCATGTGTAGGCAATCACGCTATTCCCAGCAATCTTCGTGCACAACTGACAATGTGCCCCATCGAGAGCGAGAACCACTATATCTCGACCACGAGGAGGGAAACCCATGTGACTCTACCCTCCCTACCAATTTGTTTGCTTAGGAGGCCTGGCTGGAGTCACTCAGCACACCCTGGATCGAACTCACGACTCCTGTGGTGGTAGTTAGTGTCATTGTTCGTTGAGCTACCCAGACCCACGAAATATAACTTTTTAAATAGGTTAAAAGAGTATGTTCAATAGTACATTACCATATTAGCATGTTTTTGCTGCAATATCGATATTGGTATCAAGAACCGTGAAATTTCACTGGTACCGGTACCAACTACTGAACTTTTGGTATCGTGACAACACTAATCCAAATGATGTTTTAAAATATGTTTTGTAATTTTATAACCAAATCCTTTTGTAATCACATTCTTATAGTCACATTAATGATAGCTTTAATAATCACATTTTGTTTGCAGTTCTTGATCAAATTATATTTTATATTTTGTCTCCCTCTTTATAGACAGAGCTTGTATATGGATGCCAAGCGCTTCTTCAATGAGGCCACAGGAGTTTTGGAGGTTCCTTTGTTTGTACAGGTGGCAGATCAGGTAGCACATTCTCTGTTAAACATGTTTTGTCATCTTTAAATACATTCCAAATAATTCCACAGAGTTACCCCTAAAATCAATGCAAAAAAAAACAAAAATTCAGCAGATACGGTCTGGGCCTAAAAATGACATGCAAAACAATCATGATGTGCATTCATTTAATACAACACATTAACTAGATTTGCGGATTAAATGTTTCAGTGCATGCACCACTTAGAGTCACAAAAACTAAATATGCAATGTATGCAATACGTAGGGGCACCACACAAAGTGGGCTAGGGGTTCAGAACCAAGACTTACCAGAATGTTTGAGGAATCTCAATAAAAGTACTGTTTTGCAAACACTGTAATTAATCACACAACACTTGTATAATGTATGAGCTAACCGCACTCTTGACCTTTACAATGTTTATAAACCCACACATCCGTGTGATAAGAGTGCCAAAATGCTCTGATCTAGCCGCTGATTATCATCGCTATATCTCAGCATGTGAACGCACAGATCAGATCTCACCTAGTCCTCTCATCCTCTTCCTCGGTCAGACTATTCATCTGTGCCAGGACACTCACTGGTGTCAAGCCTGTGCCCGGATCAGAGCGCTGGCACAAACCCACAACCACCCTGCTGCCCCACCAGCCTCATCTCAAAATAACCTTCGTCTTCATTCCAACATATGAACTCTACTGCAGGAATTAGCTGGACATTTACAAATGTGCACCATATCTATAAATTATTAGCTGTGTTTGTTAATTCAAGCATCACTAAGTGCATTTACATGTACAGCAATACGCTGATAACTACCAAAAATCAGCTGATTCAAAAATTCTGATAGCGCAAGAAAAACCCTTTTATGGAAGACTTGAAATCATTTGATTATTCTCAGCTTCTGACATCAAAACGTAAATATGCACAGCACTTGCGCAAATTGAATTAGCCGGTAAGAACGCGGGTAAAGATGTTTACATGCTATGCGAAATCGGGGCAAAAGGCGTAAATCTACCTGTGCCGATAGGTTTATGCTTAAAACGTTTATGACCTATTAGTATATTTCTAGTCTGACCACTAGGTGCCAGTGGCAGCATACTCACCTATAAGTTATGTGTGCTCTAGACAACTAAAGAAGAGTTGTTGTCAGTTGTAATGCTATGCCAGAGGTTGGAATAAACATGATTGAATGAAACTGTTTCTTGATTGATTTACCATGAGTGCTGATGATCGCCTATAGCCGGTATGGAAAGTGTAAAACCATCTGACGACATGAACTGCACTGGTAATGTTGATTGTGAGTGGCAAACATTTAAACAGAGATTCACGCTGTATCTGAGAGCAGTTGATAGGCAGTCCAAAGCATGAAGGATAGCATTGCTACTCACTGCCGCGTGACCTCAGGCAATAGAGGTATTTAACACGTTCGTATTTGATCAAGTAGAAGACAAGGATAAATGTGGTTATGGAGAAGTTTGATGCCCAAAAAAGAATGAGACCTTCGAGAGGTATGTTTTTTGTTCTCGTCTGCAGCAGCTGGGAGAGACTTTTGATAGTTTCTTAATGGACTTAAAGATGAAAGCTAAAACATGCAACTTTGGATTGCTGCAGGATTCAATGCTCCGTGATCAAATCGTGTTTGGAATATATGACAGATAAGTGACAGAGAGGTTACTGCGAGAGACAGAGCTTACCTTAACTGAAGCAGTGAGGATATGCCACGCCAGTGAGTTGGCTCTTCAGCATGCCAAGACGTTCAGTGAGAGCATAAGTGACAGTAAATCTGTAGCTGCAGTGACTGGGAAAACACAGAAATACAGAGCCAGTAAGCAAAAACAGCATAAGGAGAGTGAAATGTTCAATTGCAAGAGATGTGGCAAAAGGCATCTGCCAAAACAGTGCCAAACCTATGGCAAAGTCTGTGCTAAGTGCAGAGGACAGAATCATTTTTCCAAACAATGCTTTTCCAAGAGCAGACAAAGCCGAGGTGAATGTGTCCATACAGTGGAAGAAACTGATCTCAGTGACACATTCTTTATAGGCATGGTGGAGCAGGTCGAGTCCAATCAAGGTAAGACTGAACAGTCTAATGTAAATAGTGTTGCACAGGATAAGTGGATGACAGCTCTGTAAATAAATGGAGCAGTAGTCTCACTCAAGTTGGACACAGGAGCAAAAGCCAATGTGATCTGTGGGCATGATAGTAGAGCAGTGAAAATAAAGCCACACATTAAACGGAGAACTGTTCTGCTCAAAGCCTACAATGGACAATGCATTGAAACACAAAGGACATGTCAACTTAAAATAAAAGTAAAAAACAGAGAACATCACCTTCTGTTTGAAGTAGTTCCAGGTGTTGGTTGACAAGGCATGTGAAGACTTGGGTCTTGTTAAATGGGTGTATATCATTAATAACACAGAGGCAAAGAGTAGTGTAGATAATATGGTGAAGCAGTTTCCTGACAACTTCAAAGGGTTTGGTGTTCAACCATTCACCTATAAGATACAGTTGAAAGAAGACACAGAGCCAGTAGTCCACGCTCACAGGTGGGTTCCAGCACCGCTTCGTGACAAACTGAAGCAAGAGCTAGAAAGAATGTCTTCACTTGGAGTCACATAGACAGTTGAAAAGCCTACAGAGTGGGTGCATTCTATGATGTGTGTGAAAAAAAAGAAAATGGTTATCTACGTGTGTGTGTGTATGGACCTAAAGGACTTAAACGCAAATATCAAGAGGGAACATTATAAGATTCCGACGAGAGAAGAAATTATAAGCGAGATGGCAGGTGCACATTTTGTACAAAATTGGATGCATCCCAGGGCTTTTGGCAGCTGAAACTACATGAGGATAGCACACAGTACTGTACGTTCAACACACCTTATGCCCGATACTCCTTGAGGATGTCCTTCGGAATCTCTTCAGCTCCTGAAGTGTTCCACAAAGCCAGGGAGCACATCATTGAAGGCATAGAAAGAGTGCATGTTTATGTGGACGATATTGTGCTATGGGGATCCTCAATGGAACAGGACTATAAAAGGCTCACTGAAGTGCTACAGAGAGTGCAGAAATATGGACTGAAATTAAATAAGGAAAAATGTCAGTTCGGGGTGAAGGAAATCACATTCCTTGGAGATAAGTTGTCAACAGGAGATGTGGAACCAGACAAGACTAAGAAACAGGCAATCCTCAAAATGCCCAAGCCCGCAGACAAAAAGGCTTTATTAAGAGTAATGGGGATGATAAATTTCATCTGAAAGTTCATACCAAGCATGTCTTCAAAAACGGTATACCTGAGAGAGCTTTTGCATGACAAGTGTGAGTTCAAGTGGACTGACAACCATGAACAAGAATGGGGATGACTGAAAACTTGTCTGACTACAGAGCCTGTACTTAAATTTTTTGATCCAACTAAGAGAACTAAAATATCTACAGATGCATCCAAAGATGGATTGGGTGCAGGGCTTTTACAGGCAGAGGGAGAGAACTGGAGGCCAGTCGCATACGCGTCAAGAACGATGACTCCATCTGAGTGTCAATATGCTCAGATTGAAAAAGAATGCCTGGGTCTGGTATATGGAGTGAAAAAATTCCACAGCTATGTGTATGGCTTACCAACATTCATGGCAGAGACTGACCACAAGCCATTGATAGTCATCATTAAAAAGAACTTGAGTGAAATTTCGCCAAAAATTCAACGGTTGATGATGAAGCTTCAGCGATATGATTTTAAACTGATTTTCACACCAGGAAAGTATATTGTGCTGGCGGATGCCCTGTCCAGGGCTACAACACAGAATGAAGCACACAATGATAGTTCCTCCGAAGCTGATGTGAATCTCCATGTGAATATGGTTGTTGCAGCTCTTCCAGTCACAGACATGAAGTCCAAGCAGATTACAGTGGAAACAGCAAAAGACTACAAATGGTTATCACACATTTGAAAGAGGGCTGGCCTAGAGGGGTGTCCACAGTACTACAACATAAGAACAGTTAAATGTTGTTAATGGACTTCTACTGAGGCAGAACAGAATTATTATTCCTTAATCAATGTGACGGGATATGATGAAAAGACTGCATGAGGGGCACCTTGGAGTTGAAAAATGTAAAAGAAGAGCCAGAACTGCTATTTATTGGCCAGAAATAAATGCAGAATTTGACAGGATGGTGTCAACCTGTGAGACATGTGTAAAGCATCAGGCTAAACAGCAAAAGGAACCCATGAACATCACTGAACCACCAGATGAAACATGGCAGAAAGTTGGGACTGATCTGTTCCTCCTGGATGGAAAGAATTATCTGCTTGTGATAGATTGTATCCAGAGATGGCACTGCTCCCCAATGCATTTGCTGCCTGTGTGATCAAACAGATAAAATCAATCTTTGCAAGACATGGAATCCCACAGGTTGTCTGCAGTGACAATGGACCATGCTATAGTTGCAAAGAATTTCAGAACTTTGCAGAGCAGTATGATATTCAGCATGTAATTTCCAGTCCGCTTTATCCCCAGTCAAATGGAAAAGCAGAGAAGGGAGTACACATATTTAAACAACTACTCAAGAAAGCAGCCAACAGTAGATCAGATCCCTATTTAGCTCTGTTGAACTACCGAGCTTCTCCACTTGAGCATGGCTTATCTGCTGCTGAAATCTTAATGGGATGCAAATTACAGTACATACCACCTTGCCATATTCAACAAAGCCAAACAAGAACAGAAACCTGAAACAAAAACTATGTATGCGGGTATAGGTGTTTACGTGCTACGGGAAATCGGGGTAAAAGGCGAGAGGTATAAGGAGGAGCCGGGGACGCCAGAGAGAGAGAGAGAGAGAGAGAGAGAGACAGAGAGAGAGAGAGAGAGAGAGAGAGAGAGAGACACTCACAGCTCCGTGTGTGTCTCTGTGTCTGTCTCTCTCTCTCGCTCTCTGGCGTCCATGGCTCCTCCTTATCTCTCTCTCCCGCTGATTGGGGCAACTCAGCGCCAGCCGTGCACCCTCACGGCCCGGCCACGCCCTCCTCCTCATCACAGTAGTTGATTATGTAATGCAAACATTAAAATGAGTCATGTGCTATAGTAAAAGTGTTTTGATGTCATAAGGTATCATTGTGAACTTTGAGGAACAGGGTGAAAAGTACTGTAAGTGTTTATGAACTGATAATTTGCCATTTTACTCATGATTTGTGTGAAAGTGAATAAAAGTAATTGTTGTTCTAGTGCCTCTAGTGTACATTTCATCAGGAAACTACAGCGATACGTATAACAAGCCACATACAAATTATTTTGCAAAAATGTAGGTTTAGTAACGTAATTTTATTAGACCAAGTTGCAATTTTTTATTTGAATAATAAAACTTCAACTTTAACATCCAACACTTGACCATATCGGGAACAGAGCCTGTGGCATTCCACACAAGGATAACCTTGTATAAAACCTAATAATAGACACATTAAAAAAGATTGCCATACTGTACCTGAACAGAGCACAATAGCATAACACAAGCTTTGTTAAGAGACTCTAGGATCTGTGCCCGGTTGCATAAAGCACCTTAAGTGTAATTTTTCCCTTAAAATAACCCTAAAGTTTCCCTTAAATTTAAGGGTGTTGCAGAAAATAGCTATTAGTATTTTCTGCTCTCTGCATCTTTATTCTTAATAAACTGAACGAATGGATGGATGCATTAAAATCATGCCGCAAGTTCATTTGCGATATAACGCGAATATGTATATAGGCTATACTGTATATCCTACAGCCTCATTGACCACCACTAATATTCGTAATTTGGGATGACAAACAGTTCTCTGCACAGTTATTCAAATTCAAAGGTGTCTTCCTCAGGGGGGCGCTTAACGAAAGCAGAATCCTTCATTAATTGGTCTGCATGCAAAACTCAGGACGTTTTTTTTTACTTACACGGGAAAGATTTGAACACAAAAAAGTGTTTGAATCTATTAATTTCGAGGATTGTACTTCAGAGACAAAAGAAATCCGCCCAGATTTCCTCCAGAAATTTGTTTGAAAACAGTAATCACAAACGCTGTGAACTTTAATAATCATTAAAATCTAAATAAAAGCGTAGTATATAGTTTAAGTATATTCTATGTGGTAAAATTGCCCAAATGTTGGTCGGGACATTTCCGATCTTGTGAAAGTTGGTAGGGACATGTCGTATCCATGGTAACAGTCAAATTTAAGTACAGTAAAACCTGGCTCACTGTAGTAAATCTCTTAACGGTTTCCCTTACCTAAGAGAAGAGTTTAAGGGGGTTTATGCAACACCCTCAAGTAATTTCTTTACGTAAGGGGAAATCATGTTTTAAGTGTTATACTTAAGGGAAAAACTTAAAGTGTTGTATGCAACCAGGCCCTGATCTCCTAATAATCTAGAAGGGTAATTCATTTCATAAAGATTGAATATATTTGAAGACAGCACTAAAACCCTGTCTATATTACGGCCTTCTTTCTAGCCGAAACTCTTTGCTACTAGCTCACATTATAAAGCAAAGCAGAATATATTCAGCCAAAATATGCCTGGGAAAAACATGTGTTTTGTTTTTATCACAGCAATGAATTAAATTGACAACGTGGTTGTCTAAAATGTTAAAGATTTCTGTACCATGTTTCTATACATGTACATGTCTATACATGTTTGATAGCATTACTTGAATTGCTGAGATATGATTTTTTTGTGATGGTTTTATAAAAATAAATTATGGAATTTACACTATCAATCAAAGGTTTGGACACTTATTCTCTCAAGCAACTAAATGATGTGCATCCTGGACACTTATTCAATGCTTTTACCGACTGCTTCATCTTATCCAACGTATATAAAATGAAATCAAAATGTTAGTTTGGTAAAGAAATGTATATGTAGGCACAATTTATATTTATCTACAAATGAATTTCAAATTCTTAAGCATAAGCCTTTAGATCAAAAGGATTTTAAGAACATGAGAAATTTAGATCCAGTCAGTTGTGTTCAAACTTTTGGCTGTTGGTGTGTATCACATAGAAATGCACACTTCCTTATAATGATACAGCACTGTTTAGATTGGTTTTTCCCTGTACAGTACATTTGTTGAACCATTAGTCACTTCGTTAAATGTATTGTAATAAATGTTATACTGTAATCAGGTGAGGCCTGTTGAGGTAACGGTTCACGCGGTGGTCACCAGCTCTGACCTGCAGTTCGACCGCACTGACGTGGACTTTGGCCACTGCTCCATTTACGAGTCTGTTCAGACTACTGTACGTCTCACCAACTGCTCATTATTACCTCAGGAGTTTGGCTTTGTGGGTGTTCCAAAGGTGAGCACAATATCCACTGTACAAAACACTGAAAATATACTGTAAACAAATGCCATATACAGCATCGCCTGATTCAGTTCAGTGTGTTGGAAGCTTCTCAGAGAGGACCAGGAGACTTGGGTAAACCAGGATTCTTTATTGTAGAACATCACAAGGCATCAGTCTACAGGTCAGAATGTGCTGTCTTGTGCAGCAGTCAACAAGTCTAACTAAGGGAGGCATACATTGTATTTTATAGGTATTCAGTGGGCAGTCCTTATCCATATTGGCCTTAGAAACAGGGATGAAACAGAGGTGAGAAAATGTACCCCTGACTGTTAGCTCAAATAGACCTAATCAGGATAAGTGTCACCAAATGGCTTGAGGCCTTGTGAGCTCCAGCATGCCTAATCTAGATGAGTAGTATCACCAAAGGGCTTGAGGCCCACCTGGTCCCGAGAACTTGAGACAGGTCAACATTCACGCACAGTTTGATTCTTATCAAGAATAAACTAAGAAACAGGTAACATTTATCTGTGCTTATCCTGAATTGTATATTGAATTGTATATAACTGTAGTTTTTTGTATGTGATGTAATATGACAGACCATGGACCACCTGATCTTATAGTGACACTTAAATTTGCAATCCCACAAGTGCATCACACATGTAACACTACAATAGCTCTCAAATATATCAAAACAATACATAACATGTAATATTGCTCAACAAACATAAAGATACATTCTGGCTTTATAATGTTATGATTTTTTTAAGTTTAGAGTGTTGTGATTCTGGTTAAATGTACCATTATCAGATAAATCAAAATAAATGAAATATAATATACAGTGAACCCAAAAAGCATTTGAACACTTAAAAATGTCTGAGTGTCACTGCATTAGATAACAAAATATCAAAGCAAGTGTCATCTATGATGACTGAAATCTTTTCTCAGGACTTCATGTTGCTGGGCCATTTTTGCTTGATGACTTTTAAAGGAATATTCCGGGTTCAATACAAGTTAAGCTCAATCAACAGCATTTGTGGCATAATGTTGATTATCACAAAACAAAAAAAAACAAAAAAATTGACATCCATTTCTTTAAAAAAAAAAAAAAAAAATGGAAAAATGGAGGTTACAGTGAGGCACTTTCAATGGAAGTAAATGGGGTACATTTTGGAGGGTTTAAAGGAAGAAATGTGAAGCTTATAATTTTATAAAAGCACACATTAATTCTTTTGTTAAGACCTGTGTGTTATCAGAGCTTTTTTAAAAAAAGTAATTTTTAGTCATTTTAGGCTTTTAGAGTTTAAAGCGTTATGTCGTCATGGCAATGAAGTTGAAAAATTGGACAAATCTTTACCCAAAAAAAAGCTAGTAAGCGATTTTATCGCACAAAAAGTTAACACGTATTGTGTCTATACATTTGAAACTGAGTATTTTAACGTTTAAGGATTGACCCCATTCACTTCCATTGTAAGTGCCTCATTGTTTACTTTATTTAAAGAAAAGGAGGGAGGAGTCTAAATTAATTTAGTGGTAATCAACTTTTTGCCACAAATGCTGTCGACTGAGCTTGTATTGAACCCGGAATATTGCTTTAAGTGTACAGATACTTTTTGAGTCCACTGTACAGTATATAAGTGAAGGAGAGACAAAATTTAAGAAAAAAAAAAAAACCACATGTGAAGATTCAGTTTTGATTATGGGATTTACTCTCAGAGATGGTTACATAATTAAAATAGGTTTTTTTTTTTTCTCTCTAGTTTATTGATGTCCAGCCTAATGATGGTTTTGGCACTTTGCTGCCTTCACAAAGCATGAACATTCATTTGATCTTCAGCGTGTCAAAAGCGGGTGAATACAAGTTTACTCTTACATGCAAGACAGGCATTAACAGGTAAGACATTAGAAACTATTTACTAGAATTCTATTGTGCAACACAGCGACTGAATACTTACAGACAGCATACTGTTGGGCTATTATTTTTCTTTAAAATATTCAGATATAAAACACGTCACATTTAACGTATATCTACAACAGGAACTAGATCATATTCAAATGGCACCCTCTTGTGGGCAACAGTCTAAATTAATCTTGAGGTTTGTGGGTAAAGGATTTATCTCTCTTTTCTCCTCCTCGACACTCTGGGTACTTACTCTTATTTCTAAAATTGTGCATCCTCATTTCCTTTCCTTGTGTCTTACCTCGTTCCTCTTTAGATGTGAGGATGGAGGAATCAAAGCAAAGTGTAAAGCAAAAGAGACTTCCGTGTAGGATGCTCCTGTACATCCTCACTCAAGGCTCCTCTGGAAGCTTCCTCTCTATTATCCTCACCTCCTCCCAGTGCACTGATACGTCCTTCATGGTGACGGCTGATTTCCAGGTCACAGGCTCAAGGACGGAGGAGAGAGAAAACAAGGAAGCTTTATTTTGAGGAGTGAGAAGCAGTATTGAGAAAAGTAGAGTTTATAGTCGAACTTAGCATTTTGGCCTATCACAGAGCTAACAGAATTCTCTGGCATTGTCCAATGTCTACATCGGATATAATATTAAATTTGACTATTTTGATAACCCCTATTTTCCCCTGTGGAAAACGTAGGCTTGACCTTTGACCTAGTTTGTATATGAATTTGAGAGATTTGCATTTGGAGTTCTGAATTTCTTTTTAAGCTGAAAACATGAACCTGTAATCTTATAATTTGAATATTTACAGTTAATTCAACCTTTAAAAAAAATCTAAACAAATCTTCTGTTTAAAAATACAAATGTATAAAATAAGTGACAGAAATCTTCAGTTTTGTGAAATGTCATGTCTAGAATTGCAGTGAACAAAGTTTAGATTCAAATACTTTAGTCATTGTTCTAGCTCTATATTAAGCTGATTGGGGCCCACATCTGGTACTTCTGCATACTGCATGATGTCATCTATAATCACAGGATGATTTCATGACAAATGTTGGCAGCCGTCCCACTAAATCCTTCCTGATATTCTCATGGAATCATAGGATAATGGCAAATGACATCAGTGAGCTTGACTTAAACATGGCATTTGACTAACAGACACTGCGGGCCCTATTTTAAGAATGCAAGCGTTATGTGCAATGCAGTGCCTTAAGTCATAATCGCAAGTCAGTGGGCATGGCCATGAAGTTTTGGTATTTTCTTGCAAGCATGTGCTAAGTCTAGGCGCAAGTGGGTTTGGGAAAATCACGGGTGCAATGCGCAAAAAGGCTGGACCAAGTGTAGTTTAATTCTGAGCTTCATCTCCGGTTATTCCACCATCTGCGTCCTATTATATAGTCCATTCCCTCGAGCACCAACAGTTTAAATTAAAACAGCACATTAATAAGAAGCTGGTAGTGTAAAGAAGCCTTTATTTTTTGTCACACATTATGAACATATACAGTGAAATTTTTTTTTTCCACATATCCCAGCTAAGCTGGGGTCAGAACACTGGGTCAGCCATGATATGGTGCCTTGCTCAAGGGCCCAACAGTGGCATCTTGGTGTTGCTGGGGCTTGAACCCCTGACCTTCTGGTCAGTAACCCAGAGCCTCAACTGCTGAGCCACCACTGCCCCTAAATGGACTGTATGCAATGAATTAAAAGAATAGAAATATGGACTTCCATTATTTTGTGCATTAACTGCGTCCTTGATGAATGCCAGGCATATTTCTATGACAGTGACACGCTTCTTTTAAACACACAGAAAATGTGATTCGGATGTATGCTTCTTTAAATTATAGAGAATGTAATTATTATTAACTTATTTTCATCTACTGACACACAAACCATGGCTAGTATTAACAGTGATTGTATTGGAACGCACCTCACTTCTACCAAATATATTTATAAATTAACTTCAAATGAAACGAAAATATAATACAAATAATGAAGTGGTAAAAAAAAATCATACCAAATCCAAACATTTTGCTCTGTCCAACTTGTTCCACCGGCCCCTTTTGCAGTGACTTAAAAATCACTAAAAACAAACAAAAAAACAAAACAATCTAACTTAGATCATAAATACAATTGTAAATATAAACATAGTGATAATAAATGAAAAATAAGCCATGACTCATCATTTTTTTTTTTTTTTCAAAACGCCTATGAAAGTGATGGTCAGGGACTCAATTTCATGTTCCACTATATTTAAAGAGTTTGGACATGAACTTTATTACCATCTGCTGGTGGAATCTCCAAACTGCAAAAGCCGGAACTGAATTTAAACTTTGCGCTGAGATACCAAATTCTTTTTGCATGTGTACACCCACAGTAGCATGCTCACTTGCACTTTGCTCTGGCACGAAAATTGCACTTAGAATTAGCGCTCTCATGAAAATTGGATAAGACACTGTGCATGGTCATAGTGCGTAGCACTGCGCTTTGCGCACTTACGAAAATAGAGCCCTGCATTTCAAATGCCATATATCAGTGGGGGTTCCATCCACATTTTTTTATTTATTTTTTTATTTTGTGATATCATATAAAAAATGCTTGATGGAAATGCCAAGATGTGAATAAAATCTCCAAAATCTACATGAAATCTTCTTATGGTCCCTTGAGGTGGATACATTTTTAACTCAATAAGAAGACATCTTAGAGGATCGAGGATTCTGATGCCATGTGGCAAAAGGTTTTATGGTCAGATGAGACAAAAAATAAACTTTTTGGACTGAACTCAAAGTGCTATATTTGGAGAAAAACCAAACACAGCACACCACCCTGACCATTTCATACCTACTGTGAAGCATGGTGGTGGTAACATTATGTTTCACTTCAGCGGGGACTGGGCAATTGGTCAGGATAGAAGCGAAAATGGATGCTGCGATGTACACCAAAATTCTTGAGGAAAATCTGTGGTCCTCTGCTCGACAGCTGAAGATTTATTTGTATTTATTTTGTTTGTCCTTTATTTAACCAGGAATAAAACTCACTGAGATTAAACATTTCTTTTGCTGAAGTGTCCTGGCTAAAATAGGCAAACACAGATGTTTACAGTTTTAAATAACATAAAACAATTATACATTTTTTTTATTATTATTTGTATCAAGTAAATTCATATCAAGGCACAGTGCAAACGACATTTAAATGCAAATGCATTCTCAAGGGTAATTACAAAAAGTTGGAATAGTATTTAAAAACAATTGCAAATTGATAAATCTTTCTCAAATTCTCGAATGACAGATTTGAAAGTACTTATTGTCACCAGGTTTTGTATCTTTAAATTACTTTGTAAAGTGTTCCAATCATAAGGGGTAGCATACCGAAAAGCTTGCTTCCCTAGTTCAGTTTGAAGAAATGGAACCGAGAGGATATAAGTATTCTGAAAGCGTAGGGAATACGTCGCAACAATTTTCTAAGAGAAATATATTTCTTGGATAAGAGAACTGAGATAAAACCAAAATAGATTTGTAGATGAACAAATACCAATGCATAAGTCTGCGTGTGGACAAAGAATGCCAAGAAACTATATTGTACAACTCACAATGATGAGTAGCAACATTACAATTTGTTAGATGAATCTTAACGCACCATGATAAATAGTATCAAGGGAATGTAAAAGACAAGAAGGTGCAGACTTGGGGGCCTGGGTAGCTCAACAAGCTACGTGATAAGATGCGCAGATTGACAGTCTCAGACATGGGGGCAACTGAGATTCGTCCTCCATCACCCAGATTGAGACGAGTCACTACGCCACCACGAGGACCAAGAGCGCATTGGGAATTGGGCATTCCAAACTGGGGAGAAAATCAAAAAAGGTGCAGACTTATACAAAACATCTCCATAATCTAGCAGTGGCAGAAACTACTTTCTTTTTTGCATCAAATGACATACAGGACTTATTTCTGTAACAGAACCCTAGCTTTACCTTGAGTTTTTTTCTTAACTGGTTTACATGAAACTTAAAAGATAATGATTCATCAAGTTTAAAACCAAGATATTTATATTCAGACAGACTGTATCGTATTACCCTGCAAAGTGCAGAGTAGAGCAAGATTTGTTGCTGATTTCTTTGAGTTGACATGGATTTCGTTTATCCACATTTAAAACCAGTTTTAAACTATAAAGCCTATATTGCACTACATCAAACGCCGATTGTAGTTGACGCACAGCTAGATGTTTAGTGGGGGCACTACAATAAATAATATTGAATATTGAATACTGATGATGGGCAGTTGGTTCGCTTTTCACCATGACAATGACCCTAATCATGACCCTAAATGACCCTCTGTATGTCTGTCCGTCCGCCCGTCTATTTGTTCCTATTTGGCTGAAGCCTCACTTCTGTTTTCCGGCTGATCCTGGTCCATTTGGCTTTGGACTGTGCGGCCTGTGGGTCTTCTCTTCTCCAGCCCAGCCTGACCATTTGGATTGTTGCCCTGGGACTGTTTTTTTCCCCTTCAGGGTAGTTTTTGTTTGTTTTTGCTTATTTTTATAATAAAGTCCAATACAGCACTCTGCATCTGAGTCCATTCTCCTCCCTTCACCCACACCTGACAGAACAAACTGGCCAGTTTAGGACTCAGCAGAGCTAATGGGCATCATCTTCTTCACATCTCCTACCACCCGCTGTTTTGTTAGGGAGCGCATGGCCCAGCTCGGCCGACTTCGTTCCCTCCATCAAGGGGAGGCAGACGTGAGGGACTTTGCTTGCGAAGGGCTAGACTTTAATGAAGCCACTCTCAAGGACATTTTTAATTCTTGCATCGAGAACCCCCTTGGCCCCTGGGAGATGGGAAGGCTGGGGATACTTTCATTTTGGGGTTTGTGGGATATGTGTCCCATCGGAAAGAGTGGATAACCCCCCACTATGGGAAGCCCCCCCCCATGATGACCGTACCACCACCCCACCCTCAACTAGCCAAGTCCCCAGCCCTCCAATGACCCGTAAATGGAGAAGGAGGAAGAACGGTCCTGCTACAGCCCCCTTGGATGCACCCGCTGCTGACCGACAGGAGTCGGCCGAGCCCGCTGCTGTCATTTCCTCCAACCTCAAGAGGAGCAGGAGGAGGAAGAGACAGGTCTCTTCTGACCCTTCGAGAGAAGCCGTTCCTGACCCCTGGCCAGTGGCTGCCACCCAGTCTGACCCCTGCCCAGCAGCTGCCACCCAGTCTAACCCCTGCCAGGAGGCGTCCACCAAGCCCAAATCTGACCCCTGCCGAAGTCCGCCGAGCCCACGTCTGACCCCCGCCAGGAGGCACCTGTCCTCGGTGTTGTCCACCAGGGGGTGCCTGTCCTCAGTGCTGACCGCCAGGAGGCGAACGAGCCCACTGCTATTTCCTCCACCCTCAGGAGGAGCAGGAGGAGGAAGAGATGGGTCCCAGCGACCCTGTCCTGAGGTTGCCTGATCTTATCACTGTCCTGAGGCTGCCTGACTTTATCTCTGTCCTGAGGCTGCCTGGACCCCACCTCCTTCCTGGACCCTCCTCCACAGCTGCCGGACCCCGCCCCATTCCTGGATCCTCCTCCCTGGCCGCCAGACACCATTACCACCTTGGAGCCTCCCTTTGGTTTCCCCCACCCTCTCCCCCTGGGCTGTCTACTCCCCTCTTGCCCTGCCGGCCCTCTTCTGCTTGGCTCTGCTTTGGTCTGTGCCTCTGGCCCCGCCCTGAACTGTTTTATCTGTCAAACCTTTTTGTGTGTTTGTGTTAATACCTGCCTCTATTTTATTTGTTTATCTTTGGTCAGGTTGGGATGCCTGGAATTCTTCCTGTGGAGAGGGGATAGTGTCAGGTTCCCGATACTGTAGTTAATTGTTTCTTTAGTGTCGGGACCTGGCACCTGTGTTCTGTGTTTGTTTCTGTATTGTGTCTCTTGGGTCAGGATTCGGCCACTTCAGCTGGCCTGGTTTATGATTTTGTGGTTGAATCCTGGCACTTGTGTTATGTCTCTTGTTGTGTGAGTGCACTTGGCTTTGTGTGTTCTCATTTGTCATGTACACTCCTGTCTGTTCAGTCTTGAGTGAAACCCCGGCCCTTCATTTGCCTCGTTGTCTGTTTATCAGTTTCA
Source organism: Myxocyprinus asiaticus (assembly GCF_019703515.2). Lineage (NCBI taxonomy): Eukaryota > Metazoa > Chordata > Actinopteri > Cypriniformes > Catostomidae > Myxocyprinus > Myxocyprinus asiaticus. The sequence continues at coordinate 45,138,948 of NC_059367.1, forward strand.
CCTGCCTTTCCTTGTTACCCTCCTCAGGTGGATGTATTGCCTGCCGAGGTGTCTCAAACACTCAAAAGCAATGGCGTAGATTTGGTGGGGTGCATATCATATAACAATTGTCTAAATGTCTAAGTGGACGTATTTCTGGGGTGTATGTGGACACCTAGGGAAGCCCTATAATAAAAAAAACTGATAAATACACACACACACACACACACACACACACACACACACACACAAAGGACTTAATAAGAGACGCTCTAATCTAGGGCACAACACCGCTTATGCACATCCCGAGCTCAGTGATGTGCTTAAGTGTAAACAGAGTGCTTCAAAAGTGCGTAAATGTAAGATTATTGTAGGGGTGCAATGTGTAGTTCACGGCATTAAACAGTTTTTTCTTCTGCATCAGTTTATTAAAGCAATCCATTGTTCTGTCAGACACCCCAACATAAAGAATCGGAAACAGACTCTATAAAATTACTGTCCACAACTGTCCACAACACCTTACAAATAAGCATAATAACGAAAACATTGCTTACAGCAGGCAATTTAAAGATCATGACTAAAATTGACATTTATTGTTGAATGCGGTGAATTTGTACAGAAGCAATGCTTTAAATAATGAGGACGATTTAAGACGCAACTTTTCAAAGTTTACTCACTGATAGTAACACGCAAATGCACTGCGCTCTGCCAGCATGCTTAATCAATACAAAAAGTGGCATCTTTGATTCATCACTTTAAAATCACCACAGCTAAAAAATATTAAAATGGGACGTGTGCCCCCTGTCTCCTCCAATTCTACTCCAGGCTCAAAAGTCTCTCTGGACTGTTTCACCTAAATAAAAGTCTGAGGGTTTTAAATTAAGAAATTAAAACTGAAATATAGCATTTTTGTATATATATTTTTTATATTTAGATATACTACTACTACTAATAATAATAATAATACAATATTATTATTATTATTTTACAGATTTGACAAAAGTTGACTGGGTTCCAAAACATTATTGTGTGAATGAAAAGTGGACTTTTATCCTGTTATAACTAAAGTAAACAACAAAGAGATCAGAATCCATTTCAATCCAGATACAAGCTGAAAAAAAAAGAAGATGTGCAAAGAGAACTGGCTTCTTTTCTACTGAAGATTTTAACTGGAATTACTGTTATTTTGCTGCTATACTGTTATTTAATAAAAAAATTCAAGTCTAGTTAGAGGTTTGTGTTTCTTTACTCATACTTTTTTTTCTGAACACGGAAGTGTTCCACGATTCACCTGTTTTCAGTTTCCGGTCTCCAGTGTTTTCACCCACATCTGCGTATATTGTTAGCGAGCAAAGTATTACATTTGTAGAAATTGTCAAAAAACATGTGGCTATATGGTGCCTATACTTCACAGAGTTGAGATGACCGTTTTTTTTACAGTGCCTCACCTGAGTATGTGAATGACATGAAGCGATGGTCAGAGGTTATTTAAATTAGTTACTCACTGTACAGAGTGCTTAAAAAGTTCATAAATGTAAGATTATTGTATCAAAAGTATAGCCAAAAGATTGTAAAAAAGATGTGTGTGTTAACATGATTTTAGTGTCATAAAATAGTTTACTAACCTTTTCTAAGATATATTCAATTGTACAACTTTGTGCCATGATGACATAACGCCGTAAACCCTGTAATCCCGGTAAACAACAAGTTAAACATCTTTACAGCTCAAATAATACACAAGTTTTAACAGTAGAATTAATGTACATTTCACATTTCTGCCTATAAACCCTCCCCATTCACTTCCATTGTAAGTGCCTCAATGTAACCCAGATTTATTTTAAAGAAAAAGAGGGATGAGTCAAAATAATTTTTTTGTGGAAATCAACATTATGCCACAAATGCTGTCGATTGAGCTTATCTTGTATTGGACCCGGAATATTCCTTTAAAAGTCATTGAGCAAAAGGTGCTCAGCAAAGTGCAGTTAGCGCTGAGAAAATCTCTAGCCATAGATGTTCAAAATGAAAACAAAACGTATAGCTGATACTTTGTGGTTGTCAAACGTTTCTGGAACATTTTAATATTTCATGTGCTGTACTCTACCTGTGGTTACTCTGAAAGGATACTGCTAAGAGTAAACATTGCACATGGCATAGTTAACATAAACTGTCTAATTCTATGGTAATTGTTTCCAAACAGAGACTTCCTGCTGTCTTGTCGTGCTACTGGTGTCCAGCCTTCACTGAAGCTCTCTGATTGGTTGGTTAAGTTTGGAAGGACAGCGGTAGGTGACCGGTCCACTGCAGTGATGTATGTGGAGAACCCGCACGCTACACAGAAAGAGTTTACACAACCTCTGACAAATATCAACAAGAGGTCTGGTGCAGGTGCGCAGCTCTTTGCGTTCTCTGTACCTGAAAACTCTGAAATCACCTTCACACCTGCTTCAGGACGTGTGCTGCCTGGACAGGTACTATCTGCTAATAATGTGGCTGCAATTTACAGTCTTTGTTTCACAAACCTTTTTTTCATTCTTAAACATTTGTTTTGGTTTAGTTTGTTCATGCTTCAGCCTTACATCAATTATTTGTTTGCCTTAAATTATAATAATTTTTTTTATTATTGTGAATAGTGGCAATTTTTGCATCTTCAATCTTTTGAGGTGTATTTCTTAAACTGGGGTCTGTTTATCCGCAGGGGCCAGTCTCAAATATTCAGGTGGTCAGTGAAAAATGCCTGAATTGTGAATTATGTTATTAAATCAGCAATGACTATACAGTATAAAACTACTGACTATAAGTCATTGACTAATACACTTTAAAAAAATATATATCTTTTTTTATCTTTTTTTTTTTTGGTTAAAATATCTAAACATCCTTAAAGCAAGAAAAAAAATGCAGAATGACAAGATATTAAAGATAGTTCACCCAAAAATGAAAATTCTCTCATCATTTACTCACCCTCATGCCATCCCAGATGTGTATGACTTTCTTTCTTCACAATGAAGATTTTTAGAAGAATATTTCAGCTCTGTAGGTCCATACAATGCAAGTGAATGGTAGCCAGAACTTTGAAGGTCCAAATATCATATAAAGGCAGCATAAAAGTAATCCATATGACTTCAGTGGTTTAACTCATATCTTCAGAAGCGATAATATAGGTGTGCGAGAGAAACAGATCAATATTAGTAAAAAGAAAGTTCTTTTTTTATTATCAGTTCTCCTCCCTGCCAAGTAGGTGGTGATATGCACAAGGAATGCGAATCGCCAAAAACAATAG